>NW_003852435.1:4001826-4004665 GCF_000181295.1 Otolemur garnettii
ATAATAGCACAGGCCACCCTGACACAGACCAGTCCAAAATAGCTGAACCACATCCATCATCATCCCTGTTCATATCTAGGTAGCTACCCAACATTCACAACTTTCTAAAATGATTAATTTTATATTATCATTAGTGATAATGACACTTTTCCTGTATTGTACCTAGGGACCTTTATTTCGATTTTCATTTTTTCATAAGTTACTAACACTGTAGGTGATACAAATAAAACAGTCCATATGTACGTGTGCTTTCCTCTTCTTTCAACAACTAACCAGCTATTCCTGACGGCTTATTCCATTGGCCAGTACATATATGGTAAGATAACAACTGCTTTTTATATCATCATCTAGAAATACTAACTCAGAATTTGAGAAAAAATTTATTTTTTTTCTAATCAACATTCTTTACCAAGGGTGGAGAATGACACTAATTAAGTCTCATTCTCTAAATATGTAATCAGAAATAAACATCTCATAAGGAGAAGACTGTATCTTATTTGTGGCTAGATGTCAAAATGTAAAACACACATGGCCAATTGCTCTTGAAACACAAACTGCATTATTATTCAACAACAGAAATAAAGCATCCTAAATCTACAAGTTAATTACTAAATATTTCGGTTTCCTGTCAACAATTCTGCCTTCAATAACTAGTCTACTGAATAGCTTGAACTATATGAGGCAAAATCAGAAAATAACTTTACACTTTCCCAATTATCTACTTAAGGGTCTCTGCAGTTCCTTTAAAAAATTGGTTTCTGATCCTCTCTGAGTCATCTTTCTTCGGAGCCCTGATGAGATAGCTTTCTGGAAAAACAGGCCACTCTCTTCTTCAGATCATCTCTATCACTTTTTTAGAAGTGTTTTCCTAACAGCCTCTTCTGTCTTAAACATGAAAAGAAATACACAGTCCCTCACAAGGAGATCTCAATTGTATAAGTTTTCTTTTAAAAAGTCTCTTCTTTCTAAGTGAATCATTTGGCTTCCTTATACACAGGGGCACAACAGGAGGAGAGGTAAAGGGGTGCAGGTGTGAAAGCTCAGGTCAGTAATCTCTGAGGAAGTCCTTCAGAAATGAATTTAGTTCCTCTTGTTGGAAAGGGTAGGCACCTAACAGTCATATTTTCATGTTGGAACACTCTTTAGACCTATGAGGAGAGGGAGAAATAGCATTTAACATTTTGTTACATTTGTTCTTCAAGATGAATCATAAACTCAAATCGAGGGAGAAAAAGAGAAAAAATGAAGCTGCAACGTTCTCCTTACCCAAAGAATTAGTCAGTGGTGTTACC
Source organism: Otolemur garnettii (assembly GCF_000181295.1). Classification (NCBI taxonomy): domain Eukaryota; kingdom Metazoa; phylum Chordata; class Mammalia; order Primates; family Galagidae; genus Otolemur; species Otolemur garnettii. Next base: position 4,003,119 of record NW_003852435.1, read on the forward strand.
AGTTCTGGCATCAGTTAAGGGTAAAATAGCTCTTTATCTAAGAAATGGTACATTTTATTACTTATAACTTAATTTACTTTGTTTCCAAAGGCTTACTTTCAAAAGATATTATTCCTGTATAGCTAAGGTAACCAGATTTTAACATTGGTAAAGCGGGACACCATTGACAGGGGGCGGGGCAGGGGCGGGACAGGGTGGAGCCTGACAACAAGGCAAACTTTGATAAGCAGTTCTTAATAATCAAGTCTTAACAATTATGTGTTATTATTACCGTTTAACATTATAAAATTAACAAAAATAATATAAAACTCATATTCTGGCGAAATAGCCACATGGCAGCCGAAAACCGTAAATTCCCTTACTGTTCTCCCTCCTGTTCATGCATTCTTTCCAAAATCGGGACTTTTTAAAAACACAACGGGATGTGGGACAAATTGTTAAAAATCGGGACTGTCCCGCCAAAAGTGGGCTGTCTGGTCACCCTATGTATAGCACAAGCTGTGCTTAAAGCATAGGAGTTAGAATATCTAAACCAGGCATCCTCAAACTACAGCCCGCATGGCACATTCTGCCCACCAAGGACGTTTATCTTTCCCACCGGGTGTTTTTGCCGCCCCTGCCTGTCCTGCTTAGCAGCCGACTTGTCCCAGCCCGGCAATCCAGCCCTCCAACGGTTTGAGGGACAGTGAACTGGCCCTCTGTTTAAAAAGTTTGAGCACCCCTGAAACTGTTACATGACCAACTTTTCTTGTTTTCCTAAGTTCTGGTTTAAAGAAAATCTATTTTTGCAAAAATTTTGAGAAAGATCGGCACTAGATATATAAAATATAAAGGCTGTTAATTTGGGAGGCAAACAGCTTTTCTTTTTTACTTTTGAAATAACTACAAAAAAACAAATAAGCCTTACTGTTGTTTTACCAGTTAGTCCATCAGGAACACAAATTATAAAAATTTGGTGAAAATGTTAAAAGTTTTTAACAATAATAGCCAAATTGAGAGACAAATCAAGGCCACAATTCCCTGTGTAGTAGGATCAAAGAAAATGACATACCTAGGAATAGAACTAGGTATAGAACTAACAAAAGAAATGAAGACTCTCTACAAAGAAAATTCTGAAACCCTAAGGAAAAAAAAATAGCAGAAGACATTTACAAATTGAAGAATATAACATGCCCGTGACTTGGAAGAATCAGTATTTTTAAAAAGTCTATACTACCCAAAGCAATCTACAAATTTAATACAATCACCATTAAAATACCAACATCATAACTTGAAGAACTAGAAAAAGTAGTTCTTTATTTGGTATTAAACTAGGAAAAAATAAATAAAAAAAACTTTTACCCAAGACAATTCTTAGCAATAAAAACCAAGCCAGAGGCATCACTCTGCTAGACTTTAGGTGATATTACAAGTGATCCAAGTCCACAGTGATCAACATACCACAGTATTGGCACAAAAATAGAGACATAGATATATGGACCAGACAGAAAACCAAGAGATGAAATCAGTCTCTAGTTGACATGTGATCTTTGATAAACCAAACAAAA
>NW_003852435.1:4004778-4067999 GCF_000181295.1 Otolemur garnettii
AATCCTATAATAAAGTCTGAGAGAAACTCTTAAGAATATTGCCCTAGGGAAAGATTTTATAGAGAAGACTTCAGTGACAATCACAACAACAACAAAAATAAACAAATGGTACTTAATTATAGTGAAAGCTTTTGCACAGCTAAAGATACAATAATTAAAGCAAAGAGACAACCTTCAGAATGGGAAAAGATATTGGCATGTTATGATTCTGGCAAAGGATTAAAGGATTGATAACTAGGATCTATAGACAACTCATTAATCAACAAAAAATGAATAATCAATACAATTTACCACCGGGCAAGAGACATGAACAGAAATCTTCTCTGAAGAAGACAGACGAATGGCCAACAAAGATGAAAAATGCTCATCGTCCTGAATCACCAGAGAAATGCAAATAAAAAGCACCCTGAGATATCACTTAACCCTAGTAAGGGTAGTCCACATCACAAAGTCCCAGAGTTGCAAGTATCAGTGCAGGTGCAGAGAAAAGAGAAAGTGAGAAAAAGAGAGAGAGAGAGAGGAGAGATTTTTACACAGTTGGCAGGACTGCAAACCTCTTTGGAAAAAGTATGAAGAATCCTAATAGAACTGAAAATAGACTTTCCATTTGAGGGCAGCACTTGTGGCTCAAAGGAGTGGGGTGCCAGCCCCATATACCAGAGGTGGAGGATTCAAACCTGGCTCTGGCTAAAAACTGCAAAAAAAAAAAAAAAGACTTTCCATTTGATCATGTAATTCCATTACTAGGCAACTACTTAGAAGAAAAAACAAATCATTTCATTATAAGGAAATTTACATCAGATTGTTTATTGTGGCTCAATTTACAATCGCCAGGATGTGGAAACCACCTGAATGCCCATCAACGCCAAAATGGATTAACAAACCATGATATATGTGTACTGTGAACTACTTTTCAATCATAAAAAAAAGATAGAGACTTTATATCTTTTGTATTTACCTGGATGGAGTTGAAACACATTTTTCTTAGTAAAGTATCATAGGAATGGAAAAGCAAGTGTCTAATATACTCAGTACTAATATGAAGCCAGTAGATGATCTAATACACACCCACATAAGAGAAAAACTAAATTCAATCAAAGTTGGGAGGGAAAGAGAGGGAGGGAGAAGGGCAGGGGATTGGGGTACTCCATTTAATGAGCACAATGTAAGTGTATATGGCACATCTCTTGGGTGTGGGATACAACTACAGTAGGGAACTCTACCTAATAAATTAAAACACTGTAGGTTAATGGTACATTATTCTGAAATTGCAAAAAAGAAAAATAAAAAATAAATATAGACGGACAGATATACACACATAAATAATTCGGGACATACAGTTCTTGATTTCCTAAAACTTGTGGTTTTGTTGAAGATGTAAAACATGAACATAATCATCATAAAATTAAATATCAAGAAAATGTCAAAATGATTATAGACTAATACTTGCAATTTCACACGAATAAGTTATTCCAGAAAGATATATGGAGGTGCCAAAATTTAAATTGAGTTAAAGGGTGGTTTGAACTAAAAAGAGGCCTTGATGTGAAAGGTGTGAGAATTTGTAAGGCAATGAAGTAAAAAGGATGTTCTAGCACAAATATTGCCATTGGGCCTAAAATCATCAATAGACAACATGCAAGCCAATGAGAGTAGCAGTGTCCCAATAACATTTTACTTATATGCCCTCCAGATGTTACAAATTAATATGACTTTCACATATTACAATTATTTCACTCATCTTCTGATTTTTTCAGTCATTTATAAGAGTGTATGAAACAGTCTTAGCTCATGGACCATACCTAAATAGCCAGTAACCTATTCATGGTTAGACTTTGCAAGCTGTTTCAAGAAGCAGAGTAAGTCAGTAAAAAAGATTCATTCCATGTTGTTGTTTAGTTTGTTCTTGTATGAATTTCTTAAATAGATTTGCGAGGATTTAATGATTAAAAAATAAAATGCATGTATTATTTTTCTATAGCAATGAATTGCCACAGAATTAGCAGTTTTAAACCACACCCGTTTATTATTTCACACAGCTCAGCTGGATTGTTCAATCATAATCTCACAGGACTAATATCAAAGTTTTGGCTATATAAGTTCTTATGTTGATGCTCTGGGAAGGAATCCACCTTCAGGCTCATTCAGGTTGAGAAACCAGTTCCCTGATGATGGAAGAATGAGTTCTACGTTTTCGTGCTGGCTGTCAGCTAGGATTTGCTCCTGGTGGCCACCTGCACTCCTCCTCACAAGATCTTCTCCATCTTTATACCAGTAGAGTTATATCAAATCATTCTCACGCTTTGAATCTCCCCTTCTTCTACCTCTCTCATTTGATCAACCACAAAACGTTTCTGCTTTTTTGGATTCCTGTGAGTTGATTAGATTCTTCATAATATTCTCCCTATGTTAAGGTTGACCTTGTGCCACATGACAATTGTGGGAGTAAGAAGTCATCACATTTACAGAATTCAATGATTAGAACATAGAATCTCAGTACGCATAGAATCTCAGAACGCATTGAAAAATGCGTTCTACTGCAATATATATTTCAGAAGTTTATGTAAAGAACTATAAAGTAGGCAGACAAATTAACAGAAAAGATTAATACATGGAAAAACTGGAGTATTTTATTAGCACAAAGGATATTAAATGTTATCCTTTGCTACAAACGTTAATTTGTAGACATTAAAAGCATTTTATTTATTTCTACAGCAATAAAAATGAATAAAAATATAAAAAATAAAATGCTTTTAGTGTCTACAAATAAACACAAATTTTTGGTTTCCTTTGCCAAGGCTGTGTATCAAATTACCCTACAACTTATTTTTATAAAAATAATCATTCATTTTGCTCATGGATTCTTTGGGTCTAGAATTCTGAAAGACTTCTGTTGAGACAGATTGTCTCTGAGCTATGATATCTGTGGCTTCAGCTGGAAGATTTAAGATTGGGGTTTGGGATCATTTGAAGACTTGTTTACTCATGTGTTTAATGTTTGATACTGCCTGTCAGCTGGGACTCTTGGCTGGCACGCCTATATTTAGTCGCCATTTGGCCTGGACTTCCATGCAACACAGCAGCTGGGTTTCAAGGGTAAGCATCTCAAGGGAAAAAAACTAGATAAAATCCACATTGCCTTTATAACCTCATCTTTGAAGTCACACTGTGTCACTTCCACTGCAATGGAAAATGAGCTGTTCCTCCTTCAGAATGGAAGAAGATATTTGCATGCTATAAATCTGACAGAGGGTTCATAACTAGAATTTACATTAATTTGTTGAAATTAATCAACAAAAAGAACAAACAACCCTATTTATTAGTAGTCAAGGGAATTGAACAGAAACTTTCTGAAGATGACAGATGAATGATCAGTACATGCTTGAAATACTGTTCATTGTCTCTAATCACCAGAGAAAAGCAAATTAGACCCCTTTGAGATATCACCTAACTCCAGTGAGATTAGCCCACATTGCAAAGTCCTGAATCTGCAGATGCTGGTATGAATGTGGAGACAAAGGAACACTTTTGCACTTGTAGTGTGATTGCAAACTAACACAACCTCTACAGAAAGAAGTAGGAAGAATCCTTAAAGAACTAAAAATTGACATTCCATTAGATCCTGCAAGCCCACTACACTACTATCTACCAAGAAGAAAAAAAATCACTTTACCACAAAGACATTTGTACTAGAATGTTTACTGCAGGTAAATTCACAATGGCCAAGATGTAGAAGCCACCCAAGTGCCCATGAATCCGTGAATGAATTAACAAACTGGGGTACATGTATACCATGGAGCATTATGCAGCCATAAGACAAGATGGAGATTTTACATCTTTTGTGTTAATCTGGATGGAGTTGAAACACATTCTTTTTAGTATCTCAAGAATGGAAAAAAAAATCCCAAAATACTCAATAATAATATGAAACCAATATATAGACAAGTACATACCCACATGAATGATGAAACACAAAAATAGTCTAGCAAGGTAGAGGAGGAGGTGGGGGAGAAGGAGGAAGGGCAATTGATGGGATCTCATCTGATGTGCACAATGTGAGGGTGTTCAGCACGCTCCCGGGGTGAAAGGCTCAACTATAACTTGAACTTTACCTTAGAAATGAAAACAATGTAATGTAAACCCTCATATTAATCTGAATTAAAAGAAAAAAAGAAGGAAGGAGGGAAAGGAAGGAACGAAAGAAGGAGCTGTCCCATTCAGTGCAGGGTAAGGGCAATGGTATTCATCTCTTGAAAAGGGGAGGTCTGGGAGAGTATTAGAAATCAGAAATATTACAGTGGTCATTTGGGAAAATATAATCTGAATTACATTCATTATTCATAATGAAGCAACATTCTATATCATGCTAGTCTAATTCAAAAATAATAAAATTAAGAAGCAATATTATTATAACATAGCAATATATATTAAAAAGAAAATTATTGAGATGTAAGTTCTTTTTGAAATGTACATGCACACAAGAGCATTTTTACAGTTGTATGGATTTAGAGTAAGAGAAAAAAATCTGAGAATGGATTCCAATGTTGAAATAAATGCCAGTAACCACCAGGTCTGTTTATGTAACAATGCTTTTACGTTGGTTAAGGGACATATTTCTAGATTTTGTCATATTTTAACCAAGTTATTGAAACATCTTTCCATCAATATAAATGTAATATTTTGAAAGGAGATTCTGAAGCCAACTTCTGCTAGTTCCCCTGGTTTTTAGGAAGAGGCCTTCTCAGAACGCATAATTTTTTTGATCATAATATTTACAGATAAATGTCTTATTTTTCCCATTGTACAAAACCCCCCTGGAAAAACATCCTACATGATGAGCAACAGCCAAACCAGAAAAATCCTACTTTGCTAAAGCCAACTGTGTTTGTTACTGGTTGTAGAAGAGAATGCCATCTACTTTTTCTTTAATAGAGCTGTTTTTACCTTTCACTCAGTCTTCTGAATACTTTTCCACCCATAAAGGACATAAATATGTTGTTCATTAACTTTAATATACTTAGAAACCTAAACAAATGCTAAATCTTCAGTTAGTACCAGCCTATTCCCCTGACCTGTCCATTTTATTTATTACTGTTTATAAGTTTGTTATTAGTTAGCTATGTATGATTAGAACATTTCTATTGCCTTTCCCTCTGCCTCGGCGTCTCTTCCACTGATTTTTACATGGTTCTTACCATTACTTCATTGATGTTTGCTCAAAAGCAGCTCATAATGCACCACGCGTCATCACTGTTTCCTTTTACATTTCTTTCTCATGTCACTTTCCGTCACTGGTTCTATTAGATAAGTGTGTATATGTTCATGTATTTATTATTCCTTCAGCCATCTAAGAATCAATGGGCAATAAGAGCAGATAATTATGATCACTGCTGTTTCCCCAGTGCCTTCAAGAGTGACCAGCCAGTAGTAGGAGTTTGATAAATATTTCAGAAAAGAAGGAAGGAAGGGTTAAAGGAAATATAAGCTCCAATTTGGTGGGGAAAAATAAACAAGTAAATATCATGTATTAAAAGAAATGCTGTGATAAACATATAAATATAAAAATATAGAAATATGGGAAGGGGAGGGGAGAAGGGTGGCCGGGTGGTGGGCGGGTAACTAGAAAGATCACCTATATATCTGTCTAACAAGGGTACAAGTGAACTTTTCTAGAACTAGAATATAAATGTTTTGACACAATGACTAAGCAAATGACATGAAATCTATGTAGACCAGCTTGATGAAAGTATTTCAAATTGTATATGAAAACACTACACTGTACCCCACGTTTGCATTAATGTATACAGCTATCATTTAATAAAAAAATTAATAAAAAAATAAAAGGCCAATGGCAAAAAAATAAAAATAAATGTACTAATACACCTATGCACATATGTAAAAATAAACATGATTATAGTAGAAAAATAAATTTGTATAGTATATGGGAACATGGGATGTTTTTAAAATTAGTTTATATGCATTCTAGACTTTATTTACATTATTGCTCCTTGGACATAAATCAAGAAAGATAAATTTGTTCAAATAAGACTAAGATTCTACTGGAAAGATACTTAGAAAGAATAGGCAGTCACTGAAGATTCTGAAACTGACTGGAACTGAGAGCTGAATGGAAAGTCATACACTAAGATAGAAAAGGAAAGAGAGGAAGGAAGGAACGGACGGAGGGAGGAGGGAAACACTAGTTGCATAAAAGAACACTTGTTTTGATTTTGTATTATTTTTTCTTGATCTGTATTCTTTGTTCAACATAATCTTTTATCTGTAATTATGATTTCCATCTGTCTAGGGCAACACGACATAGGTTTATTTCCTACTTCTCTCTCTGAATAAATATGATGTGCCTCAACATGCAGAATCCAAGTGGATTAGAGCAGGGCCCTGACTGAGACAGCCAGACTAGGCCACCGTTGGATTAGAGAAGGACTCTGACCAAGACAGCCAGACTAGGCCACCTAGCTATGATGGAGCGGAGAACTGCCTGAGATTATAGCAAAGATTCATTTATACTGGGGCAATTGTACTTATTTTTTTTTTTATTTCTGTTTTAATATGTTATAGTAAACTTTAAAGATTCTCTAAGTACTGTGAATTTCTCCACCTGAGGAAAATGGTTCATTATATGTGATAGTACCATTGGGTCTTAATCACAAAAGAGAGTTTTTCATATTTTCATGTTTTACATTAAAATATTCACTGTTAGCTTTTCAAAAGAATCTTCAAATATCTCTTCTGATTTATCTCCAAAGTAAGCAGAGTCATTTTTAAGTTTAACATCCCTCTCACACACTAAAATAATACAATCAATAGCTAAAACTTTCCTTTTTTTTGCTTCAACTTACCAGTTATACATTTTTTTTTCCTTCAGATTCGGACTATGGAAGATAATCAGTTAACAAAATGCAAGCTAAAAATATGTTTTAAATGATACTGTCCATACTTATTTGTTCTATTTTGGGAGAAAATTTTAGTCATACGCTCAAAAGCTCTTTTCATCTTACATGTAAAATAAAGACAAACACATTAATTCTACCTGCTTGACGTTTGAAGTCCGTGATGTTCCAAGTGTAAAGTATAATTCATGTTGTTAACATTTCAACATTACTGCTGACTGTAAGTTATTTCTATATTATTTTCCTTTCATAAATAGGTATTGAAGATAAGTCTATATTAACAGCATTTCCTAAAGAAAATGACAACATATCCGAAACTAGTCACTTACTCACATCCACAAGTAAACCTATGTTTAATTGCATATTAGATTTAGTATAATAATATTTTAATTACAAAAAGCTATTTATTTCACTGGTAAAAATGTGACGAAACCAATCATATTAATTTGGTGTTTTTTAAGTACTAACTAGGAAGTAGCTATCTCTTGCCTTAACAAGTCCAATGTCTATTTACTTTTAATCATTAGAACTATCCAAGTAACTGTTAAAGCCTTTGTATGTGTCTTCTTCCAAATAGATAGTCCTCATGATATTATTGCCAAGAAGTGGAATTCAAATTTCATTATCTCCCATTATCGTACAAGGCATTTTACTTCTGCTAGTTTTAATTAAGTTAAAATCTGTTTCTCTTACATTACTGATTAAAACTAATTGAGTTTGTTGCTTAATCTTATCAGGGAAGTCTTCTATTGCTTAAAACAGGTTTACTTCCAAATAGACTTGTACTACAGGGGAAGTGTCTACAATATTAGGACTAGATTTTATTTCATCAATCTTACTATTATATTTTCTGTAGTTATGCCTTTGGAGGAAATTTCTCACATTCAAATTCTGGAGTATATTTGTGTACGTTTTAACGATAAGGATTGTTTAACAGTGGTAAATCTCAACATTTGTGATTGGATGAAAAAATGGAAAAATTAAAAAGAATCAGTTTTAGCTTATTTCAGTTCAAAATGTAAAGACTGGTCTGCTTTGTCATTTATCCTTTTATTTCGTATATATAACACTATGATTTAAAACAACTATTAATAAATGTGTAAAATATTGTATTGTAAAATATTGTGTAAGACAATGAACATTCTATACAATATATATGATAAATATGCAAAAGTAAATTTACTATAAACTAAGAAAAAATAAAATAGAGAAACTGTTCTTTTTCTTATTCTGAGTTACAAAATAGAAGATCTCAATGCCAACAAATACTGTTCCAAATTTACAATTGATGCTGTTTTACAAATTTTCCAGCTCATGTAGCTCAGCCATTGTACCATAGCCAAATCTCATAGGAGCTCTTTTAATCTTCTGCAACCACTGAGAAGATGGCAAGAATATAATCCTCAAAACGGAGTAAAGTTAGGATAAAACACAAGTCCCACAACTCACTGGCCCCTGGTTCACAGTAGGATGAAAGCATTGTTAGGTTTCTTTTACCTTTAGCTCTGTCCAAGGGCCATTATACTTCTGGCAGAAAATATCATTTGCAAAAAGTGAAAGGGGAATAAAAAAATCTAATTCAGATCCTTGAAAGCTAACACTGATATAATTTCCCTTACACAATGATAGTAGTATTATTTTTTAAGAAAGATAAAGTAATATCTTGGGAACATAGGTTTAAATACTCCATTTTAATGTCCCCAAATGTTCATGGCTTATTGTCATTTGTAATATTAATGAGAGACAACTTTAACTCGTGTGCAAGCTTACCAGTTGAGTAGCTAATTATATAGCTCATACAACACAATGCAGTGTTTTTGCACTTTATTCATTTCTGCCTTCACATTGATCTTTGAAAGTGAGCACAATGGAGTTTTTTCCATTGAGACATATCCTCCTTAATAAAGCCCATTAATAATTTTGGTCATGAACATGAAAATGATGTGATAGAACAATTAAGGAAGAGAATTTTCGAACTCAGAGGAGAACGATGTGCTATGGTGATGCCTACTCTGTGCTGGAGGAAAGAATAAGAAAAAATGATTCATAAGAAAGTTTTAGAGGATATATGTCTATCCTTTCAATTGTGGCTATTTAAAAGGTATCATATTTTTATATCTTGAGAACGTAAGTGCCCTGTTTTAGCACTTGGATAATGAAAAAGCAGTAAACGAAATGCAGTGGTGAGTGACTCCACTTCTCATGTGTCTCATATTTAAGGATGTCTGATATGAATGGACTATGTTAGTATTCATTGCTATCAATTATGAAATATAACCATACCATTTAAAGACATCACAATCAGGATACTATCGGGAAAAGAGTAGGCACAACATTTTGAAATGACATCTACCGAGAGATAAAGCAGTGATATTGAGTTATTGTTTTGTTTTGTTTTGTTTTCATGTGACAAATTCAGTGCACTTAAAATAAATAATCTTATTGTGGGAGGTGGCATTTGCTTGCCATCCTGAGAGGGAAGACAAATGACAGAAGAGAAGAACTTGCCTCTCATCACGTGCAAAAGTGCAAACTTGAAAGCTGCCCCTGAGTAGGAGTTTTTCAGAGTTTAATTTTAAAATGTGCTTTTCCTCATATCATTATTTTAAAATATACTTTTATATTTAATGATTTTTGACAAAAATTAGAAAGATAGAACAGGGAATGCATTCTTTAGCGACAAAATTATATGAATGAGCAGGATCATTAAGCAAAATGGGTTTTTTGTTACTATAGTTATTGCTTACATTTTGAACATTCAAAAATGTATATTTTCACATTTTTCAGAAAATACTAAAAATATGGAAAATATGAATTGTATTCAAATGTGCTTTTTTGGAATTTAATAGTGAAATAAATCTTTCAGAAGGTAAACAGCAGTTGAAATGTTATTTCCTATATTAAACATTTGTTCTCTTATTTGCATTTTACCGCAGTTTGATCTGAACTATTTAATTTATAAATAAATAAATAATACAGCATTACAGAGATAAGTGTCAATCTAAAATAAATTTTAAAAATCATTAATAGATATATTTCAAAAGGTAATCCCTAGTTTTTTACAGAATCTCATTTTCGGAATCCCTACTGAAAATTGTCCTTGGGACTGGTAGTGTTCGACTGTTCACATTATGTTTCTCAGAGCCATTGCAGCCAGGTAATTTCCTCTGTTTCAGTGAATGGCAATAATCCTGTGTTGAATTTCAGTATCTCCAGTTCTAAGTAATTCAGTAGAGAGTAAAGATCTATCCTAGATGTACTTTCCTTCAAGCAATGCCAAACACTACAGTTATTCAAAACCTCAGAGACCAAAGGCTCAGCAGTATTTGGCTCCAACTGGCAGTATGCCTGTAGCAGCATTAACTTTTGATTTCTGCTTGTGCTTGTTTTCTATTTTTAATATTACACATGAGTATCAGAATTCAAACTGTCATGTAAATGGCAATTCCCAAATGCAATGAAATCCATGAGTGTACAGCAACTGGCTCCGCTTCCCCTGCCTCTCTTAAAGCACATAACTTATCTATCAGAATTATGATGGACGAATTATCTCTTAAGTCTAATGCATTTTGAGATGGTGAAAGTAAAGCAGGAAACATCTTTGAAAGGATGATTTGCAAAAAGGAACCAGTGACTTTGAAGCTGTGGTTTTTTCTTTTCCTCTCTGTGTTTGCTGACTAGAAACCGGCTGTCCTACGCCTGCAGAATTTGCAGGATATAAAAAGGTAAATAAAAATCCTGAGAGCACTCGTAATGGAAACAATGAGGAACTGTAAACGTCCCTGACAAAACCATTTACTGTTTTTATAACTAAAAATAGAATCATTTACACTATCATTGAGAGAAAAGTTTTTCATATAGCAAGCTGAGAGTTAAGTCTATAGAAATATTTGGATGTATGACACTAGAAAAAGAAATACAGCAACACATCATTCACATGAACTCAGGCTGAAAATTATTTTGGACAGGCAAAATCATTTTAATGTCCATTTACTATGATATACACGATTTTATCATGCCATTATCCCCCAATCCTACACTTGAAGCTTACTTACTTTTAATTGAAGAGGATTCCAATGAGCTCAGTAATTCAGTTTCCAATCACATGAACATGATGGGAAAATAAAACAGTACAGGAAGGTGTGCTGAAAGAAAACAAACTATATAATTGGAATGTAATCACAAAAATATAGTACAAAAAAGAAACCATCTGGTAATTTAGCACAAGATTAAGTAGTCCTGGAACACTTGTTAGAGCTCATGTGTCCTGTGCAGGAATTTTAGCACAAATGGATATTTTTTATTAATATTAAAAAATTGGAAAAAAATCATTTTATCCTGAAAGAACGGAAAGAAAGATACAGCCCTATGTTTACATTTACATAAAAGAGCAATTTATATAATGAAAATAAGTATTCTTGCTACTATTGTCTGAATTTGAACCTAAATATTAAAGTCCATAGACAAATGATGAATATTAAACTGAAAGTGATTTAAAGGAAGAAGGGAAGGGAACCAGTTGAAAGTTTAAGAAATTTATTTGCTGGGAGGCATCTGTGGCTCAAGGAGTTGGGCACTGGCCCCATATAGTGGAGGTGGTAGGTTCAAACCCAGCCCCAGCCAAAAATTGCAAAAAAAAAATCTAAAAATAAATACATAAATAAATTTATTTGCAAAACATTAGTAATTTATAAAAGAATATTTCCATATTATACATAGCATCCACATTTCTAATTATTATCCCCCCAAAATGTCAAAATACATTGAAACTCAGTGTTTAATAGTACCCAGTGACTAACACAAAATATTCTGAATAACTACATTTCAGCACCATCAGGAGAGACTGACTTATGGATAGATGTCTCCATAATGTAATCATCTGTTGAAAAAACATCCCAAGCTTGTGCGTCTGTGCTCTGTTTTGCTATTAAAACAGAACAGAGCTAACATGGACATCAATAGAGTTATCAGAGGAGACCCAGGAGAGAGGTGATACCTTAGAAAGTTTAGAGGTAATTCCAAGGCCATCACAGAAAGCTCCAGCAGAAATTCAGGTCATGATTGCCTCACACAACTAGGAGGCTTACAAATGGCGCAGGCTTTGTTTAACCAAAATGAACACATACTATAAGGACTTTCTTGTTTTCTCTTTTCTCATCTCTTAATTTTGCTTTCTTCCTGCTCTTTTCTTTTATGCTTTTGTGTTGTAAATGTATTCATCCAGGTGGTTAAGGACGATAGTCACATGAAGCCCCTCCAAGTGAAGTCACTGCAAGATTCTAAATATGAGTCCCCCAAAGCATGGATGTCTGCCTAACTGATGTTAGCTGGAAACAAGACAAAACAAAAACAAACAAAATTAAAACAACATTGGAGGGGATTTTCATTACCCTGGCAATAGTTATATATCTTTGTCTGAACAAATCATGGTGGGCCAAGAAATACGGAGCCATGATTATTATCCAAGATTATTATAGTCTGAGTTAAATGTTCACTCCTTGAGTGTGTTTGGGAACAGAGCAATGTGAATAACTTCCATCAGATTCACAAATTCTCTACAAGAATAAATACTGAGAAAATGCTCACTTTGGTCTGTTCATGGTCATTAAAAACACTAGCCCTCAGGGGGGAAAAATGCTTTAAAAGAAAGAATATTTGGAACTTTATAGAAGACCACAATCCTATATCCTAGGCAAGTCTGAAAATGTCTGGGAAAAGAAAATTAAAAATAAACAAAAAGTGATTTGTTGCAAACACTGAATCTATAATAATCAAATTCCACTATAATGACAATTATTATTATTACTTACTGATATTTATTGAGCATTTATGCTTTGCCCAGCATATTATATGCTTCACCTCATTCAGTTTCAAACAGAAACTCAATGAGATAGATTTTATTACTTCCATGTAACAAATAAACGGAAGCTGAAACTTTTCTAGTTTTATTAACTTGCCCAAGTTCGTAACCAGTAAAAGCAAGACTCAAGATTCACAGTCTAATTTGATTTCAAATGCCATGTTCTTAACTAAATAGCACATCACATTTTTAGTTCCTCAAAACAGAAAGTGCTTTTTAAAATCTGTGTGCTCAGGGCCTGATTTCATCTGGCGTACAGTATGTGAATATGTGTTTATTCATTGACTACATAAATGGAGATGCGTCTTCCACTTGGAATCTTCAAACTTTTCCTTTGACCTATCCCTAACACGAAGTGTTCTGAGAAGAGAAGCAGAATTGCCACTTTCCTTACTTATAAAGCAACAGAAGGGAAGCAGAGTAGCTATTATTCCTTAAAATACTAGGAGGTTCATTTCCCCTTTTATTTTTAAATATGTGAACTAAACTCCTCCTCAGTTCGAGGCACTTCGGTGCTTTAGAGCCAAAGAAAGATTTCTGATAAAGGAACTTAACGTTTTAGTGGAAAGAAGAGCTAGACATCAACAATACATACAGCATAAAAGTAAATTATTCACTATTTTGAGAAAAGTGTGTGAGGAAAAATATGGCAAAGGCAATTAGGGATCAGGGGATTAGAGGAGGACAAGCAGGTGGTACTATTGAATAAGGTCCACGTACCACAGGAACATTTACCCTTGATCAGTGATTGCCTCAAAGTGGTCAACGCTCATAAAAACAGTATTCCTAACCCCCTAAATGTATGAAGTAATAACAACAAAAACTTTAATTTTGTTTTTTCAAAAGTTTATTTGCCTCATTTTACTATGTTTGAATGTTTAACTTATTTTGTTATATCCATGTAAGCATCATAACAGGTCTTTGGAAAATCTGAAATGGAAAATAAGAATCATGAATTTAGATTATGGTAAATGTATAAAATTAAAAATCCTATCTAACATTTACAGAGAAGTGACTGAGATTTGAACTGTTTGAACAAACTCAGTTTAAATGTTAGTACATTGGATAGATAAAAGCCGAAATGTGAGTTCACTTTTTCCTTGCTGGATTTCTATGGACCTAATTGAAAAAATATATTATTTTGTTTCCATCCATAAAGGAAAAAGTAGTTTTTGCTCATCCTGCAGTACTATCTAATGAATTTAGGAAGGAATTAATATTTTAATTTATTTGAGGACGATAAATAAAAACATTATCCATTTATTAAAGAAAACATATTTGGCCTAGGGAGAACACAAACTAATATAATGAAAATAATCTGGATAATAGAAATATTCTTTGTAACTTTCTTAAAGTGTAAAATGTAAGAGCGCCTCTTGATGATATAAACTTTAAAAGTTATTAGGAATAAATTTGTAATTACTCCATAATGATTTCATAACCACAGATGCAATTGAAGTGCTTGAGATCCTTGAAAATATAGTTATTTTAAATATTTACATCTTGTCTGGCAAACTTATTTACTTTATTTAAACTACCAAGAAAAAAAAAAAAAACTTGTTTAGTGAACTAAAGAAATTTTAGCAAATATTGTGGAAACTACCACTAACTTCTGAGTGAGTGAAATCTAAATAAATGGTTTTTGTTTTTTGTTTCTTATTAAATAAATGTTTTTTGATTATCTATTCTTATGGTTATAAATTTAAACATACCCATCAAGTATATCTTAAAATTAAAAGAATGACTTTACATTTCAATGTGTCCTCAACATCTAGCCTAATGCCTGTAAGAAAACTCATGGTTGAATTATAGTTTATGGAATATATTGCCCTTTCATAATCCTAACAATGCATTGATTATTAGACACTCTTTATAAAATCTATAAGAAATATCTGACTGAGTAAATTTCATATTTTAAAATCCCTATATTTCTCAAAAATACATATGAGCAAAAGTAGCATCAAACCTGGGAAATCTGAATTTAAGAGGCCATCTGTATCACTTATTAATTAATGACTTTTTGCACCTCATTGAGCTTCATTTTCTTGACCTAGTAAAGAACAAAATGATACCTAATAACTAATTCACAAGATATTCTGAGAATTAAATTGACAGTGTAGCTGAAATTGTTTTGTAAATTTCTAAGCATATGATAACTACACAGGACCATTATTTTTCCAACTGGGAAGCAGTTTTCCCCATCCCCCAACCAAACCTATTCTCTGGCATATAGATGGCATTTTCTTGAATGTTAATTAAAAGTCCTTGGCAGAATAAATTCTAAATGAAGTACTCCAAAACACGTCTCAAACACTCACATACACACACACACACACACATTGTTTGTAACCACCCGTGCATGTCAGTTTGCTAAGTATATAACTGGAGAATCTATATGGCAAACCAGCAGCTAACCTTAAAGATTAAAGGAAAAAATATTGAACAAAAAATAAAAGGTTACTGCCGAGCAGTTGATCCTTTCTGTCAAAATGCCAGCTGTCTCTTACTCTTTGCTTCTAGATATTATTAAAGCTGGCTTCAAGGCTTCTCTGTCTATCTTTCTCTCATTTCTTTCTCTCTCCTTGTTCCAATCAACATGCCGGCTGCATTGCTCAATTACTGGACAAATGTAACTTCCTGTCCTCCTCAGCTCAACCCCTTTTATAGCAGCACGAACAGATGCTATCATTAAGACCCTCAATGGGAAATCATGAACTAAGTATATTCTCTGCCCTTCTCGCTTTTCAATTTTCTTTAAAAAGATAAGCCATCTGCTTTAACCCTCTTAAAACTGTACATTTCCTTGTAAAGCTGGTCTTGCATTTATCTTACTAATAAATACGGAGTTAAGCCCGAAGTTGGAAGCTTAATTTTACATTTCTGTCAGCGCTAAAATAAGTCTCAGCCTCATAGACTGATAATAATTTTCTTCTAATAATTTCATACTTTCATTTTATACATGTAAACAACGAGGATCGTGCTTCCCTGAGTTAACCACACAAGCAAACAAAAGCTCACTTCCATTTAGGTAAACGGTGGAATTGTTCTGAAAATAATAAATACATTTTGAGATTATGAAAATTTCAAGACATAATATTGCATGGGCTATTGGGTATATTAATAAACTTTATATTATCATATAAAATTAACAGTAGTAGTCTATTAAAACTGAAGTGCCAAGCTAAACTAAAATGTCATGACATGGAGCTTAAATATACATAGCAGATTATTATAAAGGAATATCTCAGAATCAAGACAGAATTAAAAACATACATTACCGTCGGTGATATTTTGCATCCCAAGGATGCAATTATTATTATACAAAACAAATGTAAAAGAAAACATATCATTAGTCCTTCATGTTCATACTGATCATAAACACAGAAATATTACTTTTCTAAAAAGTGAGCCAAGACTTTTGTGGGCTGCATATAGACAGAAGAGGAATTACCAACTGTTCCTAGGTTTTTTATTACTGTATTCAACCATATAGTAGCTCCAACAAAATAAGAAACTTAGACCTATTTTTTCACAGCGCTAACAATGGGCAATTTTATTTGTATTACTCACTGTTACTTATGGTAAAGTCTCAGTTCCCCTCCTACCTTTCTGCCATTCACTTCCTACTCATTTTATCAAATCTTCTATCTTTCCTAGAATTCCTGGTACCTTTGCTCCATAGAATTGACCTAGACCTATGACATTACCTAATATAGTAATGCTTCAACAATATATATCTCCAGACCAAACTTTTCTTGTGACTAATGGTCACCTCCATTTTAATGTCTTCAACTGAAATCCTGATCCCTTCCTCCAAAGAATACTGTTCTTCCTGCTCCTGTATCACTAATACACACCGATTCAATAAATACAATCTCACCTGCTCTTCCTGTATTTTGTTTTCTTCTTGTTCAGAGCTTTCATCACCTGAAATCTATTTGCATGTTGGTTTGCCCTTCTGCAGTATACCCCAGAAACCTACAAGAGAACCTGATACAACTTTCTAGAATAAACAAATAAATGATGGGAATGAGAATAATACTGATCTGATGGGTCTTTAACAACCCAGAAATCAATTGAATGCAACACTGTATCAGTATCCTATACCAATCTAACAAAATACCACACATTGAGCAGCTTCAAGATCACATTTATTTTAATCTTGTAGTTTTATAGAATAAAAGTCTGTTACAAATTTACATCACAGGGCTAAAATCAGATGTTACAGCACTATTTTTCTTGGAGTTTCTAAAGAAGAATCTGTTTCCTTGTTCTTTCCAGTTTCTAAAGGCTACCCACATTTCTGAGTTGACGGCTCTCTTCCTCTATCTTCAAAGTCAGCAACAGTTGCGTACCTTGATCAACAATTCTGTAGCCACATTTCTTTCTGGTTTTTTTCTGTCTTTTCTTTCCATTTTTAAGGCTTCTTGTGATGACATTGGGCCCGCCTGAATAAATCAAGACACTGGCCCTACTAGCAAACCAAATTCTACCTACTACCTCAATTCCCCTTTGTTGTGAAACCTAGGATATTCACAATTCTGGAGATGAGAATAAAAACGGATATCATTCAGATAGACATTATTCTACTAACAACAAAGACTAAAGAACATGACCATGACTTTGTCATAAAGTTTAATGTATATGAGAGCTGGAATTTAAAATCACTGAAGAAATAAATGATTGGGCAAGCTGTCCTTCCTTAGAAGAAAAAAATAAAATTCAGGTCATGATGCCATAAGGGATCTCAAAATAAACACCAGAACATTATAGGGTAGAAAAAGGAGGGGAGAGGAAGTAAGTAGAAGAATAGTCTAAAAATATATGATAATAACAGTGATAAAGCAGAATTTTCTAAAACAACCAATTGAAGGAATCATAAAGTTACAGAATGTGTAATATAGAAAATGAGATAACCATATTCATATCTAAAATTAAAAGGCACAAATCAGGATAAAAACAAAGCTTTCGCAAACATGATAGACAAGATGTTATAATCCTTAAAGGAATTATTGAAATTCATGAAAAATATAAAAACAAGCATGCCAAAATTTAGAGAAAAACAAAATTAAAAATTAAAAAATTGGGCAAATCATGGTAAGTAATTTAATGATTGTCTTAAAACTCCCATCTTTGTGGTTTTTAAATGATCAAAAAATTTGAACAGAATAATTCTATACTTTCACTAATCTATAGTAGAACATAAGAAAGTTTCTCAAAAAATTAATGTGGAGTTTGGGGTGTAATTTCATGATATATTTTAAGTATGAAGCGCTGCCAAATACAGTTTGTCAAACTACCGGCATTTCTTTTATGATATCTGCTAAAGTGTTATCATTATAATGATTGTTACCATAAATTTCCACCAAATATCTGCGATGACAAAAGGCGAATAAGGTTCCGTATTAGTCTGTATGATTTTTCTCTATCATGGGAAACATCCTCATAAAACAATCATAAAATTCATTATGATGGTATGAATAAGTCACTGAAAGGAAAATGGAGACACAAGCAAGTCAGAGATTACAGGCTATTGATAGGAGCTCTGTGTTCCAGGGGATCTTTGAAATTTATGCATCACCTAACAGCACTATCAAAGCAAACAGCTAAAAGAGAATAATAGGCCTATGCTACTTCCTGTTAAGCACTTAAATAAATTAATTACTTAATCAATCAATTAAAAAATCCGTCCTCAATAACAAAACGATCAAAATGCATATAAGTACCATTCCTGAATCCATAATCTTTCCTAAGCTTTAAAACATTTTAAAACTTTAAAAATGCATCCAATTGACTTTTCTCACTTCCACCCGATATATTTCAGAGTCCACATATTCTGATGTTGCAGTTTGTCTTTATTTTGTTTCATTTTCTTTTGCAACTGATAAAGGTCATTTAATCCAATTTCATCCCTATAAAATGATTAGTATTAAGAAAAATTACAGATATATAAATTACATTGCATTAAAATCATTCTACACACTTTCTGAAATGTCACTGATTATGGAGAAGAGATACTATTTTCTTCCAGGTTGATGATGACCTAAAAAAATTGCTGACAAACTTTAATTATGTGGGTAACATCTGTCCAATGCCTCTTGCTTTCTTTTTTCCTTCTCTGTCTAGTGCGCTTTATTCTAATTATGAAATTTATCCACTCGGGATCGCATTTTTCCTTGGCATCTGTGAGGAATTAAAATTTATTTTGGGAACTAAGTATGCCTACAAGTCATAGGGAGATTTAGATAACAATTTGGGTATTTTGTCATTTTCTATGTTATGTATTACTTTGCCCTTATCTCCCTGAGTGAAATAAAGTGCAGTGCTTCCAGCCTTTTCACCCACAATAAGAATGGATAAAGTTATTGTAATAATTTTTTTCCCCTAAAAATCATGCTAAAATTGATTCTAGGTTTTTGTTGTTGTTGTTGTTTTTGTTGTTCATTTTTGTTCATGGGTCTTGTTATTGCTATTTTGTTTAGGTTGAACAGAATGCAAGTCAAGTGAAAAGAAACCACAAATAAACTACACTTCAAGGTTTTAAGATGAACATCTAGTCAATATCGTTCCGGGTGGGAGAATATTTGGATTTATTAATGCATAGCCAGGTACCAAATCTGTGATATGCATTTATGTGAATTATTTATGTTATATACTTTATATGTTTTTTTGATTTATAACTTCTTAATAATTACATAGATAAATATTTCTATTTGGCATTAACTTTGATTATGTCCTTAAACAGTAGTAGTTAATCAGAAATATGTAGTTAAGCCCTACATTAGTGAAGCATTCAACCTTTCCCTTTTCTGATTCTTTCTAAGATGCAAGGTTCCAAATAAGCAAAAGAAAAATTCAAAGCCTCAGTTATGTGATAGATATAGTGAGTGTCCTTGGAGAAGAGTATCTAATTGCCCCAGGGCTGTTCTATCAACACCTTCCACACAAGTAACTTTTATTCATATTTATAAGCAAAAAGGTGCCAGTGACTGTCTACTTTTACTTAAAAGTACAGAAGAATTTCAATTATTTCTTTTTTATTCCCCCAAAGAACTTTTTATATATTTTTTTCATATTACACATACATCCAATGCAACTTTTAAAGAAATCTGATGACTGCTTTTGTAGCATGTTCTTTATCCAACAAATGCTTTTTAGCCAGTACAGATAATGATCAGATAGTCAGATTTCTGCACAATCCCCAGGTGACTCTTCCCTGATGTTCAGAAGGTTGTGACATTCCTAACCAATTGATCCCAAGGCACTGGACTTGTGAACCAGCAGTTCTCCCCTCATTAGCTTTCTACCCTGCAGGCTCTTCTCCCCCATCCAAAGGGCTAAATTAATCATCATTGCATATCACATTGACTGTGTTACATTTCTTTAAACCTACTTATATTCTCCCTTCAAATCGGATTTGAATTTTTGAATTGGTCACCCTGAATGCTAAGCCATCCTAGGTGATTGTTTCTGCCTAGCTCATCTTCCCCCATGAGTTTCTCTCCTACCTTCCAATTTAAGATGGTATAATGATTTATTATACCTGGGCCTCTCTGTTCCTTTCCTCTCCACAGTCACCTTAATGGATTGGATTTGTATCTTCTATTATTCAAATGGAAGAAAGAATGCTTTGTAGTTCCAAATTATTTTATAATCTCAGTAATTTTCAAGGAATTATATTCACTTTTCAAGAAGACCTGGTGCTACTCTACATTTGTTGTCTGAATATAAATTTTACTAAAATCCCTTTCTCTAAGATATTTAGGTCATTAAATTTTTTTATGGATGGACATGGAGTGAGGTGATGATTCAAGGGGCACACGCAGCTGTGCTTACCTATAGGTCAAGACATTTTCCATGGTCTACTGTTGTCTTTGGATAGACAAATTCACTCTGAGAACTTTCAGAGGTTATTTGGAAATAGTTAAAATGTCAACTTTCTTTTTTCAAAGGTTTAGTAATACAAAGGTCAAGTTAAGTCTGCCTTTAAAAAGAATAAATAAAACATTGCATCCATTAAGTTTAGAGCAATGAAACATCAGCCTCTGTGTTCTCCATGGAAAACAGTAAAAGATAAGAGAAGAAATAATGAAATAATGAAACAATGTCTATTTGACCGGGATTTTTAAAACTAAAGCAGAGAAGATGTAATGGGGAATGCTATAGATACAGATGATATAAATATTACAAGTTAATGACATTGATTTGATATTGGTATATAAATAGAGTTAGCATACATGTACAGGCATAGATAATACATTAAGAGTGAATCAGAATTACACAGCGATGATTTTTAGACACACAGAGAAAAAAGGGATCAGAAAAGAGAGTAAAAGAGTAAAAAAAGAATACAGAAAAAAGGATATGTTAATTTAAACTCTATAATTTTATACATGAAGAAATAGAAGCAAACAGTGATGAGACAGGCTGCCAGACAGCAGAGCTAGCTAAAGGCCAGGAGAGTGCATTTCCACAGTACACTGAATTCAGGAAGCAGTCTGCTGGAGTTTGAATTCAAGCTCCCCTAGGACTGTGGGTATCTGCTACAACAGTTCTGAAGCATTTCCTTACCGTCCTTGTGCCTCAGTTTCTTCATACTATGAACATGTCAACACACCCTCCAGATGGGAGTGTTATGAGCACTGAAAGTGTGAAAGGCTGTTTGTTTTTTGCCTCTGGGCACATTGGTGGTACTATATGCTGTTAGCTCTTTTTATCACCTACATCTCAACATATTTTGATTTACACTATTTTAATTTTAGACAGTGGGAAAAAAATACCTTTTTAGAAATGGTGTTAAGACCAATCAACATTGCCAGGAAAATAAGACTTATATTAATAGTAAATTGTATGTCGTTAGTTTTGTGTTATTATACCTCAAACTGACCATCTTCGAGTTATTTCATATTTTTTTCAGGATTTGTTGCCGGAGGCTTAAAATGGTCAGAAGTGACTTGAACTCCTTTCCTGTAGTAGAGTGATTTCTGGGTGCAGACCTGCCTTTTGGAGTTTCCTTTTTCCTTCCTTCTCTTCGCCAGCATACTCTAAGATGAATAATACGTTCTCTAAGGCAACATTTCTACATCTAAAACCTAATAGACATTTCTCTTTCCTTTGTACTCTTTGTTAAAAGCCTTTTATAATGGAGAATACTTTCCTTTGAGTTCTGTATTTTCCCTTATCTAAAGAGAGGGCTGCCTGCAGGCAGTCCCTTTGAGTTCTAGGAGGTTGCTATAACTTTCTTTGTGATTAGATTACCAGCAATCTGCCACTTTTTGCACAATGCATTTGTAAAACCCTAATGATAGAAAAATGAGCCAAATAATGCCTTTTCCTGTGGTTGGAGTGGGGTGGCAGGTGGATGATTGTTCTTTTCTCAGAGAGAGAACATGTATCATATTTCCCTGTCACTTCAATATTATTTTGGAATACCATATGCATTTTTACCTTTTTTTCCCATTTACTTGAAGATACACAAGAACTAGTCTAAAAGGAAAGCTGAATTAAAGCTAAAAAACTTCTTAAGCCATTAAACCTAATGAATTATATTTTCTGACAGAACTGTTAAGTTTGTGGATTTACTGTAGTCTTTGTACCATCCCTGATTAACCCTTAAAATCTTTTTCTACTACTTGGTGACAGTTAAAAAACAAAACTATGATAAAGTACAAAAAGAATTGCATCATTGCTACCAAAAGCGTCCAAACACATATGTTAACGGGCTAATTGTACCATCGAACTAATACACGGACTGTTAATTTTTAGTGGATTCCGTAATAGTCAAAGTTTATACATGAAAGATTGATAAATAATGGTCACTTTGTATATTTGGAACATGACTTAAGAAACCATAGTTGTGTAAATCATCTATTATATATATAAAAAAATGAGAAGTATATTTTCTTGGGTTAGATAAAAAAGTTTTCTCCAGGAGATGAAAATGAACTAGAACTTTATGGGAAGTTGCACTCGGAAAAATTGTTACTATAGAAAATCTTTGCACACTAGAAGGTATATAATGTATATATAATTTTTAGCTTAAATTTTTTTTTTACCACTTACATAATGGTATATAATTTTTAGCTTTAAAAGATTTTTTCAGCTTTTTAGCTAGATGGTATGTAAGGTGTGCACTTTAGTTCAATTGTTATTTTCAGTGTTTCATAAACATATAGGAATGGGGGAGAAGATGGCAGTGGAAATGATAACGATGGATAAGAGCTGTGTGGGAGCCGGGATGCTAGGTCGCCGGCACCAGCCCATGGAACTGCCAGGACGCGGACTGCTGCCCATCTTCAGTCAGGGTATGGCTCCCCACAGGTGCCAAGGAGCGAGCTGACTCAGGTAAGGCTCCCCATCAGAGGAGTCCGTTGTCTCAGTCAGGTCAGAGGTGCCAGAGCATCTCAAAGATGCAGCAGTCTTTTTTTTTTTTTCAATTAAATCATTGCTGTGTACATTAATGCAATCTTAGGGTGGGTACAATGTGCTGGTTTTACATACAATTTGAAATGCTTTCATCAAACTTGCCAACATAGCCTTCAGAGTTATCGTGTTAAGATATTTATATTCTACACCTAGTAAATTCCACATGTACCCTGTAAGATGCACCATTGGTGTGATCCCACCAATTACTCTTCCTCCACACATTCTCCCAGCTCCCCTTCCCTTTCCCCTTCTTCTTGGGCTACAATTGGGTTATAGCTTTCATAAGAAAGTTATAAATTGGTTTCATGGTAAGACTGAGTACACTGGATACTTTTTCTTCCATTCTTGAGATACTTTGCTAAGCAGAATATGTTCCAGCTCCATCCATGTAAACATGTAAGAGGTAAAGTCTCCCATCTTTCTTTAGGGCTGCATAGTATTCCATCATGTACATATACCATAATTTATTGATCCATTCATGGGTTGATGGGCACTTGAGCTTCTTCCATGACTTAGCAATTATGAATTGGGCTACAATAAACATTCTGGTACATATATCTTTGTTATAATGTGATTTTTGGACTTCTGGATATATACCTAGTGGAGGGATTGTAGGATCGAATGGCAGGTCTATTTTTAGATCTATGAGTGTTCTCCAAACATCCTTCCAAAAGGAACGTATTAGTTTGCATTTTCACCAGTAATATAGAAGCAGTCAGTCTTAGCAGGAGCCTCCCATGCCTATTTATAGAAGTGATCCTGTGGCTATTTACACCATAGATGTGGAGACTGCCAAGCAATGATGTATGTGCTCTCCTGCTTTTTAACAAGAGACCAAGGCCTTCCCCATTCCCTTATTACCAAAGTGTTTCTTTTCAGGTGTCTTCTACAAGTTGGTACATAAGATGTTAAGAGTGCAAAGACTTTCACATGGCTTTGGCACTGTGCATTGCTAACCACTAGCATTACAGTTCACAAACTGCTAATAAGCCAACGAAGAAAAAGGAAGCAGAGTGATCATTCTAAAGAATTATAATAGTTTCTCTCTGACTTCTTTTTGAGGATTATTCATTCCTCTTGTGATCAACTTTCATTGGAATAAATAGAAAATTGGAAAGAAATGAAACACATGTACTGCGATGGGAAAGTGGCCTAAATATGAGAGCAGGAACGAAATTTAAAGTATCTGAAATAGGATGGTTTTTGCCCAAGCATTTGATGTGTTTTATCCAGAATTTCAGAAAGAGAAGGTGATTGTTGCAGGGTGCGGTGGCTCATGCCTGTAATCCTAGCACTCTGGAAACACTCTGGGCTTGCTGGAGCTCACCAGTTCAAGGCCACCCTGAGCAAAAGTGAGACTACATCTCCACTAGAAATAGAAAAACTGAGGCCAGATGCTCACTTGAGTCCAACAGTTGAAGGTTGCTGTGAGCTATGATGGCACAGCACTAACCAGGGATAGCTTGAGATTCTGTCTCAAAAAAAAAAAAAAAGGTGATTGTAACAGTTACTTTTTTTATAATAATATTTATGCGTTCATATATTACACTATGTTGTAAACTATCATTGAGGATCCCAAACATAACATCAGAAAGCTTGGGTTATAATACTGGTTCTGCTACTTAAACAAGTCAATTTCATAGAGAACTAGACTGCATATATCTCTAAATCATTTCTAACTCTATAATTATGTGATTTTATGATAAAGTATTTAACAGAGCAGATTACTTCCTTACTATAACTTTGTAATGAAGAGTGATAAAATGTTCATAAAAATATGAAATATATTTAATAAACTTATTTTAAAAAGCTCACTGTTTTTTAATCTCTATGTGTATTTGGTATGGCTTGGATGTGTTCCCCAATTTTTAAATCTAATTCCTAAATTCATATGCTGATGATATTTGGAGGCAGGGCCTTTCCAAAGTAATTAGGATTGGATAATATCACCAAAGTGGGGACTTCATGATAGCATAGGTGATTTTACAATAAGACAAAGAGAGACTTGAGTTGTCATTCTTTGTCCTCTCACGACATGATGTCCTCTACCGCGTCATGTTACGATGCAGCAAGAAGGACCCAACGGGATGCTGGCTTCATCCTCTTAGACCTCGTAGCCTCCTGAATCATGAGCTAAATAAAATTTTAAAAATGAATTAGTCAAGCTGTTGCATTCTATTATAGCAACAGTAAATAAACTAAGACAATATTGTTCATTCTGATGATTTACAGCTTAATTCAATAGTTCAGGCAAAAAATATTATTATATTAGGAACTACATACAAGCTTTGGCCCGACAGTGAAGCTATTTCAGATAAGACAAATTAATTCATGTTCTCGGGGAATTTACTATCTGGAAAGATATAAAAAAAGGAAATATATATTAGAATAAGAAAATCTCAGGAATTTAAATAAAGGTGAAACTAGTATGTGAACTGGTAGAAAGGCTGTTACTTTAGTCATCTCGTAAAACTTCTCAGAAGAGGTAATGTACGAGATGAGACGAAAGGAAAAGGAGAGGCTGCAGGAAGGCTAATCCAAAAGGTCAGAAACTGGAGCCCAGAACAAGCTCATCACTTCTCTTTACTTTTTATTTTTTTATTTTTACAGTTTCTTTGGCCAGGGCCAGGTTTGGACCCGCCACCTCTGGTATATGGGGCCAGCGCCTTTGAGCTACAGGCGCTGTCCAACTCATCACTTCTCATTGACAAACAGGAGATCAGTGTGGTTCTGAATGCTTATAGCAGCACAGGTTGCAGCCTCACAGACACGGAAACAAGGCAGGCGCCCATCAATACATGAGTAGATCAATATGATGTGTTGTCTGCATACTATAGGGTGCTAGTTGGCCATAAAAAATGGTGATCTAGCATGTTTTGTGACAACGTGGATGGAACTGGAGACCATTCTTCTAGGTGAAACATCACAAGAATGGAGAAGTAAACACATGTACTTAATACCAAACTGTAAATAATCTGTCAACACTTAAGTTGACATGTGGAAATAAATCTCAGTGAACATCAGGGAGGTGGGACATGGGGGAGGAGGGGATGGGTGAAATCACACCTACTGGGTACAGTGCACATTCTCTGGATAAAAGGCAAACTTATAACTTGGACTCAATTGACACAAAAAACAAAGTACATAAACAAAACATATTCACCCCCTAATATTATAAAATAAAAAAATGAAAACTAGTTAACAGAAAAATGAACAAATAAATATGGATTACATTGAACTAGCCTCAGTGAGAGACATACGTGCACATTGTTTTGTGAATTGGAGACTGAGCACAGAATAATAAAGATACAGGTAAAGTGAACACATAGTTTTGAAATTTAACCTGCAAACAATGTAGAAGGAGGAAGGACAATGTATATAGTGATTTTTGTGTTTTAGGAAGCTGGCTGTAATGGTAGTATTTAGAAGGGAAGGGACAGAGTTGGAAAAGGGGGACAAAGTTAGGTGTTTAGTGGTAAAATTTTAGGGGTATGAATTAAGCCCTAATAGAAGGAGCACAATGGGAGTATAATCTCATGCAGTTTTCCCAATAATGTAAATTTTAAACATTATTGTTTTAAAAATGAACATAAATGATAGAAAGTTTTTACTTACTTACGTGTATTTCACTGTTAGCAATCAGTAACCCATATCTGATACCCTGATACCTTTTTCAGTGTTCATGCAGAACTCAATTTATTATGATTGTATATAAGTATTTAGATATCTAGTCATTATAACAGTTTTTACTCAATGACTAAGTGAATAATCATGATGAATCTTTTATGCATAAAATATAATTTATAAAAATTAACCAAAAAGTAGCTATTTAAATGTATACTATCAATATGAATTATGACATATAATTTGTCATAGTTTTTGATATTTCAAAAGTCAAATAATTTGATACCATACTTTTAAATTTAGTAATCTGAGATCCAGAGGAATGAACTGCACATGTATGTATCAGGGGCTGTCTGAAGAACAGAACGCCCTTTGTGGATTTAAATGGTTCGGGCAGTGCACGTGTCTGTGCATCAGTTTACACACAAAAATTTATTTTATTGTCTGCTATAGCTTTAGGTATCCCACACACACACCAAAAAATCTAATCAGGGTGTATGTGTATCACTAAAATCAGAATTGCAATCAGGTGATTGTGGCAGGGAATCCCTGAAACTTAATAAAACAGATGCAGATCGCCAAAACTATTTTGCTGTATTTATATTTATCACTTCATCATTTTCTAAGTTATTGTTTCTTTTATATAATTGACAACAGACCACTTCTAAATATTTACTTTTCTTCCTACTGGGGATAGGTTGTTAAAATATTCATCAGAACATTTTTTGTTGCTGCTAACAAGTCTATAATGAGTGGTTTATCAGCAATTAATCTCATAATATTATTCTGTCATTACAGGAAAAATCTTGACTCTTGTGTAGTGAATAATTAACCTTACACAAAGCAAAGTCTGGCCTTAGTCACTGGTTAATATGTGATGATCTCTAGCCCCTTGGAGTCTCTTGCCTGATATGAATGTCTGTCGTGTATTTGGTTTCAAGAAAAGTCCCTCACTTGTCTTCATGTCAGATACCCATAGTTTCATTAACAGCCGACTGGTGTCAAAGTGTATTTGTTGATTTGCAAAATGAAATATTTTCTCTTAAGTTGATTTAAGAATTATGAGATAGAATTTAAAAACTGGAAACAGTATGCTCACCTGATGTACTTTAAACTCTTAATTAGGATATTTACCAGTGTTTTAAGCAGGCCTTTAAAAAATTATCTTTTATTATTTTTAGTTGACAAATAATCATATGTATTTGGGCTACATATGGGCTACAATGTGATATTTCAATACATGCATGCAATGCGTAATAGTCAAATCCTTATAGATAGTATATCCATCACCTTACACTTTTTTTTTTTAATTAAATCATAGCTGTGTACATCAATGCAATCATGGGGTACATGCTGCTGGTTTTATACGCAATTTGGAATATTTTCATCAAACAGGTTAATATAGCCTTAACCGCATTTTCTTGGTTATTGTGTTAAGACATTTGTAATCTACATTTAGTAAGTTTCACATGTACCCTTGTAAGATGCACCATAGGTGAGGTCCCACCAATTACCCTCCCTCCACACAGCCTCCCCCCTCTCCCCTTTCACATATTCTTGGGCTATAACTGTATTATAGCTTTCATATGAGAGCTGTAAATTAGTTTCATAGTAGGGTTGAGTACATTGGATACTTTTTCTTCCATTCTTGGGATACTTTGCTAAGAAGAATATGTTCCAGCTCCATCCATGTAAGCATGAAAGAGGTAAAGTCTCCATCTTTCTTGAAGGCTGCTTAATATTCCATGGTGTACATATACCATAATTTATTGATCCATTGGTGGGTCGATTGGGCTTCTTTCATAACTTAGCAATTATGAATTGGGCTGCAATAAACATTCTGGTGCAAATATCTTTGTTATAAAGTGATTTTGGTCTTCTGGATATATACTTAGTAGAGGAATTGAAGGATCAAATGGCAGGTCTATTTTAGATCCCTAAGTGTTCTATAAACATCTTCCCAAAAGGAACGTATTAGTTTGCATTCCCACCAGCAGTGTAGAAGTGTTCCCTTTTCTCCACATCCACATCATCATCTCTGGAATTCTGTGATGTGGGCTAATCTTACTGGAGTTAGATGATATCACAAAATAGTTTTGATTTGCATTTCTCTGATGATTAATGATGATGAGCATTTTTTTCATATGTCTGTAGGCCATGCACCTGTCTTCTTCAGAGAAGTTTCTCTTCAAGTCCCTTGCCCACCCTGAGATGGGATCAATTGTTCTTTTCTTGCTAATACGTTTGAGTTGTCTGTGGATTCTGGTTATTAAACCTTTGTCAGAGACATAACCTGCAAAAATCTTCTCCCATTCTGAGGGCTGTCTGCTTGCTTTACTTACTGTGTTCTTGGCTGTGCAGAAGCTTTTTAGTTTGATCAGATCCCAGTAATGTATTTTTGGTGTTTCTTCAATTGCTCGGGAGGTCTTCCTCATAAAATATTTGTCCAAACCCATTTCTTCAAGTGTTTTCCCTAAACTTTCTTCTAGTATTTTTATAGTTTCATGTCTTAAGTTTAAATCTTTAATCCAGTGAGAGTCTATCTTAGTTAATGGTGAAAGGTATGGGTCTAGTTTCAGTCTTCTACAGGTCACCAGCCAGTTCACCCAGTACCATTTGTTAAATAGGGAATCTTTTCCCCATTGAATGTTTTTAATTGGCTTGTTGAAGTTCAAATAACAGCCAATATTGAATTGAATGGAGTTAAATTGAAATCGTTTCCACTCAGATCAGGAACCAGGCAAGGTAGCCCATTGTCTCCACTGCTTTTTAACATTGTAATGGAAGTTTTAGCCATAGCAATTAGGCAAGAAAATGTGATCAAGAGTATCCACATAGGGTCAGAAGAGATTAAACTTTCACCTTACACATTTTGTTTTTATGTGTGTGCATTGGGAATATTCAAAACCTTCTATTCTACCTATTTGAAAACGTACAATAATTTGTTGTTAACTATAGTCACTCTACAATACTTTGAAGCAGTAGAACTTAGTCTTCCTATATAGCCATAATTTTCTATCTTATGGTCAACTTCTGGCTGCCCTTCCACCTTCCTTTATTCTGGTAACCACTATTACACTCTTTACTTCTATGAGCTTCACTGTATTAGTTTCCATGTGTGGATAAGAACATGTAGCAGTTGGCTTTTGTGCCTGGTTTATTTCACTTAATATAATGTATTCCAGACTTCTTCATGATGTCACAAATGTCAGAATTTTTTTGTTTTGTAAGGCTGAGTAGTATCCCACTGTGTACAAAAACCACATTTTTAGATCCATTCATCTGTTTTATTTTATGTCATGACTATTGTGAATAGTGCTGCAGTAAACATAGGAATGCAGATGTCTTTGAGATACAATGATTACCTTTTTTTTTTTTTTGATATATATATACCCAAGACTGGGATTGCTGGATCATATGGTAGCTTTATTTTTAGTTTTGAGAACCATCCATATTGTTTTCCATACATCTATGCAGTTTGCATTACCAATGGGGTATCAGAGTTTCTTTTTCTACTGGCCATGATGGTATGTGCCAACAAATCTAGCTTCTCTAGAGTTTGAAGAAGGACAGCATCAGCCTGGGATTTGAAGGCTGTAGCAAGCTATGACCACACCACTGCATACCAGTGTGAACAAAAGAGATACTTCATCTCTAAAACAAACAAAAATTCTCCTTTTTTGTATTGTTGACAGCCTTTTAAAAATTTTTGTCGTTTTGTTGATAGTCATTCTGCTGGAGTAGATAAGGTCTTGTGATTTTTAATATGTATTTTCCTGATGACTAATTATGTCAAGCTTTTAAAAAAATGTACCTGTTGTGCATTTATATGTTTGTTTTAAGAAATGTCTATTGAGCTCATTTCGCCATTTTAATTAGATTATTTGGTGGGGTTTTTTTGTTGTTTGTTTGTTTTCTTTGGAATTTTTGGTGTTCCTTATTTATATTTTATGTTAATCTCTTGTCAGGTAAATACTTTGCAAATATTTTCTCCAATTCTACTGGCTGTTTCTTCACTTAGTTGGGTTTTTTTGTTTTGCTTTGTTTTGCTGTGCAGAAAGTTATTCCCTTTTAAATAAAGAGAAGAAAATCCAAATAACAGCTGAGACAGATAATGGCATTTCTTCCACCAGAAATAAATTAACAGTTGTGTTTCTGAGTAAGATAGGCACAAGGTATGCATCCTTATCTCTTAGAAACTTTTCTTTTCTCAAAAACTTCCTGTATGAGTGTACTACTTCTTAAAATCACATTAACTATGGAATTAGACCTTCAATTTGACCCTGCTTATGACAAACTTACCACTGAGATATAAATAGTATGTCAAGCTCAATTACAAGGTAAAGCACAGTGGTTATAGCCACTTATTAGAAGTAAACTTGATTGTGTTTTCTGCCATCTCAATACCACTGTCCTTGTTATAATGTTAAAACCATGGAGTATGATTACTCACATGAATCCTGGTTCTTCTGAAGGTGTGCACTTATGTGGATATTTATTGAATTTGGTGCTCTGGAAGACCTGTCACTGGAGCTTTCTATTTGGCCATCTTGTTCTGCCCACTCTCCTATATGATTATTTTTATACAACCAAACCCCTGGATTGAAAAATTAACCCTAAATCAGGCTATAAAATCTCATGAATATCTCTTAATTCTCCATCTCTGTGATATGGAGAGTTTCTTCAAGGAAATAATAACAGAGAAGTCACCAAACCTAGAGAAAGATATTAATATTAAGATATAAAAAATCATAAATTTCTTATTATTGTCCAATGGAATTCAGACTGCCTTATAAATTGAGTGCACATTTTAGGTTGCTTTATGTAAGCCCAAGATGGAGCTAGAACTTGGGTTTTGAGGAAGAGGGTTTCACTCTGATCTGGCTGGTCTAAATGCTCCCTCTGTGGGTACAGGCAGAATACTGCTCTGTACTTTGTTCCTCTGACCCAGGCAGCTCTGGGTTTCAATGCAAAGTCTGAAAATCACTGCACTTTCTCCTGCAGGGGCACACAGCTTCTCTCTCAGCATGCTGGCCTTGCACTGCTGGGGGTGGGAGAGGAGTGGTGTAGGCAATGCAAGATTGTCTCCCTTCAAACAAATATTAATAATAATAATAAACAATTATTATCAAACAAATATTTTCTTTCTAATACTCTTCAAACCCATCAGAATGAAATCTTCACTTTGCAATTCCTTTCAAATTTAAAATTATTTTATCATGCTTCTTTTTTTTTCCTTTTTAGTCATTATGGTTATGTAATAGTTATCTATCTTTGTAGAGTACAGGTCTCATAGAACCAGATAGGAGGCTTTTTACCAAGTTATCTGATATTTTATTCCTCTGTTTGATTATTAGAACATTTTTATATTAGCATATATCCCAGTGAACATTACAGGAATGGAAGCATGAGAATCTGTCCCCTCAAACACCAAAATTATTTCAGAATTGACTTTTTATTAACTACTGCTTGTTCAATTTCTTGAATCTTGCAAAGGAAGAGTTTTATAATCTTGACAACATTAATACTTTTTAAACCATAACAGTATTCTTCTACCATGGGGGCCTTTTGTGAAGCAAGAGTGGAAAGCTTGAGTAGAAAATAAACCACCCCAAATTCTTCTTTAATGATTAGGATTTTGGCTCTCAAATGAAGTCCCCCCCCCCTTTTTTCTCCTCCTGAATTAAGTTATGCAATAAATTATTCTTAATATGAATATAAGTTGGTTGTTCAAAGTGAGCTATGTTGACATCAGGTAATGTCTTGAGGAAATGAATTAGTTTACCAAGTTTGTGCTCAATGAATAGGTAGTAACTTGTTGGCTTTTGTCCCCAAATCAAATATCAGGTGTCAGAGGTAATACAGTGATCTGCAATTGATCAAAATGCCTCTCATAGGCTTTTAAAAATAGTATTGTAATGTTATGGCACTATTTATTCAGGATGTTTCAGTGCCAGGCAATTAAACTTGTAGTTATGAGATAATTAGGTAGACCCAAAACAAAAGATAGATTTCATAAGTTCTGTGAAAGTGACACAAACTTCATACATGTACCATCTGTTCTCCCTTTCTCTTCCAAGTTTTATTTCTTAAAAGTTCAGCTACAAAACCTGGAACCCACATATAAGATCCTTAAGTCATACTTATTGAAAAATGTGATCTACTTTTCTGTATACAACATGATAGAATTTTTAGATTTCTGGATGGCTGGCCTATTTGCAATCTGTAAAGTTATGCATAGGTTCAATCCAGTTTATCAGGAAATTAACTGATTCATTACAAAGAACACGTATTAAAGGAAGAGAGTGTGTGATTCTAAAAGATTCAGAAAATTGGATTTTTTGTATGAGGTATTAGTTCATAACTCAACTATAGTTAAATATTTGACTCATATCAAAGAGAGTATAAAGAGGCAAAAATATTCTTTTAAGAATAAAGAATTGCTTCATAGTTAACAGAATTAAAGTTAGCCTTATCCCAACCAGAAAGGAAAGGTAAGTGGGAAAATGAAGAAAAAGTATTCAGATTAGAATGTGATAATCTCTGCTTTTGTTCTATAAATCCCTAATGGAAATTGTCTACATTTCATATATTTTTGACTTAGCCCAAAGCTCTTTGATGGAGTTAATCTCATTTCTAAGATCATATGATTTTGGAATTTTTCTAATTAACATCAGCTTGAAGACTCATGTAAGGATGTTAAATTTCTCTTTGATTGGGAGATATGAATCCTTTGTAAATGTACTACTGTACTCATTGTTAAGAGTATTTAATAGAGTTCTTTCCATCAGGGTCTAAGGTCTGTCTAACTCTGATACCTCAACCAGAATAGCAGTTCTCCCTGTTTTAAGTTATACAAGATGTTTTGAAAGATGCTGAGGAAAACTTTCTCTTATCTCCTGTTGAGAGACCTGAGTACATTGCTTGAGTCTGGTACAAATATAGGTCTGGGTTTGCAATAATGTGGTGTGTAAAAAAGAAGATTTGGTCTCATCTATTACAACTACAAAAGAAGAGAATTAATGACACCCAGAATGAGATGATCTCCTTGTCATTAATCCAATAGTAAATTAGAGTATCAAAGTTGGAGAATCTCTGATAGTTTTGCTACTTTGAATTTTAGAGTTACATTTTATTTCTCTCATAATTTTAAAGCTTTTGTTTCATCATTCCTATGAAAAGGGTAACTGTTACCATGGTGCATTCAAGGGACAAGTTGAGACTTTGGGGGTGTTATGAACAAAAAATCAAGCATGGCCCTTCCATGGTATCCCTGGAGAATTTGTTCCAGGAACCCTTGTGGGTACCATAAGCTACAAATGCTTACTTTCCTTATATAAAAGGTTATTTACATACCACCTTCGCACATCTTTCTGCATGCTTTAAATCATCTCTAGATTACTCAGAATGCCTAACTCAATGTCTACTCATCTCTTCAATCTCACAGATTCATCATAATCCTCAGCATGTAGCAAATTCAAGGTGTCCTTGTTGGAACACTGTGGATTTTTCTTAGATGTTCTCAATCTGTAGTTAGTTGAATCCGCAGATGCAAAGTCCTCATATACAGAGGACGAACTGTAATTGTCACTTTAGAACTCTTAGACAATGAAAGACCTCAGCTCATCCTGAGAATGAGAAAACAATGACTGGCACTCATATAAAAGTCATTCAGGTCATCGTTACATGCAATCTATTTGGATGTAATCAAGGGGGCACTGAGATTTGAGTTTTGATACACATTCCACCTTTGCAGTTTTACCAAAATTATGCCCATAACTAATATAACATGCACTATCAGCAGCCTAAAATTTTTATTAATGTTTTTCTACCAACAATTATTAAATACAGTAGCCACTTTGTCTTGTGGTGGTTGGCAATTTTATGCATACTTTATATGTTTCCATTTTTGATAGTTCATTTCTATGAAACCATATTTGGAGATTCTTCTCATGCATCTCCATTTATATTTCTCCTGGTACTCTTTTTCTGACTTTGGAGCCAAATGCCGATATGTTATATTAATAAAAATCTTTTAGAAGATTTTCAAAGCTGTTTCTGCCTGGGTAGGGCTGGACATTAGTGAGGGTGGGTTGTCTGGCAAAATGAACAGCCTGGGTATTGATGCTATTCCCTGATCCTCGTTTTTAAACTAAGCATTAGAGTTCACAAATTCCTTTAATCTACTGACTGTTCTTAGATGGAATAATGCTCCCTTTTGATTTTGTAGCATTCCAAAATTATCATTCACCCCAACAGTAAATATATTAGAATTGTGTGCATTAACCCTCTTGTCTCCAACTGACAAGTGATAATAAGCATGTAAATTTTTATCTTTTGGGCAGACATTCTCTCTGGCAAATCATTGAAGAAGAAAGCTAAAGGCTTATCCCAAGAGACTTTCATAAATGAATAGATATAAAGATTTACAAAAAGTGAGACCATATCAGGTGTTCTGAAGAACTAATTTTAGTGCTCTCTCCCACGTACAATCTATCCCTCTTTACATTTTCAGGAAAAATCATCAATGACCAAGGACTTGGTTAACTCATTAGTTTTTGATAATTTCAGAAAAATTGAAACTTACTCTCTGCAGTAATCAATACAAACTGGGAGTTTCTGTGTCTCTGAGATATTCTCCTGGGAAAGTTTTGAATGGCTTATAGTCTGTCAATAGTAACTGATTTACCTCCTTGGGATAAATTATGCACTAGGCAATGAACTTTACTTAGGAGAATGTGTAAATTCGCTTTGCAAGTCTGATGGTCTTTCTAAGCTTAGATTAGCAAACACATAAATAGAATCAGTTGCAGAGCTGTTACTATGTTTAAAGCACAACAAATGGTCATGCATTTATTAAATAAGGGTAGAATCAGGGAAATTTGATATTTCCTGTTTGAGGACTTACGAACCGAAGTGTTCTTTACTAAAACCCCAAGGATAATAGTCTAGATTTTCTTGTTTTGTCCCCCATCAACTTTCAGGAGAAGGGAAACACATACAGCTACCTTGATCTAATTGTAAAGGGATGTCAAAAAAGCAAAGATCTACAATTGCACAACATAAAGAGTCAGAGTCAGATTGTACAGACAGTGAAACAATTCTTGTAATATGGCAATATGGTAAAACAAAATGACTACTGTATTTATTTATGACCCTCAGGTCCTAACACTATATCCTTGCCCTGCCTGTGGTATTTTTGACAGGGAGTGTAGAAGTACTATAAAAACTAGGAATGATATAGGGTTAGTGTTAAATCTGTACTCCAGAGCTATTGATGTATAAAAGTGGTGAGACTAGATATCCCTTGCCTGAGTCCTGGTCTTAGATATAAAGAATTTAGGTCTTTCGCCATCCGACGTTAATTGTGGCTTATTTGTAGATGTTGTTCAGCAGGTTGAGATAATTCCCTTCTATTCCTATACAAAGCTTTTTTAAAAAAATAATGAATAGATGTTGTATTTTGTAAAGTGTCTAAAGAGATGGCCATGTGTTTTTTGTCTTTTATTTTGTAAATATGATGTATTAAATCAATCGGTTTTGGATAATAAATGTTCAGATTTTAGGAATAATTACTACTTGATCATGATATAGATTCCTTTTTTGATTGTTACTGGACTCAGTGGTTAGCATTTTGTTGAAGATTTTTATGTCTGTATTTATGAAACAGATGGGACAGTGATTTTCTTGTACTGTTTTAAGTCTGCTTTGGGTATCAAACCCCACAGAATCATTTGTGAAGTCTTCCTCCTCATCTATATTTTGTAAAGACATTGAGAAAGATTGATACTAATTCTTGAATTGTTTTTTAGATTTCTACATTGAAAGGTGGCCCTCGCCTGTGGTCCCAGCTACTTGGGAGGCGGAGGCAGGAGACTCCCTTGAGCCCAGGAGTTGGAGGTTGCTGTGAGCTGTAATGCCACAGCACTCTACCCAGGGGGACAGCTTGAGGCTCTGTCTCAAAAAAAAAAAAAAAAAAAAAAGGGCTCTGAGATTTTATTTCTTTGTTGTTGAAAGTTTTTAATTATTAATTCATTTTTTTAATTGTTATAAATCTATTGGGATTATCTATTTTTTTTTTCTTCAGAAAGACTTGTTAGTTTGAATGTAGCTAGGACTTTGGGCATTGTATCATAGGTGTATAACTTGGCATACAATTATATATAGCACTATTTTCTTTTAATGTTATTCTTCATTCTTATTCTAAGGGCAGTGAGGATGTCTCCTTTTTCATTACTGATTTTAGTAATTTGAATTTTCCTTCTTTTTACTTGGTCTAGCTAAACGGTTTTCACTGTTTTTTTATCTTTAAAAAATTGTTTTTTATTTTATGGATTTTTCTATTTTGTGTGTTCTCTATTTTAATAATTTCATTTTGAATCATTATCATTTATGTCCTCTTAACTGTTCAATGTTTTTAAATCTCTCATAGTTTTTTCATTTTTGTTATTATAATTTTCATCTCCATGATTTCTATTTGATTTTCAATAATCTATCTTTCTTAGTATTTTTTATTTGGTAAGATGTCATAATCCTAGAGCCCTTAGACATGTTTTCTTTAGTTCTTTGGTATGTTTATAATAGGTGATTTAACATCGTTGTCTACATAATTCAAGATTTGACCCTCCCCCAGCAACACTTTCTATTAGTTTATCTTCTTGTATTTATGACTTACTTTCCTGTTTCTCAGCATATTTCATGGTTTCTGAGTAAATAATGAAAATTTTAAATAATGCACTGTAGCAACTGCAGTATCAAAATCCGATATCTTTCAAGGTTTGTATTTTTGCTGCTGTTTTGATATTGTTTATCTCTCATCACTCTCTCTCTCTCTTGATTTTAGCAACTTGACTGGGCACTATATACTCGGCGATATGTAGCCAAAATTTTTCTGCTATTTTTTAAAAATATATTTTTACTTTTTTAACTTTGGTTTCCTACAAGTCATGTTATAGTTGGTGTAATTTAATGGTATCAATGCAGAAAGTGCACTGGAGAAATTAAAATAGGTAAGGAAGACGACTCAAAGCTATTATAATAGAGGAGAGAGATCAGAATGCAGTCTGCACTCAAATCTGCTAATGTAAAGTCAGAAGGACTTTTCAAAGCTGGGGATAGGGTGGATCATAGGCTGTGTTTGCTAATTGGTCTGACATAAAGGAAAAATATACTTCTTCATATCTTCACAGCAGGAAGTAGTTTTAAAGCTTGGAGCAAATATTCTATTGAAATTAGGCTTGCTCTTGCTTACAGAAACTGAGCAATAGGAGTGTTAGCTTCCTGGGTAAAATTTTCAAAGAGGTGGTGCCGGGTCCTTGAGAAACACTTCTGGTTATAAGACTGACAAGATTTATTTTAAAATATTTATAAGAAATGAGTCAAGAAACAATTAATATTCACAATTTTCTAATGTTAATTCTCTAAAATGAGAGGAGAGCCAAGCCAGGAGGAATTTATACTGCTGCAGTGGGAGGAGGGAGGTCAGAGGCCTAAACGGAGTAAGCTGGTGTTTTGGTCAAACTGAAGGGAATAATAAGGCTAACTGGGCCAATGATCGATCAGTGATTGATCACACTTTTCATCTGACTTGACTGTTTACTTTCTTTGCAGGGGGGATCTGTATGAGCAGGTGCTCCTCACACTTTAAAACAGTCTTAGCTGTCATCTCCCGTTTGTGTAAGACTGTGAAGAAAACAGAAGTGAGAGAGATGTGCCTTCGCCTTTCTTAGGTTTTCCTTGAATACCCACACCACGGGATCCCCAGAAATGTGTCAGAACTTTTTAAGTTTCCCTACTGTTTTTAAAATTTCCTTTTAAATTTCTGCACAGGTTCTTGTTTTCCTCAAGATAAGTCAAAGCTTTAGGTGACTGAATTGGCTATTATTCCAGGTAATGCCCAGGAAATATTATCTACTACCCACTGGGCCAAGGTATGTTTCAAATCAAAAAGCTACCATGCTCTCAGGGAAGAACTTTTCCCATGGGCTGCAAATTCAGGTAAAATATTAATAGTACTCTGGGCATGGTGTCTTTAAAGAAGTTCCAGAAAATATCAATGCCATCTGTCATTTGAAGTGCTTTTAGCTATCACACCACTGGGGAGGGGAGGGAGTGTATGAGAATAGTCCTCAGTTAAATGTTATAGAACCCACTGTCTCATCGATGCTTGATAATTATTATTGAACAGATAATTTTCAGCTCATTCTTTGGCTTTAATTGCGAGAACCCTGATACACATATGATTAATTTTATTTGTCTATATTTTTATTGTTTTAGCGAGCTAACAAGTTCACTAAAGTCCTCACTAGGACTTTCTGTAAGGTAATTGCTCACGTTTGTTTTTAAATATTTTCAAAAATTATCTTTGAATTTAAGAGAACAACAAAAAGTGGGGTTCTTAATTTTGTTCATATCATCTTCATTAATTAATAACTTATTTTATTTACTTAGTCAACACTGTGTGTACACTGTTTTAAAAATGAACATATTTCTATTTACAGTATCTATAGACAAAGTTTATCGATTAGGGTGGGTGTTTTTCTTTTGTTGTTGTTTTGTTTAGCTTTTAATCTGTAAAGCAATCAATTTATCTGAATTTCATTTACTTTTAGTTACACGGCTTTTTCAAATGTTCAGCAAGTTATTGGAGTTTTGATCATGAAGCACTTCCTGATTTTAATTTTTTCTTTTATATTAAATTTTCTATTTTGTGGTTAAGATCTTTAACAAAACTTGAGGAGAATGTGGTGGTCATACATCTGTACTTTATGATTTATTCCCAAATGTTGTCTATTCAAAAATGTTAAAGAGCTACCCCTAGACTCCAGCATATTTAAATGTTCATTGTTTTTAGGACTAAATCATGGCAAAACTTTTTTCCCAGGAAATGCTTTGGAAAAAAACTCTAAAATATCATATCCCATCTGTACATGTTTTCTAAACACTTTTGATTTTCTTCCTTTTTTTTCTTTTTTAGAGACAGAGTCTCACTTCGTCACCCTTAGTAGAGTGCTGTAGCGTCACAGCTCACAGCAACCTCCAGTTCTTGGGCTGAGCTGATTCTCTTGCCTCAGCCTCCCAAGTAGCTGGAACTATAGGTACTTGCCACAATGCCCAGCTATTATCACTTCTGATTTTCTATCCAGTTTGTAGCCTTTTAAACTCACTCTTGAAATCATCTTATTCTGTATTTTGCATCATTTTTTTTTTGCCATTGAGATTTGAACTAACATGAATTAATAGACATATATCTAATAGCTCTAGGTTATAACTCTTGTAACTAATATATTGTCTTCTTCAAATTTCTTTCTATTCTGTGTGGGCTTTGAAAAATTTTTGATGATTGCTACAAGTTCAGAACAAGACGAAGCCTGAAAATCATCCTTCTTTGTTCTAAGTGTGATTGAACTTTACAAAGCAATTCTATTTTGGGGCTTTTTGCCAAGCCAAAAGGGAAGAGCAGTTGAAAGGGAGGGTTAAGGGCAAAGAGAAATAAGAGGAAGGAATGGGAAAAGGAGTTAGATAAATACAGTTACGCAGCATCTCGTCATGATGTAATGTATCTACAAAAGGGATAGTTTAAAGTTTTTAATTTTTCTTCCCTTCACTTTTTGTTGGCCAAGAAATGCCATTAGGAAGTAATTTTTAAGTCTAAATCTCTCCTGGATGTATTTCCACATAGATTTAAAATGCACAACATTCTCACCATAACTTTTCACTCTTGGTGCTCTTAACAAGAAGTGCAAAGACATATGGTAAGTAAATAATCCTTGGATGGTATTTATAGAAATCTGAATAGTTTCATGTACATTTAAATATGTATCCCACCTAAAACTTCTAAAAGAAAGAATCAGGTTTTTTAATATTCCAGGGCAATTATTTTTAGGAATAATAACATAATGTTGCTAAGCACTGTGGAATAAAGTTATGTTAGAACAGACCAAGATGAAACTCTGTTTGTGCAGATAGTTTCAGTTCTGGATGGAAATGTCCAGTAGACGGTTAAAACATCTAAATATACACACAATTTCTTCATACCCAATTACACTTTTATTCATAAAGCAGACAACAAAATTTGAAATTTAAGAAAGATGTTCTAAGTATTTTTTAATACAACTCTGGGTGGATACATGCTGTATTTGCAGTACTTTCAATTAAACAAACCTGAGGTACAAAAGTTTTTTATGGTCAATTTTACTATTCTTCTGTTTATGAAGTTATTGGTAAAATATATTGTTAACTTTCAGGGTTATTTTGCAAGATGTCTATGCATACAGTTAAAGGTGGTGCTAACAGGAGAGGGAAAGCAGAGATAAAAGGCAAGGTCCTGTTTAAAGGTGATATTGTAAAACTGAGCGCTCTTGAAGATTGTCACTCTCTGTTGCAGACAGACCTTAGTGGTGCGGACGATTTCATGAATTTCGAAAGCCTCAAGGCTAAACACATGTGAATGAACTTCAGGATTCCATGAAAAGAAGTGTGCCAAAAGTTCTGATAATGCAGTTTTTTCTTTGACCTGTATATTTATCTATCAGGAGAAATAAAGCATCTTGATGTTCCTAAAACTAGTCACCTTTGCAACATATTTTATCCTTTTCAACGCTATTCTATATTTTCATGTCTGCAATAAGTAGATAAAATGACACCTACCTACA
The DNA here is from genome assembly GCF_000181295.1 of Otolemur garnettii. Taxonomy (NCBI): domain Eukaryota; kingdom Metazoa; phylum Chordata; class Mammalia; order Primates; family Galagidae; genus Otolemur; species Otolemur garnettii. Next base: position 4,046,253 of record NW_003852435.1, read on the forward strand.
AGGATCTTTGCAATGAATGCACTTAGAAAAATAACCTTTATCAATGTCCAAATGAAAGAGATTCTAAATTGATCCCAATTTAAATGTAGTACGATTATGAAGGCCTTGGTTCTTACTCAGCCTCCTAAGGCTGGACAAAACTCATATGTTATTAGAAGTTCACTGACTATGTTTTTTACTCCTAGTTTACCTTGGAATTTTATCTATGGTTGACATTCATTTGCCTCATTTGAAACTCTAAACATACTTGGTAGATACCTAAAGGAAGATAAATTTCAATTGTTCTCATCAGCAGTTATTGTCTATTTCCTGTCTTTGAATGTGGGAAACTGTGCCATTCCATAGGGTCTCTCTTAGTCTATGGTTCTTTTCTAAGAAGCCCAAAACAACACACAGAATATTACAGGAATATCTTTCTTTAGTAGGTCCTTGGTCTCAGGGAATGAAGCCATAGACCACAGATCAGTAGTAGATGAAATTTATTAGCCAGAAAAGGTAATGGAGTAAATATGGAGTAAAAAGCACCAGGGCTTCTGGACAGGGGGCTAAAAAGCAGCAGAGCTTCTGCCAGAGGAAAGACCCAAGTCAGAAGTCTCCACCGGGTCCTTTTTCTAGGGGTGTATACAGCCTAACAAATGAATGAATACAGTCCCTTCCCTGGAGCAAAATGTCAGGATGCTCCCCTCATCAAATTGCCCAGGCCTAAGAAACTTACATGAAATTGCCTAGGACTAGGAAATGGGGGGAGGGTCCTTGTTCAGGCCCGAATAGGGGAACCCTGTAGGGTCCTTGTTCAGGCCCGAATAGGGGAAGCCTGCATCTAGGTTATTCTCAGCTTCAGAAGTTGTGTGTGTGCCACAGAGGCAGCTTCACACCCCTCAGTACTGTACTTTGAAGTACAGGGAAAGAAGAGGTGGCTTGGGCAAGCAGCATGAGCTGTCTCAGAGTCCTCTAACATCTTAGGGACTTGAGAGTTTCTGCTAAGCTCCCCCTGTTCCCGCCGCACTTGGTTCTCCAGCCCTTGCCTCTCAGCCTCCGTTGGCGTCAATACCCTGGGGCAACAGTGCAGAAGGCATGGCGAGTCCTTCCAGGCAGCCCCTCCTGGGTGGCCCAAGCCATGCCCCTCGAGTGTGGCACCACCTGCCTTGTTTCACTATTATTATTACTACTACTATTAGTAATAGCAGTATTCATCATCATCATCCTTAAAAGTGCTGGATTTAGATTATGACCAGCTCTAGGCATTCCACTTATCTTTGCTTTAAGAAGAGCGTGATGCAAGTCTCACCTACCAAGTTAGAAATCTACCACCAATGCATTTTAGAAAATACAAAATGACTACTTTCACTAAAATTATTCCACTTGGGATTCCTCACCTTCTAAAATTCTATTTAACAGTAGTAGGGTATGACGGGAAGATCTGTGGACTTAATGCCAGAAAACTTCAGGCTCTACGTACCTCCAACACTCCAGTGTTACTATGTAGAGCAGGTGGCAAATATTTGCAGCATGTCCCTACCTTTAATCGGATAATATTGAGCACATAAATAAGTCTGATTTATTAAACATTTATTTACTAAGCATTGTCTTACATAATTTTAATTATTTATAAAAGAAATATAGATGATGCTTTGCAATTTATGCAAAGCCACACAAAAGGTATAAGAAGCAAATTTCAAGCCATTATCTTTTCCTATCTAGAGATGGGAATGAATGTATGAGTAAAAAAATTAAGGGTTGGAAATCATCGAGACTATGGTGTCTATCTCATTTTCAAGGATTATCTTTATGAAATAATTTCACTCCTGGACATGTGAATAAATTAATTTTTCCTGTCCTATGCCCTGTATTCTTGCCTTAGATTTTACACAAATCTCATATTATGCAAACTTTCTTTTTCTTTCTATCTTTTTTTTTTTTTTTTTTTTTGAGACAGAGCCTCAAGCTGTCACCCTGGGTAGAGTGCTGTTGCTTGTTGTTCCAGCAACCTCCAACTCCTGGGCTTAAGCTATTCTCTTGCTTCAGCCTCCCAGGTAGCTGGGACTACAAGCATCCACCACAATTCCCAGCTATTTTGTTTTTTTGGTTGTAGCCATCATTGTTGTTTGGTGGCCGGAGCTGGATTTGAACCCGCTAGCTCAGGTGTATGTGGCTGGTGCCTTAGCCACCTGAACCACAGGCACAGAGTCATATGCAAACTTTCTTACTGGTAGCCTTTTGTCTCATCTTGACTAATTCCTTCAGGATGAGATGTGCCTACCTGCTTTGAGATACTTTCTGAGGTCCCAAGAAGTGTCTTGTACTGTTAATGGTATTTTGGTCTCCTTTCAAATGAGTCCTAACTCTTAGAACTTCACCTCAACAAGAATGGAAAACTTTGGTGATAAATTCTGCCTTTAAGATTTATTTTTCCTTTTGTATAAATTAATTTACCAGTCTTTTGTAAATACTTAAGGAAAGCAATGGTGTAAAAGGAAACTCAAAGTCATCAAGAATTCTAAGCAATAATTTAGTTGTCCATTCAATTGCAGTTCTGTTTAACTTCCAAAATAGAGGGACATCTTTTTTTTTTTTTTTTTTCTAAGAATATAAAAACAATTGTGTCATGTAGCAAAAAAACCTACTGGCTTTCAGGTAAAATATCTCTCGGGACTCAGCTTACACAGTGGGAGCCTGTACAACTAGGTCACATTTCTATCCTAGTACTGGTAAAAATGCCTGATAGTCACCAAAGAGCTCTTCCCTTTAAACAAAACTACAATGTCATAATCCAAGTCTCTTGATATTTGCAACTATATTATAGCACACTTAGGTGCAAAGGACATTTCACACTGAAAATTAACACCAAATTATTCTACATTTCCTGGACGTGTTAATGTAGTGATATTTCTTCTCATAAAAATCCTCCATAGTTTAATTCATATTTGTTAGACTGTCATACAGCCCCTTTACTCATTTTTTATCCTTTTGGGTGTTTTGCTTTTATTATTGTAAATAGTTGCTACCAAAATATTATTAACTTAACATGATGTAAGTGTATTTTATCTACCATCAATGGTCTTTATTATAGTTAATGAATATTTACTGTGAAAACTTTCTTCTCTAATTGCAATGTCAATATTCATTATTTTAACTTTTAGTCAATGTTTAACTTCTAAGATTATATATCTTTATTTCTCTTCCTGTATTTCAATTTCTCAGCTAAAAGGATAATGTAGCCGTTTCTACAAAAAGCATTCTCGTTGAAAATCCTCATTAATGAAAAATGAGCAGTCCACTACCGATAAAATAAGGAAATCAGCAGAAGGAGATTTCTGTATGCTCCGTATACACTATTCTACTGTTATTCATACCTCCTCTCTTCTCAGGTTGGGGTAAATCTATAGGTAAATACAGAGATTTATCTAAATGTATAAAACTATAAAGCATTTGGATAACAAATACCTTTACAAAGCAATTCACTTCCCTATTGTGAAGCCATAATATTGGAGTACTGATATTTATCGTCCATTATATTTACCTCCAAGCATACGTGTGGGTTTACTCATTAGATCTCAATGGGAACAAAATCACATCAGAATGAGTCATGCTGGGTGAGGAGGTAATGTATTGTCTTCTAAGCCTTGGATATTCCATTTTGGAACTTTATTGTTAAATGAACTCCAAATTATTTCTTGCTTATGCGTCTGATGAATGGAATAAGGAGAGTTTTCTCTCAATGGTTAAGATAGGTAGGCATATTTCTGACATTCAGCAAAGGTATATGATCATGTCTATCGTGAATATAATTGCTATTTAGATGAGTATTGAAAGCATTGTAAAATCATAAAGAGTTGGAATCTTTAGTAAAGCAGCAAATAATAAGTCTAAGTAAGAACCAAAAAAATAACTTCTTTGAACATATTTTAAGGCTGTTTACATGCACAAAGTATGTCAGAAAATATTTCAATGCTTTGGTAATGGAAACATTCACTCTCAGAAGTTTATGTTATTATTTTGTACATTTTTCTATTACCTATAACAATCCAAACACACATATTTAGTTGAATCATGATATATATTGTTATTACCATGCATAGCATTATAATAAGTATTTTATTGCCATCCTAATCTTCCCCCCTGCATATGAACCATGGATATCTAAAGAAAAAAATAAAAGCATAGTATTTTCACTGTATCTAGATATGAATATTTACTTCATTAAGAAAAATAAGAAATGACTTGGCACCTGTAGCTCAAGCAGTGAGGGCGCCAGCCACATACCTGGAACTGGCGGGTTCAAATCCACGCCTGGACCCACCAAACAATGACAACTACAACCAAAAAATAGCCAGGTGTTGTGGCGGGTGCCTATAGTCCCTGCTACTTGGGAGGCTGAGGCAAGAAAAATCACTTACGCCCAAGAGTTTGAGGTTGCTGTGAGCTGTGACGTAACAGCACTCTACTGAGGGCAACAGCTTGAGACTCTGTCTCAAAAATGAAAAAAAAGAAAAGGAAAAGAAAAATAAGAAATATCGAATTCCTTAAAGGATTCCTTAAAGGAATTTCCTTAATGAAATATTGTTTTCTTCTTTGGGGAGGTACTTTATGTTGTAATATATAAAATAAAAATATATTTAAGTCAGAGAAAAATGAAGTATTAGTTTACTTTTGCACATTGTACATAATATTTTGGTTTTGATTTCTTAATGTTTTACTAAGCTCACTATATAGACAGATAAATATAGACATAAGTGTATATAATTTTTGACTTTAGTTGAACTGCTTTCATTGTTTGTTTTTCAGTACAAAAAAAAATTTCCCACATTTTCCTTTAGTAGATTGTTAAAGTACACCCCCAAATTGGTTTTAATGAGTAAACATATATTTCATTTGCCCTTGAAAGGTTTCTAAAGATAATGTTTCTGAAGATATTTGTAAAAATACAGCTCAATGCCTTATAGCACACTGTAGCATCTGAAGTTAAGTTAGACCCGTTAAGGACAGGTAGCTATACAGTTGTTTGCACTTGTCCCAGTTTTAGGACTGAGTTTGAATTTTTCAGGTCCTGTTATCCTCTTCCTCGGGTCCTTGCCCCTTTCAGTACTCAAGATCAGAAGATAACTTCTTGGGGTGGAAGGCAAAGGGAGGATTATTCTTAGGTGTCACTCTTCCAAGATGAGTAAAACACCTTGAGATAGGAAAAACACTGCTGTCTGCTAAATAAGCACAGATTTTGTCTATAGTAAACTACTAGACTTGCCTATGTGAGGTGCTTGTTCTGTGGTGACATTGACAACCTATCTATCTGGTGGGGCAAAGATGTAGGAAAATTATAGGAGATTATGAGAAAGCATCATAGTCTTAATTTTTAAAGACAGTTTATTTTATGTCAGGAATAACTAAGGCAAAATCATGAAAACTCAGTTTTCTTGAATCACTAATTGAAGGCATGCTCTTTCATTTTCTAAGGGCAGCAATTATAAATATTAACTCTACAGTCACAATTGCTTATAAATTCTGGCTCTCACACTAACTCTGTGATCTTCGGGAAGTTATTTATACTATGCACCGTAGTTTCCTGATGTTTAATAATCCTGAGTAAGAGCATTGTTTTATTGATCATGTGGGTTATTACCCATAGACTACTCAATATCATAGATATTATTCAGTAAATATTATCATATCATATGACTGTCTCTTTGAAGCTTGTAAACTTTCAAAATAATGAAGAAAGTTATATGTCACTTCTGTCAATAAGATGACTACTACATTATTGAAAGTTCAATGTCTCCATGAAGAATAACTAACTACAGTAGAATAAACATACTAGACAGGATTTTAAACTCTTATGTCAATGCTCTGCTGAAGCAAAGAGAATAGGGTAGCTGAAGAAGAATTAACATATAGTCAAATACATAATTTCTATAAATTACTTCATATAATGTCTAAACGATGGTCATGGTAGATAATTTTGAGATTCTATTAATCATTTCATGTCCTGACTGTTATTAAAAAGAATTTCCTATTAATAAATTTTATGTGATGACATGTGTATCATTTTGCTTAACAGAGTTCTTGGTATAAAATACGAAACATATATATGGTTAGATAGAGACACAGGGATAGACACATTGATATGTATGTATATTCTGTGGCTACAAATTGTCATCAAAGCAGACACAGTTATATGACATGTTTTATACAAAGACAAACCACAAGTAACAAAATTGTACCTGGTGCCAACTTATTATCCATGAGCCTTTGGAAATGGTCAGGATTTTACCCTTAATAACACTTCAACACTTCAGTCACTGGTGAGTGTGTATCATCTATTTTTATAAAGTTTCTTTCTAAACCTTGCTGTAAAACAGTGTACTTTGTTCTTAGATTACTTTCTTTTTTTTTGCAATTTTTGGCCAGGGCTGGGTTTGAATCCACCACCTCTGCCGTATGAGGCCGGCACCCTACTCCTTTGAGTCACAGGTGCCGCCCCCAACTTTCTTATTAAGTTATTTTATGTTAAGCTCATGAAATTAAATATTTTCCAAATTAATATCTTCTCTAATTTTTAACATTATTTTTTATTTTCTTTCAATTGAAAAATTAAAATTATATTATATATATATATATAGTGTTACATATAATGTGTTTTGAAATATGTTACATTGTGGAATAGCTAAATTGAGCTTAATCTTGATTGCTACACTGTGCAAAACATTATATTAAATATTGTAGACTACAAATACAAAAATATATAAAGTTCTTACCTACAGAAAAAAATTTGAAATCAAAAGTTGTTTTTATAGTCAACTCTTACTTTATATTTCTTTGGTATGTATGTTATAATAAATGCAAATTTTCTAGTTTAAGTAACATCTAAAAAAAATCTTTCTAGTCACCATAACCCTGCAAAGATATTGCCCTTCCTCTGAGCTATAGGAGTGAAATTATCAGTATAAAGATCATACTTTAACCAAATACTTGTGAAACATTTTGATTACTCTATCATCGGAAGGCACAACTTGTCGGTATGAAGGTTTAGTAAATATATTTCTTTCTAAATAAAAGGACAATTGCATCGCAGGGCTAATTTTTTATAGCTAAATATAATGTCAATACTGAAGAGTAAAGCAACACAGCTACAGTACCAATTCTTGGACTCTTTATAATATTGCTATACAGGAGACCTTGCTTGGTATTCTATAAAATGCTTGCATTTCTTTTAGAGAAAATGCCAACGAATGTTGATTTTTTTTCATACAATACAGAAGTAAATTTTAACTGAAAGCATTACATTTTATGAAAATTGATATCATTTCAGTATCTCTTACTTTTTGATGAAGTATGCAAATGATGGATTGCATATCTTAACATGAGATACGTAGCATCACATTGGGGTGGAACATTCTGTAACAACACTGGAAGCTTTTAATACAGAGTAACTTTACTGATCTTAGACACAAAATGTACGTAAAAGGTATAAGTCTTTGTGACTATATGTTTACAAGATAGGATTCTGTGGTGCATGCAGCAGAAATTAATTCTGAATAATCTAAACATTAGGAGAGTATACTGATTCATTACTGGGCAGCTAACAAAATCTCCTCCTGTAAAACAGGAAGACAAGGCTTAGGAAGTGAGGAAGGGAAAAGGGAATCTAACGGATAGTGGCTGCTGTCTAAGTCATACCAAAGAAATAATCCACAAGTATCACTTGCCAGGGTGGAATAGATTGCCCCAGCTGGCACCACCACCACAAATGTCACCAAAAGTCCCTATGCTGAAGTCCCTCCAAACTGGTATAACTGCCATCCCTAGTGCAATTGGAGTGTCTTTCTTTCTTTCTTTGTCTGTCTTCTTTCTTTCTCTTCCTTCCTTCCTTCCTTCCTTCCTTCCTTCCTTCCTTCCTTCCTTCCTTCCTTCCTTTCTTTTGTAGAGACAGACTCTCACTTTATCACCCTCGGTAGAGTGCTATGACATCACACAGCTCACAGCAACTTCCAACTCCTGGGCTTAGGCGATTCTCTTGCCTCAGCCTCCCAAGTAGCTGGTACTACAAGTGCTCACCACAACACGTGGCTTGGATTGTATTTCTTCATGGTCCCTACTTATTTTAATAACTAGGTCAGATAGATTTGAGGCTCCAAGTAAGCATATCTGCCTGACAAGAACTCATACAGTAAGAGGATTCCTGACACATGAGAGGAGAATTCAATTGTTTGGCACTAAAACAAAGAGAAATACCCACATGTTCCATATTTGGGGATGGCATAATCAGTTTGCACCACTCTTTCCAAGTTGCAATTACAATGCTAAAAGCAAACAAAATGTATCTCTAATGAAAGGAAGCACTATTCATAATAGACTTCAAGTTATAGAATCACCTGTGTCCATCAACGGATGAATGGATAAAGAAAATGTGATATATATATATATATATATATATATGCAATGAAGTGATATTCTGTCTTAAACAAAAGAGTCTGCCATTTGCCATGATGTGGATGAAATTGGAAGACATTACATTAAAGAGAAATGAACCAGACACAGAAAGACAAATACTGCATGTCCTTGCTTACATGTCTATGTAGACTCCAAAGCAATGGAAGACATAGAAGCCAAAAGGAGAATAATAGTTCCCAAAGGATGAAAGGGAGAAGTGGAGGAATGAGAAGATGATGATCAAAGGATGAATTAACCTCAGTTAGAAGCTGTGCCCTGATTAAGAGGAATAAGTTGTTGTTTATATTGAGTTCTATTCCATAGTATAGGAAATATAGTAAATAATAGTATATTTTACATTTCAGAATTACTTAAGGAATACATTTCGAATATTGTCACCATAAAGAGATAAGTTCGAGGTAACGGATGTGTGAATTAGCTTGATTTAATGATTCTACATTTTATTCATAGATCTTAGCATTGCTTGGTGTCCCATATACATATATATATACATATGTATAATTATAATTTGTCAATTTTAAGGAAAAAATAAAGGTGACAATCATTTTGTAATTGTTCCTCACATAATTGATAAAGAATTAATCCCCTCTCCAAAGAGTAGAAAAGAAGGAAGGAAGAACAGAAAGAATGAAGACAGTCAAGCAAAGAAGGGAATATTATATAAATGTGTATCTCACTGCAGTCAGGTCCAAAAATCATCCTTTGATGATATTAATTTATCCTCTGGTTTTAATTCTGATATCATCATGATAGTCTTAAGTTTATGCACAGAAATGTTAGAAGAACAGAAGGAAGACTTCTAAGATTTGTTTTTTCAGCAATAATAAGCTGTTAGTAATTAAACTTGCACAGAATCAGAGTCAAATATTATTAATACTAGATAAGTTCTTGTGGACATGGCATTACACAGAGGATCCTAAAAAATGACTACATTTTATTCATCACTTCCCCAACTCTGTTGTATAGAATCAATCATATCTCCCATAGATAATGAAGATCAATCACCCCAGGCAACAACTATCACCTCTGTTGATTTCTTCTCACTCAGAAGTAGAAAAAAAACAAAAGTTTGGGAGGAAGTCTCAATTTCTGTATAAAATAAATCATTGCATGTCTCTGTGCAAAAAACATTTCACCTTTGAGTATTACAACTTGAAAATGAAAATCCCAATGTTTCTGGAAAGGGGAACAAAGTGTTTGGGTGTGGCTCAGTGGCTATAGAAGTGACAGGAGTCCTAATAAATTCTATCTGTTGATGTAAGTACACATACATTACAGTGATATAAAGGAGTTCACCATCTGTTGATAAATAGTTTGGGTACTATACTGCTTCATGAGGGGTGTAATCTCAATTTTACAAAGACTTTTATCTATCTGAAACTATAGCTATGGCTTTAATAAGCCAGTCCACATTTTAATAAGATTATCCTCTTCATACATTTTACATAATAAATTTTTTCCATGATGAACTATATAGGATACCATTAGGGTAAATAACATGTGATATTGTTGGCAGAATAACACTGGCTGTGATAACTCATCCTTAAGAGCACCGCAAACAATTTCTTCCCTTCTGGTATGTGAATGTCATTTTGCCATGAAGAGGTGGTATCTATTCCTTCCTTCCACTTGAATCGGTCTATCCTTACTGACTTGATGGTTCAGTAGAATCAAGTAAAGTAATATCTTGGACTCTAGAGACTTCATTAAAATAAGCCTGTGCTTTCTGCTTAGACTTCTTGTAGTACATGTTTACATATAAATAATTAATCTAGGAAATCAGCCAACTTTTAAAATCAGGTACCCTAAAAGTCTTACACTAAGAAAAGCTCAAAGCATGTAGAAAGGATCAAGAGAGTAGATACCATGTGGAAACACAGAGGTAAATACATAGAGAAGGAGATAGATTTAAAAAGAGAGAGAGAGGAACCAGATATGTGAAAAAAGAAGCCAGCTTGGAAGCTCATACTTTAGTCAAGACCAGCTAGGCTGACACCATACTCCACGACATACAAATCAACTGTTCTTTTTGGTGGGATTTCATTATATGTATAGATAACAGGAATGATGATAAATAAAATAATGTGATCCAAATCTAGCATTATCTTCCTATGGGAACTGGCCCTTTAGTGAAGGAAAGGTTCAGTATAATGAATTTGCTACTGAATCATAGGCTTGTCCAGTCTGGTTTATGTATCATATGGATTTCCTGTCACTGATAACCCAAGTACTGGAAAAGTAACTGGTGACTAGATGGGCCTTTGTATGAAGAATCCCTGTTTTTCATTCCATTCACCACCTGCACTATTGCCATTCTCATGTTCCTATCAAACAAGTTGGGAGCCAAGGGAGATTGACGTCACCTTTTCACTCGACTAATTTCCATGGTGGAGCTCTATGAAAAGAAATTACATGGGACAAAAATATTCTGAAAAATCAAACCTTTTTGAGTAGTTGTCCCTCAAACTAGAGTATAAGATAGAGTGAGACTAGCCTTCTACTCTTATTTCTTCCAAGTCCTCATTCACAACCCTTAGTTACTTCTCATGTATTTAGTGTCCATGCTTATCTTAATCTCTAGTTCAGAAAAATATCAAAACATATTCTGCACAAAATTATTCTATTTCTAGGTTAACTTTGAATTGAATTGAGCCATAAACATAATTTTCTTCCAACCAGTTCTGGGATGTCCTGACAAGTAATTTGTAAATGAGATTACAGCCATATTTTATTTTTAAATTTTTATTTAATTTTTTTTAAATCAACTCATCCATAAATGTGTACAATTGAAATCATATGAGGCAGAGCAAGGATACAGCTCATGTGATTGAATTGTGTCAACCCGATGTTAGAATAAGAACATCCAAAACGTATTAGATGTATCATGTAACGCTCAGGTGGGTTTGATGTTACAGCCTCTAGTGTTCAAGGGTCAGCCACTCAGTCTTAAAATACTATAATTAGAAAAGATCTGTTTTTTAAAAGAACAATTGTTTTGTAAATGGAGTAGCTTCCCAATCCAGTGAACTTCGTTGTAATTCTATTGTCAAGAATTTTTGTAGCCTCTTTACAACAATCCTTTCCATTACAAACATTTTGATATTCTGAGCCATAAGTACAGAGTGGCAATGCTGTTTTGCAGTATCACCCAAACGACATGTAAAACCTTGTCTTACTCTAAATCTCACTCAAAATATCCAGACTTTTAGGCCATTTAGAAGATATCTGAGAGTACCAGAAATACTTTGGTTTCAAAAAATCCATGCAAAGTCACCTACTGTATTTCAATTTCATAGTGGCAAAGGATTCAATGTGCAAAACTATTCTTCCCTCTGTAGTGGATATCTAACACTTTTTAGGAAAATGATGGGAAAATTTACCAAGGTGGCAGGTTTTACAATTTCATGACAGACCTCTATCCTATATATCTGTAGTTACTTATAAAAGCAATTAGGAACTAACCTACAAGTGCAAATGAACTTATTTAATCTGAGCAATCAATTGTAGTGATATTTTGTGTAACTTTAATATGGCAAAGGTACCTTGAGTTTATAATAGCATAGAGCTGAGTGAACTTTGAGGCAAGATAGGATTTGTATATTGTTATCTATTCCATATAAAACACATCATGGTATTTTAATAATATTTTCTGTTTCTTGGACTTAAGTAAACAGTATTTCCCATCCTAATAACTGTATTTTGATTACCAGAGACTGTTTGATTTGCTCAAGCAATAAGTTTGCCTCACATATAATAGCTATTTTCAAGGAATTAATCTTAGAATAATCCCCTGCCATTCTCAAACACAATCTGTTGCTCGTGCAGGAGAGTAGAAATGTGGATCTCATAAGAATCAATATCCATGAGCCTTACAATCCTTCACTATGATACTAATTCTTGTTTTAATAATTCCCTTAAAGTTATATCACTGAGATTTATTTGATGTTTATTCTTTTGGTAAGAAGTTCCAAATATTTTTGCTTTACTTTTTCTAAAATAATAAACATTATCTCTCTGTCAGGATGGTGACATGGTGGGTGTTCTTCCAATTGGTAAAAACACAATAGTACAACAAGGTATGGGGAAATAAATATAATAAAGATGATAGAAACTACATTAGCCTACCATGTCGTATACTTGATCAAAATATAATTTATCACCTAATTCCATCAAGCGAACTATGATGATATCCAGGAATTAGTGTTATTTTAGAATCCGTGTTTAAATATCTGAGTGTCATTGTATCTATTAAATATTGTATCTATTATTATGTAAACCATAATTCTGTAAGAGTTGAGAAAGTAGCAGTCTTGACTGTTGATGGAGAGAGAATTTCCATTCTTCCATCACCCTGTGTGACTGGGAGAAAAGTCTTATCTGTGGGAAAATCTTTTGCGCATATACTTTCTATGTGAATACAATAAAGTGATCACATATAATATATATATTTGTCCACAAAACAATCCAAATAAGCACATCTATTTGAAATGATAGTACCTAAACCTTGATGCTTTGTAAAGAATAATTAGGTTTTCAAAATTTTAGTATTGAAATATAGGTCTGGTTAGAAGATGAGCTCATCACTGCTATAAAATCTAAATTTAGTTTCATAGTAGGACTGAGTGGATACTTTTTCTTTCATTCTTGAGATACTTTGCTAAGAAGAATATTTTCCAGCTCCATCTATGTCAACATGAAGGAGGTAAAGTCTCCATCCTTCTTTAGGGCTGCATAGTATTCCATGGTGTACATATACCACAATTTATTAATCCATTTGTGAGTTGATGGGCACTTGGGCTTCTTCCATGACCTAGCAATTATGAATTGGGCTGCAATAAACATTCTGGTACAAATATCTTTGTTGTAGTGTGATTTCTGGTCTTCTGGGTATATACGTAGTAGAGGAATTGTAGGATCAAATGGCAGGTCTATTTTTAGTTCTCTAAGTGTTCTCCAGACATCTAGCCCAAGAATATGGGGAAAGGGGAGAAGGAGGGTAGAGTAGGGGGGAGGATGGGTGGAAGGAAGGTGGGTAGGGGGAGGGAGGGAGGGAGATTGGTGGGATCACGCCTATGGTTCGTCTTATAAGGGTACATGTGAATCTTTCTAAATGTAGAATATAAATGTCTTAACACAATAACTAAGGAAATGAAGGCTATATTAACCAGTTGATGAAATTATTTCAAATTGTATATAAAAACAGCACACAGTACCCCATGACTGTATTAATGTACACAGCTATGATTTAATAAAAAAAAAAATCTAAATTTAAAAAGCCTACTAGTCTCTTAATAGAAATTGACAAAACTTTTCTCCAAAGAGAAGGTAAATCACAGACATGAAACCATTTTCTTGTTTTTTTCAAAATTGATTATGGGTTTTTTTTTTTTTTTTTTGTAAATACAAAATTCAGAAACAACTTTGATACATCCAGAAGAAACTAAAACTTGTTACTAAAATTGTCCAGGAGAATTTATTCAAAGGTATTTTTTTTCTCACTAAATATATTTTATAATATTCATATTATTATTTTAAAGAATTTTGCCATTTATGCTCATCGTCTCTATTAAAATGTGAATATGAATATATTTAGAATCTCTTTAGTTGTATTTTTTTCATTTTAGTCTTAAAAGTGAAAATACAATTTCACTTTAGCATTAAAATATTTCATGCTAAATTATATTAAAATTAACAGTAAATCTTTTATTTTTTAAAATTTTTCTTTCTAGTCTGATCCATTATATTTTTAAATACCTAAATCATTAGAAATGCCTTTCTGATATAAAACATCAAATGACATTTGATCTCTCAAACATACAGGCAAGGGTTGGCTTCAGAAAAGAGTTATCCATTTCTAAAAGAAGATAGGGACTTAAATATCCCATGATTTCTCAGGTTATTAAGTAAAAATGATAGTAACACCAAAGGATTCCTGAGAATGTTTCTTTTTCTGGGTCTTTTAATCAACATGTTTTTAATAGCTTCCTACTTTACCCGTCTTTGTGCTATGCACTGGCCATACATATTGAATACAATGGATAGAGGCCTTGCTCGCATGGCGTTTCTCAATACTACTTCCTGGACTCATCTTATTAAACCTTGTTTCTTCTCTAATTGCCTTTTCCACATTGCATTTTTTTTTCTCCTCTAGCCAGAGTAATTGATCTCACTGTTATTTACTAATGACACCTTACTAAAATGTGTGAAATATGTATTTGTGCTCCATAGTATTTGATGACTATAAATTGAATATTGTGGAAATTCTCTTATATTTTCTAAGAATTCTTTTAATTCTTTCTTTTTTTTTTATTCTTTATTATGTTTGTATGGATTTTTTAGTTTTTTTTTTCTTCTTATCCTCCGCTTGCTTCTTAAGTGATTATGTTTCTTTTGTTTTTAGTACTTTTATAAATCCTCCACTCTTTCCCTAGTATATGTGTACCCTTTTCTTTTAAAGCATGTAAGCAAGAAGAGAATATTTAGAAAAATGGGAAAACACAGAATCACAAGTCAGACAGTTTGGATATCCAGGACGGCCTTTTCATAGACTTAACACCAACAAAGTGGCAACTATTGCTGCTGATGAGGTGCATAGTTTGCAAAGAAAATGATTCCTCTGTGTAAGTGGAATTCAGAAAGGAAGATGAGAACAACAAAGGAAATCTGTCAACATCCACCTTGAGGGCGGGGCCTGTGGCTCAAAGGGGTAGGGTGCTGGCCCCATATGCCAGAGGTGGTGGGTTCAAACTCAGCCCTGGCCAAAACTGCAAACTAACAAACAAACAAACAAAAAATCCACCTCGAGTCTTCCTAGAACTCAGTAAAGGGGTGTATCCTGAGAGGTAAGCATGTATAGAGGAGGGCAGGAGCGATCACATTCAGTGCTGGCTGAGAAAAGTTTTGTAGCTATAAAATGGTTTTTACAGAGAACACAAAATGTTTCAATATATAAGTGGTGGAAGCTGAGGTAAATGATTTTGCATCCTATTTACATACATGATTCTCACTAGGTCTAAAATTCTTTTATACATTTAACGTTTAAAAATGTTTTTTTTTTATTTCTGAATATTTGAGACATCTGTAGTTTATCTATTAGTAAGAGTACTAGATTGGGAAGAAGAGTCTGTCAATTTTCAGATCCTTAAGAGAATCATCACCTTTCTCCGTCTTTCTGAAATTTCCCTCCTCTCACTCTTTACTACACCGCTGACCTACCTGTACCCATCCCGCTCAGGTTCACTGCTCTTGTCAGTGTCTGGACTGATTTCTCTATGCTAACTCCAGTGCTCTATTCTAGGCCCTCACTTCACTAGCCTTCTAACCATTATGTAATGTTTTATTTCTCTATCAAAACACTTTCCTAGCCATACTTCAGAAATTCACACTCTCCTGGTTTTCTTTTTTCTTTTCATAGTAGCTACTCTTTTCTACTTTTCCTGACCGCCCTGGTTCCTTCATACCTTAATATCCAAGGAAGATCCCTAATCTTAATCCTCGGACTTTTTTATTTGCACTTTCTCCCTTTGCAAATTTATTTGAGTTTCAAATAAACATCTTAAGTTCATAATTCTTCCTTAAAATTGAACTCATTTACCCAAATGTCAATTGAATATAGTACTAATTTGGTTATCTCAAAATTAGGATGTCCTAATCTAAATTTCCAATAAGCCAGGTCAATCTATTCCATAAACTCAGCTTCTCCATTTGAAATTGTGACAACTCCATCATTCCAGCTGTGATCAAACATCTTGAAATCACCTTCAGTCTCTTTTTGTCACCACTTATATCCAATATGTCAACAGAACAGACTGACTTTTATTTCAAGTATATATTAAAACAGAATAATTTCACCTCCCAATTCCACCACTGCTTTCATAAAAGGAAAATACTGTCATCTTTCTTCTGTATAGTTTATATAAGCTGTTAACTGGTTTACCTAATTCAACTATTTTTCTCTTACATTCAATTCTCAGCACAGGTGCCAGAGTTACCATTTATGAGTCCATATTGTCCTTTCTTGGCTTCCAATTTACTTAGAGTAAAATAAAAGTCCATACTGTAGTCTGTCCTGCCTATGTATGTAAGCCAAATTTATGTTTATGTCTCTGGCATAATTTTATACTGCTCTCTCTTTTGATTATTCATTTTTTCTCATGCTGGCCTGGCTGATTTTCCAATACCCTAAGATTCCCTTTGGCTCTGGGCTTTCAAACTAGCTATCTGCTCTGCCTCCAAATATTTCTGACTCATATAATAGCTTCATTTTCTACAACTTTTGTTCACCTTTCACCTGATCTCTAATAGTTAACTTGAATACTTTTAAAAGCACAAGTACCTTACTCTGTTACATGTTTTTCCATAACACAAATAACCTTCTAAATATATCACACTACCTAACTGACTTATGTGCTTTGCTTTCTTTCCCCCCTCACACTTCCATGTTCACGAGTGTGAGCCTTTTGACTGGCTTTGTCCTCTGCCCTATCCTTTGCATCTACAATATTCCTTACTAAATAATTGTTGAATAACTGAGTTAAATTGGGGTTGTGAGATTATAGGGAACTCTCTAGATTAAAAAAAAAAGAAAGAAAAACATCAAGGCTGGTGCCAAATTTGTCTTCTTCCTGTTCATATCATCTATGCTGAACACAGTGCCAAGAATATAAGAGGCCCCCAGGAAATTTGTGTTGATTGAGCAAATTACTTCTATAGCAAGTTTATTTAGCAAGAACACTGAATTACATTTGGGAGTACAAATATTTTACTCAGATATTTGAATTTTATCTAACAGAAAGTATGTAAATCATAATTATGAAATGAAAATATATCCTACTTAATTAAAAAGATTAGAAATGGATATAAATTTTATATATGTGATTTATATATGTCTGTCTATATATGTGTGGGTATATATACACACACACACAATACAAACTCACATATCTTAGTGTGATAAGTTGTATCATACTGAAAATAGTCAAAAAAGAAAATACCGTGTAAATGTTAATAGACATTTTATAAATAAAATAACCTAAACCTAAGATGTTTTAACCTAATTAGTATCATGTATGTGTGATCACTATAGATTCAATCCCAAAGAATACAAATAAGCAAGTAAGAGATGAAAAGGCAGATTATTGAAAATAATAAAAACCATATAATAAGTTGTAATCTAAATAATAGTGTAGGTGTTTGCTTGCTTAGAACCTAAGTCTTCTGAGCTAGTAATTAAACTTTATAATTAAATCATGCAATAAGAGGATGGAAATGCAGCTCCATTAACAAGAGTGTTCTTTCTGGTCCATGGCTCCTCTCTCCTTGATCTGGCCCTTGATATTGCATTCTGTTTTATGTATGTCACATTAATAGATAAAAATCAACTAAAAGCCGAAGAGACTGGAAAACACCTGTCATGTTGTTGAATTGTTCTAAATGTAACCTGATAATGAATGATGCATTTTAAAAATATATCCATATCCTTTTATGTTGGTCAATATTAACATTACATAATATAGTGATTTGAAAATTCAGTTGTAGTTTTTACATTACCATACTTAAAAATATGGTATTATACTTATCTACTCTTAATGACACAATTATTCCATTGGCTTAGTGATCAACTGATTGTGGAAACACATGATGGCATTCAGGAGCCATTTTCTTCAGTGAAATTATACTTGAAACTCACCTATCCTAGAGAAGCTTATAATCAAACAGTAGAGTCAGATATGAATATTCTAATTACAATAAAGCATGAAAAAAGTTCAGTGATGGAGTAAATAAAAAAAGAGATGATGGGAATGAAATGAGGCAAAGATACATATTGTAACAGGAGAAATTATGGTAAAGAATTTATTTGGCCAACCAAGAAAATTCAGGTATTTTAATCAAAACAAGCATGAGTTTAATAAGCATTAGTGTTAGGTATTTGCCTATAGGGATTTTCCCTCTTCTCCTGATATTGAGCCTGCTCTGCCTGAGAAAATTAAAGAAAGGGAGGAATATTTACAAATGCTTTTTCTGACCAAATGGACTTCAGAAGCCCTGAGAAGCGAGTGTCCAGGAAACGAGCTGACACTCTTAGGTCTCCTTGGGTAGTCACTGGGGGAGCCTAAAAGCTGGAGTTTGAGGGAATGGTTGCATTTACTGTGACCATTTAAAATGAATGAATTCTGAGGTACTGTTTATCGTCTTGTGGGTTCTCTAATGTGACAAATGTTAACACTGTTTTATTTTTTCCTGGAAGGTAGTTACTTTTAACATTCTCAATCTAGACTCATTATGGAGCATGGGAAAAACTGAGAAGTTTTAAGGAGAGGATAATACAGAAAGACCAATGGCAGAATCACTTTAGAGCCTAAAGAGAATGTCTATCATCTAATGAATAAACAGCAGTTTGTTATTTATTTTGTATATATATTTTGTTTCAGTAATAGATAGAACATTATACAAGGTACAGAAGAAGATATAGGCTGCGGGTCAGGAACTTCTGAACATACTTTCCAAAATGTAGAGATGTGAAGGGAAATTATGAAAAATGCCTTCAATTCTGCACATTATATGGGTTTATATTATATATACATTAATTATTACTCATTTTCTAAATGAAATTCAATATTATTTTCAAGCCTAAAAATATTGTGACATTAATGCTTCTAATAAAATGCAGTCATTTTTGTATATAGGTTGTAGAAGGTAGATAGACTGAATTCTTCATGGGCCTTCCAGCTCAGGGTAAAGTGCCCAGTCAGGGGCAGACGGGCTAAGCGAGGAAGACAGCTCAAAGGGACAGAACATGCTTTCTCCCTTTCTCTTCTCCCTGTATTCATTATCTGGCCACTTCAGATGTTGCATCACCTTATGTTCCTACCCAACTGCTGGCCTTTACTCAACCTTCCTGGGGGCCAAGAGTTCCCCTTTCTGTTTTCTTTAACCACTATGCTTCTGGCATGTTGACTCTGTTGCTGTGCGGTTTAAAAAGCCCTGAGAAGCAGGACTAGCGCTGCATGGTTTTCAGGCTGCCATTTGGTATACAAAGCAGTGTGTGCCCTTTCAGGCATCCAGGATTTATGCTATAAGTTTAGGGTAACTTTTTTTAATTTTTCACCTTCCTGACAACCATTTCCAGTTGAGATCCATGGAAATCCCAACAAGAACGTGAAGCAACGTTAATGATGACTAAGTCCTTTTAGTGCCATTACAAAATCAAAGCCTAGTTTAAGAGTGTTATTCACTGTAGAGTTGTATCTTTTTCGCAATATTGACTACAGTATCAATATAATATCAATAGTTAGGCATCTTCCCCTTTATTTCAGACCATGTCTTCACTATAAATGTTCTGTTCCTATTAACATAATGATATGGAACAGATGCAATGATACAATAATAAAATGCAATTGTTTATATTAAGAAATATCACATTTTTTCTTTGTAGTTCAGTTCAGCATAAAAATTTTAAGTGATTTCTTTGCACTAAGCATGTACATGCAATATAGAAGAACTACAGTTGGGAATAAATTTTAGAAATAATATTTCATATTTTGAATATCTCTATAAATTAATTATAATCTTTTCAGTCAAAGTATGGAATATAAAACAAATAAATGGATTATATATGCATATGTGTTTTTACCTATTTATATTCTCAGACACATAACGTCTATGTAATATCCTACTTTTAAATAGTGGGAGGAAGAAAAATCTATTTGCAATTAAGTCCATCTAAACAAATTGGGACACTCTAAAAAGGAGTCTATGCATGCAGACAGATATTGGTTATACTTTAAAAACTGTTACCCTTGAAAAATTTAAGCACCTCGAAAATACTAAAACCAATATGAGACAGCTATAGATTCACTGCTCAAATTTAACATAAGCTTACTTTATTGGCAAAAGTGAAGAATAAGACTTCATAGGCAGAATAAGAAAAGAAGGACACTAGAAGGTATGACTCTGATGATTCACTGTTTTGTACAATGTCCTCATATTGAGTAAACAGGGACACTGATTTGTTCATGACCCATACAATATAGAAGGGTGATAGGATGTCCGCCCATGGGTACGCTGCATTGTAAAGATTCTGTCACAGCGGACCATCAAGAGAGACTCTTCTGTTGGCCTTGAAGGAAAAAGTTCTTATGACCATTCTTTCTCTTTAGGGATTTGAGGTGAAATTAGTTGAGAAGTCAGTGTGCCATCCTGTCAGGAGCCATTCATTTTTCTTTTAAAATTATATTGATGTATTTGGTTTCATAAGATAATGTATAACAATGTGGGACTATTGCACAATAGCTTCTTTTCCATCACTTAAAAAACTGTCTTAACTGCAAACACATGAATATACAATAAAATAGAGGTTGAAGATGTAATAAAAATGTTGGCCACAGAAATAACAAAATGACTGTTCAAAGCACACAATTTTTTTTGAATATTTTTACCCCTGGTTTAAACAGAAGTTTTACACTTGTGTCAGATGTAACAAATAGCATATCTCTTTTTCAGTGAAAATTTTCATAAATCTCCCCTTATAAAGCAACTATAGCTCTATTTTCTGAGTAACCCCCTTCTCTTATTCTTTTATCATGATGATAAAGAAGATAGTTACTTACCATGATAAGTGACTAGCTTAGATTATTGATTAATTGGTTAGTCAATTGATAGTTCTTATGAGTCACCAAAAAATAATTAAGCACCCTAGGAACAAAGATCTTATTTACATTTTTCATCACTGCTGCCCCCAAAGTGTCTGTCACATATGATAGTACTTTAAGGATTTTTTAAAATAAATACAAACCAATGTATAATATATATTTAGCCATACATGTATGTATACTACATATATACAAGGTCAGAAAATTAAGTTAGCAGATTCATCCTAGAAAAAAATGCTACATACATCATATCTTGTAAAAACTGGTTTGCAGCTGCCTAAGAATATTGAGATAGAGAAGACTGGTAGTCGGTCATATGAATACAAGAACTCTGAATCCAAAGTGATAATAATCGTGTAATTGACCCACAATTTGTTCCTCCTATTACCTTATCTCTATGATGGTATTATGCTATGGAAGTGGAATATTTTCTTGTCTAAATGCTCTAAATGTGGTAGAATTATATTAATAATCCAGATAATATTGTCCAATATCCAAGGCAAAATATCCATAATAATACACTAGAGTTCATGCTCTAATAAAACAATATAAGGATTACATAGTTCTGTATTAGTTCCCTTACAATGCCTGCTAGGTAACATGCTTTGATGTTTAAAAATGATAACCTAAAATTCAAATACTTATTTTAAGT
>NW_003852435.1:4070603-4072189 GCF_000181295.1 Otolemur garnettii
AAAATCAGTAGTGTTTCTATCCACCAACAGAGAATTACCTGAAAAGACAGAAAGAAAACAATCCTATTCATAATAGATACAAACAATTAAAATACTTGCTAATAAATGTAGCCAATTAGGTGAAATATCTCAACACTGAAAACTATAAAATATATATGAAAGAAATTGAAGTAGATGCAAATAAATGGGAAGATATCCTGGGTTAGAAGAATAAATGTTGTTAAAATATACCTGCTACCCACAATTATCTACAGATTCAACTTCTTAACCCCTATAAAAAGACCAATGGTATTCTTTACAGAAATAAAAAAAAGTCTAAAATTCATATAGAATCACAAAACTCAAATAGAGAATGACATCTTAAAGAAAAATGAATAAAGTTAAATGTATGGCACTATCCACCTTCCAAGTACATTACAAAGCAAGGGTGAACAAAAAAGCATGACATAGTACGGACATATAAAGGTGGATAGGCAGGCACATGGATCAATGAAGAGCGCGCATAGCCCAGATATAAATACTCACACTAGAGCCAACTGATCTTTGACCTAGGTGCCAAAAAAACACAATGGAGACAGGACCATCTCTATAGGAAACATAGCTGAAAAATTGGATACTTACAGGCAGAGGATTGAAATTAGACCTTTGACTCTATAAAATACAAAAATCTATTCCAATAAATTAAAGACTTTAAAGACCTCAAACTATAAAATTACAACAAGAAAACATAAAAATTATAAAGCTCCACAACTAGTCTGGGCAATGTTGCTTTGAACATGACCTCACGAGCATAGGCAACAAAAGCAAAAACAGACAGATTGTATTACATAAATATCAAACAACCCTTGCACATTAAAGAAAAGTGGAAACAAAATGAGGACACAAACTAGAAATTGGAAGAAAATATTTGCAAACTATAAATATAATAACTGGTTAACATCTATAATGTATAACTCCACTCAATAGCAACAAAATAGTTAACTTTATTTAAAATGGAAAAAAGACATGAGTAGATATTTTCAAAAAGACATATAAACATTGTAACCTGTTTCTTTGTACCCTCAAATTAGACTGAAGTTAATTTAAAAAATAAAAAAATAATGTAAAAAAACATACCAATAACCAGCAAGTATATACTGTTAATCATCAAGGAAATGCAAATCAAAACTACAATGACATGTCACCTCACATCTGTCAGAATGGCTGCTGTTATCAAATACACAGAAGAAAAGTATTGGCGAGGATGTGAACTGGAGAGCCTGTATGCTACTGGTGGTGATGCAACTTAGTACAGCCTTTGTAATAGTACAGCATACTTTCCTTAAAATACTAACAATGAACCTATCATATGATCCAGCAATCCCTTTACTGAGTATACATTCTAAAGAAACGATATCTATATGTAGAAGATATATCTGCACTCCCATATCTATCGTAGTACTGTTCACCACAGCCAAGATAAGGGATCCACCTAATTGTCCATTGAGGAATGAATGGGTAAAGAAAATGTGGGGGTGTGTATGTGTACAGAAACAGTCTTCAGCCATAAATAATAACATAATCCTGACATTTTTGACAACATGGAA
>NW_003852435.1:4072907-4074098 GCF_000181295.1 Otolemur garnettii
CAGATGCCTCCAAGTCTAGTAAGTTTCTTCCATTTTATTCATAGTTTAGAGGAAATGTAATAAATTCTCTTGTATCCTTTGTTCTAATTTTAACAACCAAGTAAAAATATAGATGTAGAATTTGCTTGTTCTTGAAAACTGGCAGATAATCTAATATTTTTAGGTATATAATATCATTTTTTCAAACATTCCATATCTTCAAATAGCTGAGGGTCTTGAATATAATTATGTATTTAGTATGATGGGTAACCAGGGGCAAATATTTGTGTAAGTAACCTGGTTTTTATTACTAAGGATGGTTTTTATTATTATATATACACCACATTTAAGTGCAGAAAGCAGTACAGCTAAATTGAAAGGCTTATGAGCAGTGAAACATAAGCCAGCTGTACATATACACCTGGGGTTATGGATTAGTTTTTGTGTGTTTTTGTCCTTTACTTTGGGTAAACTTTTGAAAAGTATTGTATATGGATTGTATTGAAAATCTTATGTATTACGCTGATTTTATTCAAGGATTAAAGTTCAGCCAACTTCATAGTTATTATCTTGGGTATCTAAATTTTCTAAAATGGTTTGTCGAGTTCTAAAAACAAGCTAAATAATTCAAGATTGGACACTGCTTCCAGTGTATTATACAACCACAAAATTGGATGGTCTGGAATGCTAGTAAATTAACTAAGAGTAAACATGTTTGAGTATAATACAAATTAATAACACATTTATTCATTAAAGAAAACTTCAGTTTTAATAGTTCTTTTGTAATTTGACCTTTAGAATTTTTATGCTTAATAAAGTTTATGCCGCCTAAATTTCTTACCGATTACTTTCATAGCAAGTATTCATTAATTACCATAATGCTACATTAGTGAGCTTCCAAAAATGATTTACATTTGAATGTTGTTTGAAAGAATGAGGTTTGAAACATTTCTTAATGCTATTTTATTTTCTAAAGACCAAAGGGAAACTTCTTATCCTCAAAAAACAAAAAGCCAGTGATACTTATATTTTCAATATTTCACCTAAAATTTTGAAGATAAATACCCTCAACTCCTTTCAATGAAAACCTGAGCAATGATGTTAGGTCTACTGTTTAATAGCAGAAGCAAAATGCTGTGATGTTGACCCAGAATTGAAACAGCAAGAGAGATGATTGGCTTGTATGTTACCTTCCAAATTGTAGATGCTTTT
>NW_003852435.1:4074280-4080107 GCF_000181295.1 Otolemur garnettii
CTTTCAGGACAAAGACACACCAAGGATATGCACACACGGAGAAAAGGCTATTCCAGAACACGGTGAGAAGGTGACCATCTGCAAGCCAAGATGGAGTTCTGTGAAAAAAATCAATCTTTTGGCACCTTGATCTTGCTTCAGAAATGAGAGTAAGTACATTTCTATTGTTCTAACCTCACCTCTGTGGTGGGGTTTTTTTTTTTATTTGTTTGTTAGTTTATTTGGTAACTGTAGCATACTAATACAATTATTGTATTCCATATACACATAGAAGAATGCAAAAGTAATGAGCATTGCCTATGCATTTTCTTTCCAAAAATAATTAAATTTCATATATAATTTAGATTTTCTTAGATTATATGCAATATTTGGGTGATTTTTCATTTTTAAGTATTATGGGTACTTAATAGTTGTTTATCATTATAGAGTGCATGTGATGTTTTGGTACAGGCATACAATGTGAATCCATCAAATCAGGGAAACTGTGATATCCTGAGGCATTTACCATTTCTTTGCATTGAGGGCACTTCAATTCCACTCTTATTGCTATTTTAAAGTGTACCCTAACCTATTACTGATTATAGTCACTTTGCTTTGCTATTAAAGAGAGTTCAGTTAACTATCTATCCATATTTGAGCATCCACTGACCATCTCCACTTCATCCCTCCTTTCCTGCTACCCATACCATCATCTCCTAACCATCATTTTACCCTCTCCTTAAGATCAATTATTTCTAAAATCTCCTGCATGAACTAGAGTATGTGAGAATTGTCTTTTTGTGCCTGTCTTATTTTACTTAATATAATGCTTTCCAGTTTCATCCACGTTGTTGCAGATGGCAGGATTTCATTTCTTTGGTGAGGTAATATTCCATTGTTTATATATGGCAGAATTTCTTTATCCATTCATCTCTTGATGTGCACTTAGGTTGATTCCATACCTTGGCTATTGTGAATAGTGCTGGATAAACATAGGAATACAGATATATAGGAATTCAGATATCTGAATTCCCTTCCTTTTGACATGGAACCAGCAGTGGGATTGCTGAGTCATATAGTAGTTCTATTTTTAGTTATTTTGGTAGAAACTCCAAACTGCTTTCCAAGAGGATGGCACTAATTTAAATCCTTGCAGACAGTATGACAGGTGTCTTTTTCTCTTCATCCATACCAGCATTTTTATTGCCTGTCTTTTTGATAAAACAACCAGTTTAACTGGGAAGAGATGATAACCATTGTGGTTTTGATGTGCATTTCTTTGTTGAATAAAGATTTTGAAAATTTTTTTCATATACCTGCTGGCCACTTGTATGTCTTCTTTTGAGAAATAACTACTCAGATCTTTTGTCTAGTTTTTAATCCTGTTATTTAATTTTTTTTCATTGAGTTGCTGGACCCCCTTATATATTCCAGTTTTAGTATTCTGTCAAATGGATAGTTTGCAAACATTTTCTTCTATTTTCTTGTTTGTCTTTTTTCTTTATTGATTGTGTTCTTTGCTATGCAGAGATGTGATCCCATTTGTCCAATTTTACTTTGGTTGTCTGCGTTTGGGAGTATTTCTTAGAAATACTGCCCCCAAATAAATCTATAAGTTATAAGTAAAAAAAAAAAGAAAAAAGAAATAATAACCCACAGCAATGTCCTGAAGCATTTCTCTGATGTTTTCTTTTAGAATTTTATAGTTTTAGGAACTATTACGTTTGTAATACATTTTGATTTTATTTTTGAATATGAGAGAGAAGGGCCTGGTTTAATTTTATGATATGAATAGTCAAGGTTTTCAGCACCATATATTGAAGAATCTGCACTTACCCTATTATATGTTCCTAAGAGCTTTGTAAAAATGAGTTCTTCATAGATATGTGAGTTTATTTCTTGGTTCTCTATTTTGTTTCATTGGCCTATGTATCCCTGGTATAAATCTCTTCTGATCATGATGAATAATCTTTTAAAGTGTTTTTAAATTAAATGTTTTATTATTTTCATGAGGATTCCTGGATCTCTGTTTATCAGAGATATTGGCCTATAGTTTTCTTTTTTTGTTTTTGTTATGTCTTTGTCTGATTGGGTATTTATCTGGCCTATTTTTACACAAGTATCTTGCTGTTTTGGTTATTACAGCTCTGTAGTATAATTTCTGTTCAGGCACTATGATTCCTCTGGTTCTGCTCTTTTTATTAGGCTGACTTTGACTATTGCAGATCTTTTGTAGTTCCATATAAATTTTAGGATTTTTTTTTCTTTTTTATTGTTAGGGATTCATTGAGGATACAAAGAACTAGGTTACATTGATTGTATTTGTTAGGTAGGGTCCATCTTATAATTGTGTCCCACCCCCAAAAGGTGTGTCACACACCATCACTCACCCCCACCCTCCCTTGCCTCTCTCTGCTCTTCCCTTCCCCTACTCCTCTCCCTCTTTCCCTCTCTCTACTCTTCTTTTCCCCACCAAAACTTAGGGTTTTTTTTTTTTCTATTTCTCTGAAGGATGTCATGGTATTTTGATGGGGATTGCATTGCATCTATAAATTGCTTTGAATAGTATGGGCATTTTAAAAATATTAATTCTTCCATGAGTATGAAATATCTTTCCATACTTTTGTGTATGCTTCAGTTTCTTTTATCAATATCTTATAGTTTTAATTATACACATCTTTCACTTCTTTGATTGCATTTTTCCCTAGACAATTTGTTTTTTCTAATTATTGCAAAAAACAATAATCAACTGATTTTTGATTAAAAAATCAACTGACTTTTATATGTTGATTTGAAGCTTGCAACTTCACTGAATTTTTTTTTTTTTTTTTTTTTTGGCCAGGGCTGGGTGTGACTCTGTCACCTCCTGTATATGGGGCTGGTGCCCTACTCCTTCGAGCCACAGGAGCTGTCCCTTAATTGAACTTTTTTTTTTTTGTCAGTTCTAATAATTTTTGTGGATTCTATATGTTTTTGTAGATATAAGACCATATTGTCTGGAAAGAAAATTTGACTTCTATCTTTCCCATTTCAATGCCCCTTATTTATTTTGTCTACTTGTTCTAGCTAGAATTTCTAGTACTATGCTAACAATGGTGAAAGTAGGCCTGTGTGTCTTATTCAAAAACTTGGAAGGATTTCAGTTTTTCTCAGTATGATACTGTAGGTTTATTATATATGGCTTTTTCATGTTGAGGTAAAATTTTTTCATATCCAATGTTTTGAGATTTTTTATCATGAAGGGATGTTGAATTTTGTCAAATGCCTCCTTAGCATTGAAATGATCATGTGGATTTTGTCTTTATTCTGTTGATAAAATGAATTGCATTGATTCATTTGCATGTATTTATCTATGTTTTCATTCCTGGGATAAACTTCTATTTTTTACTTTGATAACTTTTTTATTATTATTAAATCATAGCTGTGTACATTAATACAGTCATGAAGTATAGTGTGCTGGTTTTATATACAATTTGAAATATTTTCACCAAACTGATTAACATAGCCTTCATGGCATTTTCTTAGTTATTGTGTTAAGACATTTATATTCTACATTTAGAAAGATTCACATGTACCCTTGTAAGATGGACCATAGGTGTGGTCCGATCAATCACCCTCCCTCCACCCATCATCCCCCCTCCCTGCCCCTCCCTCTTCCCCATATTCTTGGGCTATAATTGGGTTATAGCTTTCATATGAAAGCTATAAATTAGTTTCATAGTAGAGCTGAGTACACTGGATACTTTTCTTCCATTCCTGAGATATTTTGCTAAGAAGAATATGTTCCAGCTCCATCCATGTAAACATGAAGGAGGTAAAGTCTCCATCTTTCTTTAAGGCTACATTATATTCCATGGTATACATATACCACAATTTATTGATCCATTCGTGTATTGATGGGCACTTGGGCTTTTTTTCATGATTTAGCAATTATGAATTGTGCTGCAATAAACATTTTGGTACAAATATCTTTGTTGTAATGTGATTTTTGGTATTCTGGATATATACCTAATAGAGGAATTATAGGATCAAATGGCAGGTCTGTTTTTAGTTCTCTAAGTGTTCTCCAAACATCTTTCCAAAAGGGATGTATTAGTTTGTATTCCCACCAGCAGTGTAGAAGTGTTCCCTTTTCTCCACATCCACTCCAGCATCTCTGGTTTTGGGATTTTGTGATGTGGGCTAATCTTACTGGAGTTAGATGGTATCTCAAAGTAGTTTTGATTTGCTTTTCTCTGATGACTAATGATGATGAGCATTTTTTCATGTGTCTGTAGGCCATGGGCCTGTCTTCTTCAGAGAAGTTTCTTTTCAAGTCCCTTCTTCACTCTGAGATGGGATCACTTGTTCTTTTCTTGCTAATACGCCTGAGCTGTCTGTGGATTCTGGCTATTAAACCTTTGTCAGAGAAATAAACTTCATTTGATCATGATAAATAATCTGTTTGAATGTTGTTGAATTTACTCTTGTGGATTCTTGTAGCTGGGTTCTTCAGAGATATTTTCCTATAGTTTTCCTTTTCGTTGTTGTGTCTTGGTTTGGTATCACAGTAATACAGACCTCAGAGCATAAGTTTGGTTATACACCCTCTTCCTTGATTTTTTTGAATAGTTAAGCAGGATTGGTATTAGTTATTTTTATTTTATTTTATTTTATTTTATTTGAATTCTTGGAAGAATTCAGCAGTGAAGCCATCAGGTAGGGAGTTTTTCTTTAATGGGAGAATTTTTGTTGCTTTTTTATCTCATTGCTTGCTATTGGTTTATTCAGGTTTTGGAATTCTTCCCAGATCGATCATCCTAGTTTGTAAGTGTCTAAAAATTCATCCATTTCTTCTCTGTTTTCTGATTTATTGTCACATAGTAGCTCATGGTTGTCTCTAATGATTATTTGGATTCTGCGTATCAGTCTGTAATAAATAAATCAGTCTCCTCTTTCATCTCTGATTTTATCTAAGTCTTTGCTTTTTCTGTTTTAGTCTGGCTAGTGATATGTCTATTTTGTTTATCTTAAACTTTTTGTTTTGTTTTTCTATTGCATTGTTTTGGGAGGGTTCATTTTCATTTATTTCTTTTCTGATTTTTATTATTTTTCTCCTGTTAATTTTTGGTATGGTTTGTTCTTGTTTTCATATTTCTTTGAGATATATCCTTAGGTTGTTTATTTGAAGGTTTTCTCCTTTTTAAAATTTTTTTTGCAGTTTTTGGCAGGGGCTGGGTTTGAACCCACCACCTCCAGTATATGGGGCCAAAGCCCTACTCCTTTGAGTCACAGGCACTGCCCAGTTTTCTACGTTTTTGATGTAGGTGCTTATTGCTATAAACTTTCCTCATAATACTGACTTAGCTATATCCTTTAGGTTTTGACCTATATTTTCATTTTCATTTGTTTTGAGAGATTTTTATTTGTTTATTTATTTGAGACAGAGTCTCACTATATTTCCCTTGGTAGAGTGCCATGGCATCACAGCTCACCACAACCTCAAACTCTTGGGCTTAAACAATTCTGTTACCTCAGCCTCCTGAGTTCTGGGACTATAGCACCCACCACAATGTCTGGCTATTTTTTTGTTACAGTTGCCATTGCTGTTTAGTAGGCCGGGCAGGGCTGGAACCATCTCGGAGTATGTGGCTGGTGCCCTATTCATTGAGCTATGGGTGACAATCCTGTTTTGAGAGATTTTTATATTTTCTTCTCAATCTTTTCATTAACTCACCAGTCTTTTAGGAGCATATTGTTTAACCTCTAAGTGTTTGCATATTTGTCAATATTCCTATTATTATTGGTACAAGTTTTACTCCGTATATCTCTATAAAACACTTGGCATGATTTCCATTTTTTTTTTTTT
>NW_003852435.1:4080181-4123421 GCF_000181295.1 Otolemur garnettii
CCTACTCTGGGAGGCCAAGGCAGCTGGAATGCCTGAGCTCAGGACACCAGCCTGAATAAGAGTGAGACCCCATTTCTACTAACAATAGGAAACAAGGAAACAAAGAAAAAAAAAAAAAAAAAAAAAAACCTAGCCAGGTGTTGAGTTTGGCAGCTGCAGTCTTGGTACTTGGGAAGCTGAGGCCAGAGGATGACTTGAGCGGAGGAATTTGAGGTTGCTGTGAGCTATGACACCACAACATTCAACAACTGGGTGATTGAGTGAGACTATAGCAAAACAAACAAACAAACAAACAAAATACTTTTGTTTTTTGTGGCTTAACTTATGGTTTATTCTTGAGAATGTTCCATGAACTGATAAAAAAGAATATATATTATGAAGCTGTTATAAAACTTTTGTAAATATCTACTTGGTCCATTTAGTGTGCTGCCTGGGTTAAGTCCAAAGTTTCAACATTGATTTTTCCTTCTGGATGATCTATCCAACATTGAAAGTGGAGCACTGAGGTCACCGATGATTATACTATTGGTGAATATAATTACTATTCACTCTCTCTCTTTCCTCTAACAATATTTGCTTAATATATAAGAGTTCTGTACTGTTGGTGTATAAATATTTAAAATTGTTATATGCTCTTGCTGATTTGACCCATTTGTCATTATATAATAACATTATTTGTCTCTTTTTAGTTTTTGTCTTCAAATTTATTTTGTCTTATAGAAGCATAGCTACTCATGCTCTATTTTTGTTTATTTCCATTTAAGGGAATGGTTCTTTTTATCTATTTCCTGTCTCTGTGCATCTTTGTAGGTGGAATGTGACTCTTTAAGACAGCATAGGGTTGGCTTTTCTTTTTAACAAATATATTTAGCCATTCTGTCTTTTGATTGAAAAGTTTAATCCATTCACATTCAGCATTATAATTGATTTTTGATTGATCTGTGATTCTTTCCTTTTTTCTACCTTCATTAAAAGTGATTTTCACTGTTAGGGGGTTTTCATTTCTTGCTTTTCATCTTTTGTGTATCTGTTGTAGGTTTTTAAATTTGAAGTGACCATGAGACTTGCAAGAAAAAATTTTATAATCAATTATTTTAAACATGTGACCACCCTGTTTATAAGCAAGAAAACAAACAAGCAAAAAGTAATCGAACAGAAAGAAATTCTACATTTTAACTCCAT
This sequence comes from Otolemur garnettii, assembly GCF_000181295.1. Taxonomy (NCBI): domain Eukaryota; kingdom Metazoa; phylum Chordata; class Mammalia; order Primates; family Galagidae; genus Otolemur; species Otolemur garnettii. The sequence goes on from NW_003852435.1 coordinate 4,081,364, forward strand.
CCTTTCTGCTTTTTAACTTTTTGTTGTTTCCTTCCATGTCTTTTTACAGTACTATCTCTCAAAAAGTTGTTATTTTTGAGAGGTTTGTCTTTTAGCTTTCTACTCAGGACATAGTCATTTATACAGTGCAATTATAGCAAGAGAGTCGTCTTTATTTGCATCCAGACTGCAATCAGTGAATTGTATACTTTGAGATGATTTCTTATTATTCATTATTCATGTTCTCTGAGACTGAAGAATTCCTTGTTGGACTTGGTTATTGTGCTTTTGAGGTCTTAGTCATGAATTCTCTGCTTAGATCAATGACTACAAGAGTTTTTCCTAAGTTCTCTGCTGGTGGTTTCATAGATTCAAATACTACAATTAGGCTTTAATATTTCTAAGTTGTTTTTTTATATAGCAAGAGAGAGGCATCCAGTTTCATTATCCTGTATACGTTAACTTAATTTTCCACTACCATTTATTGAGAAGGACATCCTTTTCCCAGTGCCCACTTTTCTATCTTTGTCAAAATTTAGTTGACTATAAATATGTGGCTTAATTTCTACTTTTTCTATTCTGTTCCATTGATCTATGCACCTATTTTTGCATATCTGTCCTCACATTTTGATTTTATAACCTTTATTGTACTGTCCACCCAAGTAAATTTCACATATTATGGTACTCCTGAGATGAATAATCATTGCTCTGTGTTTACATCAATTTATTAAGCAAAGACGGGAGTAGAGCTTTGGCTCTTAATATTGAAATATGAAATACTATTTAACAAAAGCCAAACTAATTCCCACCCAGTAATCTGAAGCATTTCATAAAATCAAGCTTCTCTGTTTTACAAACATTGTTTTATTTGGATCTTCCTTATAGCCCACCTTATATTGATAGCATTTTCTATAAGATAGATGTAGCCCAAGTGATTTTTGCACCAGTATTTTTATCACATTTTCTACCTAAGATATTTTCCACAAATAGTAAATGTAGAACGTCTATCACATTTTTCTCTTGATTCTCTGTTGTCTAAAAGAATCTCTTCTTGCCTCCATACTTACAGTAGATCTCCAGCTTGAGGGATCACATCTACCTGGCATCAATTCTAGTCATGCCTTTCAATCTTTGTCCTCTTTCTTCCCTCTCTACTGCATCTTTAATATTTCAATTTCCCTTGATTTGATTCTGTGGCCCCTAGTTTTCTCCCTTAATTTTCCTTCTAACTTAGATATTTACACTTCTCATTCTCTACATTATCTTCTTTATTTGGACATACACTATGGTTATACTTTATACTTCTTTCTTTTTTGTGCTTGCATGCTGTCTCTAGATCTCTCAACTGCTCTTAGAACGTAAATATTACCTCAACATGAATAAAATCAATTTGATTTCCCTTCAACTTCTAAAATAAAAAGATCACATTTTGTGTCCACATGAAATAAAAAGGTCTGTCAGATGCAGTTGGGATGAATAGTCTATCCCAATATGGACGTACGTGAACATGGTATATTTAGGAGTACTTATATGTTGGTCAATTCAACTTTTAGTAGTCGTAAGTTCATGTAGGTTAAATCCAACTATTCTTTCTCCATTTACTACTTGAGTGGTCCTAAGAAAGTTAGTTTCCTCAGCTAAATTTTATTTTCCCTATTTGTGAAAATGGAGAATATAATATGTGGTTTAGTGCCATGGTGTATGTGTGGTAAGTATGCATTACTGGTGATCTCTCAGAATGGGATTCAGGTTATAAATAAAATTATTAGTCAACATACAAAATACTAATTTGTTTACATCCCTCACCAACTCTAAAAATGAAAAAAATGTGCATTTGAAGCCTACTTCATAATCCAGTGGGAAGTTAGAAACATACAGCTTTTGCTTTTTCCCCGTTGTGGGGAATACACTGTGTAGACAATGCAATACCAGACTCTGGGCTGTCAGGTAAATTGCAAGATGAGCTCAAAATTTATCTTACATGTAGGCTATGGCTATGAGGTGAGGTGTGGCACTAAGAGGCACAGCTTTGTGTCTTTCTTTGAATTATACCAAAGGCATTGCATTTTTAATACATTTCTGAGCATCTCATTCAAGATTTATGTTCCTTTTATCTTCACTTAATTTCAGTTGATTTGAATCTTACGGCTTTTAAGTTTGAATGCACCACATTTGTAAAATTGCTGTATTATGACAAATAATCAAAAAAGGTAAAACATTTTCTCTCTTTTACAAAGAATTTTCTATAGTCTAACTCTGACACATTACATGATTGCCTGTCAAAAAGCCATTGTTTAGATTATATTGTGAATATTATTCTAAATTTATAAAATGCTTAAATCAAAAAGAATATAATAAAAATATACTTAATTTTTTATATGCTTTGTCTGTTGCTTTTGTAAAGGAATCTTCATTTCAATAAGCCTGCATCCCAAACTAGGAGGAAATGTTAAGCATTTGATAGCTTGATTACTTTGCTTGAAGATAGAAAGTCTTTTACATATACATTTGGGCTTGCAATCTTTAAAATTATCCAGGAATTGGAACTATCATTTTGTGAAAAAAGGTGTATGTTTACTCTGCCTAAAATGACTTAACATGGCAGTAAGCACGGGCAGTATAAGTGACCTTTCCCTGGGTGAAAGTCTCAAGTGTACATATGAATTAATGTATTCCTCTAGAGAGAGCTCACCAGGAAACTTCTTACTAGTCAATTTATTCATTTGATTAAAGATGACTAATCATATTGTATTTTGAAGAACTCTCTGTGTTATTAATTTGAGCAAAAGCATATCCAACAGAGCCAATTTACCTTAGATACTAAAATTGTGTGCAGAGAATTAGACACTTCACACTACTACCCATGTGAACGGATTAATCATGGAGAAAGAATAGAAAATTTCAACTGTTGTATTCTATCTAGGTGTAAATGCTGATAAGCCCTTGATCTTTAAGCTTTATAGAATGTGTAGTTAATGATAAAAATGTACATCTTTCCAAAAGTAAATTATATAAAGTGATTATAAAGGTATATGATAAATGGGAAACTGATTTATTAGATAATGTGGATTATTTTGACTTTTGAAACATTGTGAGTTAAACAGAAACTTATTTTAGCAGCATAGGTTTTTACATTAATTTTTCTTGATATAGAAGTTTTTATTTTCACAAGAGAGGTTTGATGTAAGATGATTAAATTGAACTGCAGTTATTTTTCCTAATAAGCTATTTGGATGGAATGTGTAAGATATAGAAGATAAAGTGTTTTATTGTAAATATTTGAAACTAGTGTTTAATTTTGCAAAATTTCTAACAAATTATGAGGTGAAGCACCATAGGGTCTTCAGAATGTCTTGTGGGTATGGGTCTAAGGATGTTACTTACGGGGAATTGTCTTAAATCTGTGTCAGAGGAAACAAACTGATTTTTTGAGAGACCTGGAAAAATATGGTAACTTTTGAATTATGCAATTATTTAAATTATTAATGTGATGTTGGAAAGTTACAGAATACAGTTTAAAATTTTTCTTTAAATCTAACTTTAGGAATAACAATAGATAACATGAAATATACCCAGATATAGTCTCTGTATTTAACAAATTCTTTTACAAAACAGAACCATATTATGTATGCTATATTTATCTTCTAAAAATGATAGATAAAGGGAAATGTTTCTTAGATGACATCCTCAGTGTTATCTTTCTTTTAAATTTCCTATCAATATAATGCACACATGATTAGGTTACATTGTTTGCATTTGTTAGGTAAAGTTCAAGTTAATGCATGCTTTCTGCCTTTACCTGCCTACCCAGTGTCGGTTCAGATGTACCATCATGAGGTGAGCAAAGTCAAGAGTTCTGCTATGTACTGGACAGATACAGGTGGCTCCAGGGTACCCAAATTAGGATTCACTTATGGAAAGTACTGAAGCAAGATAAAGACAACTAGAAGGGACATTAAAATTTATTTTCTTACTTTTTGTAGGTTGAGTAATTGATTGAGCTTCAATACCAATTTAAGAACCTATCATGTTCTTGGGGATAAAATCCAAATACAGCAGAACAACTTGCTTATGTAAATCTGGAGCTCCACCAAATTGTGCAACATAGTAGTCCTGGATGTCCATACTTTCTTAAATAATAAAATGATTACACTCTAATAATAAACTGCTATTATGTGATTTATTTCTGACTAACGATAAAGTAAAACAGAGCTACAGAATATTTGTGAGAAGTGAAATGTGAAAGAAATGTTGACATGAAAGAGGTAAGGGAATATTAAGAGAAAACAAACACATAAAACACAGAAATACACACTGAAGGTCCTATACAAACATTTTTTGTTAAAAGCATTAAGGATTAAATAGGATGAATTATATACTGATAAAAGGCTAAATCCTCCCTTCTAATTAAAAGTTGTAAACAAATATACAACAGATACACTAGTTAAATATGTAAAGTCACAATTATTTGAAATGAATACTTCAAATTCCAACAAGATATTTTATTAGCTAGTCTAAAAACATTATAAATCTGAAAAGCCAAATATTAAATAAAATTACAAAGAACTAAGTGAAATTAAGAAGACAACCAGGCACCCAAGCCGGCCTCCCTTCTGATAGTACATGCTGAATCTTGAATATATTGAGCCTTTGTTTTCATGGTTTCTCAGGGTGCAGAAGATACAAGAAAAAGTTTAGGACTCAATAAAGTTTGGGAATCTAATAGAAAGCTAATCAGTATTTAGGATTAAATAGGATATACTGTTTATAGAAAGGCAAATAAAAAGTAAATCCACAATCCAAGGATAGAAAAACATTATTCTCATTTCAGTGGTTCTGGGTTTGGTGTTTGGAATGATGGTAAAGATCTTCCAGGACATTTGTCCTCATAAAACATTGTAGTGTAAATTCATACTACTTATTGAAAATATCTCATCTATAGAAATGAATTTAAAAGATTTCTGTTTTAGTTAGCGCCTCAGATGATTGGGGCTAAATGCAAATTATTTTTGAAGAAAACAACTTCATTCCAGACTGTAAGTTATTCCCAGAAGAAACATTCAAAGAAATATTAGCTTGCTGTCAAAGTCACAAAATAAATATGAAAACAAGATACTCTATGAAAGGATTCAAATACATAACTGTTCTGTGTTCTTCTATATGTGGCCAATCAGGTGTGAACAAAAAGAGACACAGAAAAGGCACAAAAACACAGCATTTGTTATAATCACATGTCCCAGAGAAGGGTCACAGCATGCAATTGCAGGCAATAGTGGAAGCACCAGCTTTGATCAGTTGGTAGAAAACAAGGAATCATAGAAGGGGAAAAACCAAGGTTAGAGGTTTTACTGGGGTTTCCTAGGGGAAAGCAATGCAGGACATGATAACTAGATTAGAATTGGTCAAACGAATAAATAATTTCAGTAGGCTTTGGGATGTAGAGGTGACCCCTGGGAGTCTGGTACCTGCCCTGGAATGATTAAGGCAGAGGATTATTTTCCTAGAGATATACAGGCCAGATAGAGGGAGATATGGCTCTAGATTGTTTTGCATATCAAAGATAAGCTGATATTATAAATATATTGAACTTTTCTTCTTTTATTCTATGTCCTAGAAAGGACATAATCATGTGTATATGTACTCAATAAGCAAGTCATATTTTTTTACATTTATCCAGTTACAATAAAATGATTATCATTAAAAATGTTTTCTTGCCTTATTTTTACCTATCCTACATTCACCCTATACTAAAAACACCCAAAATTATTCTATAGTAAGTGAGTGACTAGAATGCCTGTGATATCATTTTTGTTACTGATAAAGTATTTGTGTGGAATAACCATTCCAAAGACCATCTCATTAAGAATTACTTCCATAAATACCATAGCTAGACACATACCTACCACCTCCAGAGGAATTGATGGATTGGCCCATGACTGAAATACACCTTGTTTATAATTGTAATTATTTGTTTGATTTAGATAGATGTCTGGTCAATCATCTGAGTATTGGTGACATTACTGGATCCACAGTGAGTTTTGGATTGAGAAAAAAGCACTGAGGAAATGGATAATAACTTCAGGCACCAGGAGATCTAACATGTTTATTCAGCACTGTGTTTGTGAGATTATGGGAACAGAGGTAGAGAGAGGAATTGAGAAGCTCATTACTGACAAATGAAAGTGAGCTACTTTTGCAGAATTGACAACTTATTTACTGCATCATGTAAACAAACTCAACATTTACCAATGTAATGCTTGCATTTTTGTCTGTTGAAGAAACTAAATATGGATTTTTTTAAAATAGTAAGTAGAAAAAAGCATTTTGGGGGTTGGTGCTTGATTATCTGACACATACCAATGCATTAAACATAAACAGCATATAAAAAGATTTTGAAGAAAATAACATTACAGGAAATAAAAATGAGAAAATATTAACTATCCTTCCAAGTAGTCTATGAAGGCTATCAAAACAGTGCTAATTATTTAACTTTAAAATTTTAAGTGCATATGGGCTGCCAATGCTAGAATACTTTGGGAATAAAACAGCCACCAACACCCCCTCTCCCTCAAAATAAAACATCTATGAAAGTGAAGTGATCCTAAAGTATGATATAGAAACATATCTTTATACAGTATAGATGAAAAAATAAATTGCTGAAATGGCTTATGAATTATGCCTTGGGTTTCTTAGCAATGTTTTAAGTCCACTGGTCTAATAAAAATGCTCAAAATCTGGTCTTTGGTCTCATGATATTTTTGATTATGAGATTTGTGTATGTTAGAACACAATAAGAACATTTTATATATGTTCTTCTCTGCATAGATGAGGATTCCAAAAGTTCATTGTAAATGTGTGTTCTTAAAAAGCTATGCGTAGATTTCAAAATCTTTTTGCACTAAAATCAACTCATGCTAAAATGTTATAATACATCTGAGCTTGAGATGCTGAGAGAGATAAGACGTCTATTTGAAAAGAACTCCTATCAGAGAAACATGAATTTTTCCAAAATTGAAGCAAAACAAACTTCATATTCATAGTAAAACTTGGGTGGAAAAATGGTGAAATGATCAATGCTTTATGGCAAGTGCATGAAGACAATGTCTCAAATGATCAATGGTTTATAAATGAATAACTCATTTTGAGAAGATGAAACCTACAGCAATAGATCATTCAAATAAATTTACAAAGGAAAATTATTCTGGTTCATGCTATCATTGAAGAGGATTAAAAGTTAACAGCATAAGAAATAGCCAACACCATAGACAGTTCAATTAGTTCAGCTTAAAAAATTTACTGAAAAATTAAAATTGAGCAAAAGTTTTCATTCAGTGGTGCCAAAACCGTTGCACTGAGATCAGCTGCAGACAAGAAAGCTCCAACTTTGAAGTGAAATGTGCAGATATGCAATCAAGATTTTTTACTGGCTTCTAGAATGATAAGGATATGAAAATTTATTTGAATTTTAGTTTCCTTACTTCTAAAAGGGTAATAGTCATTATGTAAGGATTAACATAAGGCCTAACAGAAACTAATTACTGCTAGATTTTGGTGCTGCCAACACAAAAATTAAAATTAAAACTGATATGCACTAATCAGAGAACACTTGAGACCATATACACACAAAATCCCTCATGTATTCATTATTCATATTATTTATGTTCACTTTGAACATGTAGAATCATTTAAGAATGTAACATCATGTTTATATTTTTTTATTTTAAACTAAATCTTATCTATTAGATGGGTAAAACTAGTTCTCTGATTTGAATTTTTTAAAAAGATTGTGATTATTGAGATTTTGAGGGATGCATACTAAAAAATTGTAGAGATGATTTACATGTTTTCACATGTAGGGTCAATTTTGCGAAGGCTGATGTTATACCTAATGATAGATACTAATGCTTTAATTTTTTAAAATATGCATAAATAACTGCTTTTACAGAGAACCCAAGGGCATAGACTGACCTACATTAAAAATGGCAACTCTTTTGGGCAGTGCCCATGGCGCAAAGAGTAGGATGCTGGCCCTGTATACTGGAGTGGTGGGTTCCGCTCAGCCAAAAGAAAAAAAGAAATGGCAACTCTTTCTATTACCTACACAAGTTGAACTGCAAAATCATAACTCCATATTATATTTGATGAACAAATATTTTAGTATAGCAATAAATGCATTTGCAAAAGTCTTTGGAAAACCAATTATCCTTTTGATTATATTTTAATAATCTCATAATTTATGTTTGGGTTTCATAATAGTAATGATGACAAAATTTATGATATCCTTTACATGTACCAGGTAAAACACTGTTTTCTGTACTTTTCATTTTTTTTAAATAACTCTGAAGTAGTCTCCTCCCCATTGCTTTATTTTACTTATAAAGAAATTGAGATCCAGCAGATAAGAGACCAATTCTAAGAGATAAGTTAAATATCATTAGAACTGAGAATGAAAACATGATCTATCTTCTATTAAAGCATATGTGCTCTACTCGGCATCAGACTATTCCCCAGCTTTGACAACTTTCATCTGACTAAACATTGACCCATACCTAAGATGGCATGGCAAGACAGAAAGAGCGGTGTGCTGGAAATCAGAACGTCTGGTGTCCAGTCTCACTGACTGTGAGCCTTTTACACAAAGTAATTAGGTATGTGTTTAAATTTAGGTTGTCTCATCTCTAAAACTAGAATGACACTAAAAGCCAAGATTTATATTTTTTCTATGTATAAGTTACCATGCCATGTGCTTTAAGTAAATTAGCTCACCTAACCTTCATTATGAAACTTTGTAAAGAGCATTATTATCCACATTCTATAGGTGGAAAGAAGCTAATCTAAATAAGATGTACAAGCTGACACACTGAAAGTAATACTCCTAAAAATTTCTGCAACTAGCATGAAATTCAAGCACTATGGTGCCTAATTTCATGAGCTTACTACTTCTGCAACATAGCCTTAAAATAATAACCTTTTCCAAAAATAAAAAGTGGGGAAGATTTCCCTTGAAAACTGAAGATTTAGTAACATCTCGTTTTTCAGATTCCAGAGTTAATTTAACCTATATTAATATAGATTACCCATTAAAACTGTTATGTCATGAAAGAATGAGAACGAAAAACAAAAGCAAGAAAACAAAATAATTAACATTAAGAACAACTACTGTGTTAAAACTATTTACATTTAATCTTTATAGTAAATATATTTGATGGCTACTACATTCGTTTTTGAGATGAGGACTCTGAGTCGAAAAGAAAATAGAGAACTTGTTCAAGGTCTGATGTTCAGAATAGTTGGAATTTGAAGAAACAAACACATGTAGTCAATACCAAGTTGCAGTTAATGATCAACACTGAAGTACACATATGGAAGTAAACTCAATGAGAGTCAAACTGGAGGGAGGGCATCAAGGGACGGGTAAATTTACACCCATTGAGTATGGTGTACACAGTCTGGGTAAAGGACATTCATATAATTTTGACTCAGTCTGTACAAAAGTCAAAATATGAAGCAAATCCTGTGTACTCCCTAATATTCTAAATTTGAAAAGAACATAAGGATTCCATGAGTCTTGTGCTGATCACTCCACTGAGCTTAGCTTATCACCCCAACACACCCCTCCCAATAAAAACACACCAAAGGACAAGTCTAATATCTATATATTGTTAAGAAAAAAATGATCTAAATTAACTAAATTTATAATAAAAATCACACTTTATTACCTCATACCAGGTAGGTAGCCAAGAGATCCAGGAAAACATTACTCACAAACATTGCTGGGAAAGCTAAGAAGAGACAGGGCACCTCCATGAGTATGTAAGAATTTGGGACCTCAGAGCATAAAGGATTTGTATCAACTTAAATTGACTAAAACCCCAGAAGTTTCTAATTTCTAAGCATATATATATATATACATAATTTTTATATGTTTGCTTTTACTACAACCTTAATATATAGTGCTAACCTCTTGAGCCAAGAACCAATAATGACATTGACCAGAAGGAATTTGAGAGAGTCTTAGTGATACTCTAACACTTAGCAAAGAATGATACTGGCTATTTTTTCTTTTATTTCATTTAAATTGAAATCATTTTCACTTTATGCTATAGTTTTCAAAACTGGACCCTATAATGTCTTTACTTGAGGAATTATTTTGATAGTAATCTTATTCCACAAGCTGGATCTGCCTCCTCATGTCATAATCATACTATGATATATTGGATCCCTGACTTGATTCTTCCTTTCTATAATATATTTTGAGTCTTAAATCCTTTCAAATCAAGCTGTATTTTATCTCATTGACCCTTAAAAATGTATGGATATCATTTATCTTTCTTTGATATCTGATATGGGTAGCATATATTGTTAACTAACCAGATTGCCAGGTGAATCAATCTCATTATTTGGAGGTCGTAGACATCATTTATTAAAACAAGATTGAATGAGCATGAAAGAAATTAAGGTTAGAGTTTGTCTGACACTTCCAGGTAATGGGCTGACTAATGTTGTCTAATTCAATAAGAATCATGTGTTCAACAGTACAACAAAATTGTTAGCAACAATACATAGGATATAAAGAAGAACATTATTGTAATAGGTGAAAAAACTTATTAGTATTGAATATAAATGAACAAAGATGATGTAACAGAAAGTAAACATCAGAAGTTATATTAAAAAACTTGGATGCTATAGTTTATTTTTTTTCTTTCTTTGCTTGTTTAGATATTTGACTATTATGCAAATGAATTCTTCTAAATTTCTGAGACATTTCGCTGAAAGATACAGAATTTTTACATAATGTATTTTAAATACACATTTCAAGGTATGAAGTCTGGGCCCTCTGAAACTAATATCTGAAAATAAGAATAGATGACTGTGAAAACATCAGTTAGTACCAGATTGGTTAAACTGGAGAACAACTTGAATTCCAGGCATGTTTATACTTCAGAAACTTTGTGGTGGTAGTGGGAAATAGACAAGGATAATTTTAAACAAAAATGCAACTACCATAAAAAAAATCAGTTAGTGATGGGTAAATAAAGTATTGACAAAAATAATTAGGAGATGAATCTTGTATAATCACTAGGCACTGAGGATCTGTGTCCACATCTGGAAGAAAGAAATAGATGTAGGATATATTACAAATAAACATTTAATGTCAAGTTAAATTTCATTTAACTTAAGAGAGAATTGTGGGTGAATTAAAATGGATAGAAATGCAGATCATAATACAATTGTGTCATTGTTTCACTAACACATCTGTATTCACAAAATCCATTTCTAATTTTCCTATGATGTGTTGTCTAAGTTCTTTGATCAGTTGAAGTTTCATTTCTGATTATAACATGTATATACAGAACTTGCTAATCTAATTTATTTATATCAAATGAATTATAATTTATATTAAATTATATTGATTATATTATATGTATTATACATTATTGATATATGTATCTAATTAATTATATTAAATTAAAGTTTCTGGGTTTTATTAGTATAGTTTTGGTATAATAATAAATTATCTTTTAAATAAAAATACATAGGATGATGATGATAGATACATAGATAAGTAGCTTAATAGATAGATAAAAATAGAAACAAAAATAGAGACAGCAGAAAAGAGAAAAACCATATCAAAGACTTGGATGGAATTCAAGCCTTTGCTGCTTTCTAGGATGTGTTTCAATAAATATTTTTTTGTATAGTTTAAGTAACATAACATAAGACATGTTAACAGCTTCAATTTTCAGACCTGTGCTAATTATATAACTCATCACAATTTCCTATTTGTAAAGTGAAGTTAATTTAAAATAATCAGATTACTATATCCATTTCACACTTAGAGTCTTCCCAGAAGAAGCAATGGAATGACAAATATCGTTGAAAAATGGTGGCATCTCAGCTCTTTTCAGAAAATAAATACACAACTGGAGCATGTAAACCCTCTGTCACTTCATATAGGAGCAATCAAGACTAAAATGAAGATGAAACAGCTTTCCTGGCTAGAATGAAGATATCAACTCCCTTAAATTAGATTTTTGGGTACTTAAGTGAATGACAGTTTTTCCAGTATCTGAATTACCTGCCTCAAATCACTTCATAAATTGGACTAAACAGTATTGAGTTTTGGGGTTGTTTTTTTATTCCCTTTGCGTGACACAAAGTTCAGTACTCCATTTCTTCCTTAACTGTGAGAGAAGCTTTAATAACAGAGATACATAAGTAATGTAGAAATGAAATGTTTCAAATTACATTTGTGTCCCCAGTGTCTACTTCAGATTTGTTCTAAGAAATAAGAAAAGTACATATTTTGAAGTAGTTTTAAAGGGCCCTCTTTTTGAATGGATAATAATTTATTTCATGACATACACATTTTCTCTTTTGAAAATAAGAGGAAAATAATTCTTCTTCACTTTCTTAGCAGTATAATTGTGCAGGGAAATGTCAGTATGTGTACTTACCACTTAAGTTTATACAATTTTAGAATACATATTTTAACCATATGCGAATGTATTCTCATGTACATGCATTGCTGCTGTTGTCTTCTTAATGTGACCCTAATTATAGTTACCTAAATCCGAATTAGTTGACCTGTTTATAAGACAGGGAGGGGGGATGTTAAAAGGTATTTCTATTGAAAATCATCCCATTATGATATCATTATATGCATTATATGTAGATAGGAAAATAGATATATGTCTGCTATACATAGACAAGTACATTTATAAAAATGTGGTAGGAAATAGGAGTAGAGAGCTATTTTAATATTTATATTACAATTATTATATTATTAATATAGTAAGTATTTAATTTATAATAATATTTATATTTCTTTAAAATATAGAGGAAAAACAAAAATCAGTGCTCAATAAATGTATTTTGAACAACAGGAGTTTCCAAATCCTATCATTAATATATTATTATTATTATTTTGGAGACAGAGTCTCACTCACTGACATATTATTAAACTAATTCTGACCTTTTCAGATTTTACTGGAGATTGTGTGAGATCTTGCAATAATTCAATATTATGTCATAGCAGCTAAAATTTTTTTTTGTTAACATAAATATTGTATGTTCAGGGCCTACGTATCTAATTAGAATACTGGAGTAGTTGTTTCTCAACGAATAGGTGTGAGATTTAATTTATATTGAAGAGTAAAAAGCTATTAGTAAAATTAAAGAATTATTATGAAACTATATTTCCCTTTTTTTGCCATGTATACTGCAACTACAGTTTACATTTCATAATTATTCCTTGATTATTTAAAATAAATCTGTTTTTACCTAATAGCACCTTGATTTTACCCAAATATTTACCCCATTCCATTATAATTTTCCATAGGAGAGCCAAGATACCTGAACATTAAATTGCATTTTTATCAAATTTAAGTAGGACTTAAATCAATAACATTCTAATTTAAAAGAGTCTACTTGATTTTCAAGATATTTAATTAAAGCATTCCATTAGCTGAAATTGTCTAAATTTGCCTTCATCTATTGAATCATGTTGATTACTTTATCAGTTCATTCCCTTCTAAAGATTGTCGATTTGATTATTTTCATAGATCCACCTTACAGAATTATAATTTCCCCTGGGATACCTGATAGACTATTAAAATTTGAGCACACATTTTATTCTGTTTTATAGCAGTAAATATATATATATATATATAGAGAGAGAGAGAGAGAGAGATTTATTCTGTTTTATAGCAGTAAAAAAAATATATATGCCATATATATATATATATATATAGAGAGAGAGAGAGAGATTCAGTATCAATAATTACTTCAGGTAAATTAAAACACTCAAAATTTCGCCATTGGAATAGTTACAATTGAAATGAAATCATAATTTATTTCCTGAATTTGTGACTCTATTTTTTGCGTGTGTTTACTGCCTTTTGCTAACCTGATCAAAGCTACAATTGCACAAGATGTAGAAGAAAAATGAAAACATGTATAGTTAGATACCTTTACTGGATTGTATTAAAAGAGTTATTACAAATATATTCAATGACACACATCATGCTTAGTGTATTTTGAAAAATATCTGTTTTGGTTCGGTGCCTGTGGCTCAAGCAGCTAAGGTGCCAGCCATATACACCTGAGCTGGCGGGTTCGAATCCAGCTTGGGCCCGCCAAACAACAATGATGGCTGCAATCAAAAAATAGCTAGGCCTTATGACGGGTGCCTGTGGTTCCAGCTACTTGGGAGGCTGAGGCAGGACACTCACTTGAGCCGAGGAGGTGGAGGTTGCTGTAAGCTGTGATGTCACATCACTCTATCCAGGGGGACAGCTTCAGGCTCTGTCTCAAAAAGAAAAAAAGAAAAATATCTGTTTTGAAGGACATTCTACCTGATTCATATAGAATTATTTTAGATACCTTTTTTTATACATGCAATGTGTTTGGAAAGCAATAGTATTCCAAATACTTTCTTTGCACTAAAAATACTACTTAATAAGAACATCAAATACTTAGTAAATGTTTCTACAATTTTAAAGCACTAAAGAAATTAACGTCTTCATAGGCTAATAGGTGTACATAAATGTGTACATGTGTGTATATATATCTATATATACTTTTTAAATGTTATAAATCGCCATCCACCATGATTTACCTTCAGCCCTATGTTTTTTCATAACATGTACTGTCCCTTGATGGTTTTCCAATAATAGCTATGGCAGTAATAACATAATTTTTTTATAAAACAATGACTATGTATCAAACATTGTTTAAAATACTTAAGAAATATGTTTAAATTGTTTTCAAGTATAATATACCCTCAATTTTTATTGATACACAAAAGGTGTATATATTTATGGAGTACACTTTTAATATATGCACATAATGTATAATAATCAAATCAGGGTCCTTAGATATGAATCACCTCAAATTTATTAATTTTTTTTTGTGTGTAAATGTGTATTGGGTACATTTTCAAATACATAATCCCTTCTAGCTATTTTGAAATATATTATAGATTCTTAACAATAGTTATCCTCCTGTGATATTGAAACTGGAGCTTATTCTTTCTCTCTAATGCTATTTTTTTGTACACATTAACCAATTCTGACTCATTTTCCACTTCCTTTTATAATTTCCAGACTCTGACAACCACCATTCTGTTCACTATCCTCATGGGAGTAACTTTTTTTATTTTACACATATAAATGAAAAAATGTAATATATGTCTTATGTGTCTAGCTAATTTCACTTAACATAAGGCCCTCCAGATACCCCCATGGTTCTGCAAATAATAGGGCTTAGGCTTTTTTATGGATGAAAATAGACTAATTCAGAACTATTTCAATTATTCACCATTAGTCAGTGAATGGAGCCACATTATGGATGATAAAAACTTGATTGTCTAGTTCCTACTTACTGAAGGGTGGTAAAGGTACATCTTTTGCATATGTAAGGAGGTCAGACGTTTGTGTGTGTGTGTGTGTGTGTGTGTGTGTGTGTGATTCAGCATGCTGAATCCTTCAAAGACACTTCTTTTTTTCATCATTATGGAATATAATCACACTATATTAATTATGTGTATATATGTACACAATGTATAATGATCAAATCAGGGTAATTAGGATATGAATCACCTCAAACTTATGAATTTTTTTGTGTGTGTGAGAGAATGTGTGTTGGGTACATTGCAAATACATACTCCCTTCTAGCTATTTTGAAATATATTATAAAATCTTGTAAACTCTAGTCAGCCTCCTGTGATATTGTGATATTCCAGGTTGTTCTGGAAGTGCACAACTATGATTTTAGTCACTGTGTTCCAAGCATTGGCAACACCCCATATGACATCCTTCAAACTAAATTTCTTATGGAAACCTCCCATACCCACACCTCTGTTCACCACTGCTAGCACATAGTTTAAGAAAATGTTTTCATATTTCCTTTCAGTTATTATCCAGTCCTGCTTCCATACAGTGAGCTTTAGCAGTTGGTATAGAAAGTCTGTGAAAGCAATTGGAAGAGGTGTCCTGGTGAACCATGCTTTTTTTTATTTTTTTTAACATAATAATGAACTGGTAAGAGATTCTCTCCCTAAAAAATAAAAATAAAAAATAAAACTGAGAATGAAAGCTTATCCCTATCACAGTAAGTTTACACTGAGGTGTGCCTGCTGTGTTAGCATCTCCCAGCATGGTTATTCTGTTGTTCAGCATCCTTAATTCCTTCAGGACTTGTCTCATCAGCTGTAGTCAATGTCTTTCTGGGGCAATAACATAAACAGTGATGTTTAATCAGGTTTGTTTACTTGTTCTGTCGTCAGAGTTTCATCAGAAGTGACACTGGCAAATTTATCAATGGATTTTTTCACCATTTCATGACCAGCAAATGCTTTATCATAACAAACCTTTAAAAATGTACTGCTAAGCCTTTTCTTAACTTTCTGCAACCAGTTTGTTGAATATTTATAGTGCTTATCTATCTCATGATCAGTATACTACTGAGTAACATATGTTCTTTGTGAGGCTAACACATACACTCTTTCGATACACAATCTAGATTTCATTTTTAGCTGTATTCAGTATTTGTCTCTCTCTTTTTTTTTTTTTGGCCAGGGCTGGGTTTGAACCCACCACCTCTGGCATATGGGGCCAGCACCCTATTCCTTGAGCCACAGACACCACTCTATTTATCTATTTTTCAGTAACTTCTGTGAATTTTTCCATCATAGAACTTCAACAATATATCCTTCTGTTCTTCAGAACTTCAACAATGTACCCTTCTGTTCTTCAGATCTTCAACAATGTATCCTTCTGTTCTTCAGAACTTCAACAATGTATCCTTCTGTTCTTCAGATCTTCAACAATGTATCTATCCTTCTGTTGGTGGCAACACCAACATGGTACTCTTTTGTAAGATATTTCACACTCACACTACCGTCCAGTTTATCCAACTGCTTGACTTTCTGTGTCGTAAATAAACAAAATTTTCTTTTTTTACCCTTATTACTCCTACCCATAAGAGTATCTCAGATTTTTTTGATACTTTTAACATGTTTACTCCATAAAGAATAAGTTAAATAAATAAATAAAAATATTAAATCACCCCCACACACAACAAAACAAACAAACAAAAAAAGCCACATGAGTAATGGCTGCACACTGGTCTTGGCCCCAAATAGGGCATTGTGGGGAAACTGCTGTTGGTGTGTCCAGCATGACACGTACCATTTTATTACCTTTTGTGGACCTTCTTTTGTGGGGAAATTGGGGAACATGAGGAAATGATATTTTACAGCTAAAGAGGTACGACAGGTTCTTTTTCCTTTAAGGATGCTGATATCCTGGGCTATCTTACTGTTGACCATGAATTCAGTGTTACTGAATTATCAGTTTACAGTAGAACATCTGTAAATTAATTTCCTACCCAAAGGATTTAATCAACTGGTCAACATATGGAAGTGGTCAACCTAAGGGAGTAGGCCTACTGTACTGATACATACATGTGGTGCCATGTCTGGTCTATGAAAACTAGGTTAATTTGAGGAGGTGGACAATGTATGGAGGTTTGACTGAATATGAGTATGCCATTTAATAGGAGCACAAATAAAACAGTTATATATTAATTGATTGATGAAAATGTTACAATCAGAGCCTGTCAGGAACATAACCTTATTTTTTTTAAAAAGAATGCATTAGCATTTAGTAATTTAGTGTTCATGAGAGTTTGATGGAACATATCTTTCATGAGTAATGAGAACCCACTGTCCCTACAATAACAGTTTATAGAGAATGTGGACAGGCCCATGTGGTATTACCTGTAAGAGGGAAATTAAACATAGTTGCCTATCTAAAATGATTCATCCATACATCAATATAGATACAATGGTTGTTTTCAGATACTGGTGTTTTATTTTACTTTCTTTTGCTTGTCTGCTTTCACTTATTTTTATTCTATTATCTTATACTGTATTTATCTAATCTGTTATTAAAATTAACAATTTGAGATAGTATCTCATTCTGTTCTCTGATTAAAGTACTGTGGTACATCAGCCTGGCCCGCAGCCACCTGCCTCTACTTCCTGAGTAGCTGGGACTACAGGCATGCACCAACAAGTTCAGCTAATTTTTTCTATTATAATTAGTGAAATTGATTAAAAAAATTTTATGGTGCCTTAACAGTTCTTGACATTCCGTGATCATCTTCTAAAAGATAATGTTTGACTTCATCGCACTCAGTATAATGGCCCTAAGTAAACTCAATTCAATTACTAACCACTTGAGTAATCCCAGAATCATATCTACCTTCAAGCAAACCTTAAGATTATTTCAGTTTTGGCTGATGCCTTATTAGCAGCTTGTGAGAACCACAAACTCAGAAGCTCCAAATAAATCATGCCTGGATTCCTAACACAAAGAAACTGTGACAAAATAAGTGTTGTTTGTTGAAGCAGTAAGACTTGTATTAATTTGTTAGGGAGGAATTATTAACTAATACAAAGAATATAAGCAGGGATTGTTTGTTGAATATAACAGTTGTAATTTGATGGTAAACAGATAGCATAGTTTAAGATTAAAAGTGTAAGGGCTGGGAAAAAAACCAAACGAAAGGGTTTTGAGTTATAAATGGCTAGTTAGAAAGTAGAGAGAAAGGATAGAAAAATATCTTACAAGACACCTGGCTGTGGATTCCTGGAGAAGGAGGCAATAGCAAGGGGAGCACGAGAAATTGGAAAAGGTAAAAAGTGAGAATTATAAAGGATTTAAATTTTGTACTGGGTAATTTTTATATTTTCTTCTTATTATGTAGTTCTTAATGAAAAAAATCTAATAATTTTTACCTCATCCCTTTACAAGAAAAATGGAGATTTTAGAATATATTGTCAAATAAATTATACATAAGTCTTAAGTTTATGCTAATAATGAAAGAAATTTTAAAAGATAAATAGTTAAATTAAACTACCATATAGGTATGAATATGTTTGTGTGTATGCACACCCATGGTAGTTGAATGAACACAAATTTTCAAATAACTCAAGTCTGAAAAGGAATAAATACTACTTAAGTCTTTTTCATGATATAATATGAAATATGAAGTTCATTATTCATGAACTTCAATGGAAAAGATAGACAAAATCATTAGTATTAATACCTACATAAATTGTGAGAAAACATTAAATTATTAAAAGTAATTTTTATAAATTTTAAAATCTTAATGAAGATGAAATAGGTAGTTTATATACATGTGTTTGTGTATACATATAACATATGTAAAAGGTACAGAAAGCCTACAGTGTCGCACACAATACAATATAATCTTTATTAATGAATATATTTGTTCTTTAATCCTCTTCTTTTGTGCTTTCTATGGATAATCTTTGTGAAAAATAGAAATCAACTTTTTGAAAAGGGAAAACATCCAGAAGAATTTATAATACTCTCCACAAAAGCCCACACAGACAAAAAGTAAAAGCCCACCATCCATGAAAAAAATATTAAAACAGTGTAATCTAGGGCCCACAGAATTAAATAATTCATTCTTTTCTTCTTAGTTAACATATTAACTGCACGTGGATAATTGTCACTACTCACAACTAGCTTGAGAGATTCTGAAAAAATTAACAGACTCTTCTTGATGGGGACTTGGGAGATTTTCCAACTCTTTCTCTTTATTTTATAAGTAACTGAGTTACAAAGAAATTAAGTCACCTATCTTTATCAAACTGACCTCTGAAGCCCGCATTTACCACTTATTATCCCAATGGCCTGGTTGAGTTGTTTTATCTGTGACTGTGCCTTCTATTGCCATGTTTTATGTATTCTAATTGTACTAGATGGTTATTTCTCTGATGTTTTTGAGAGCGTACTTCATGGTTATTTCTTTGATGTTTTTAAGAGTGTTTATCCCTGAAATTCTTAACTGTGACATGAACACTGGCAAGTGAATGTTCCACCAGCACCTTGCATTTAATACTATCCAAATTGAAAGTTCCCTCTTTTCAGCCTAAATCTCTTCTTTCTCTCATGTCACTTATTTAAGGAAATATCATGCCTTCCCTTTACCTTTAAAACCATCAGTTTTTATTGAGTCAATTCCCTCATTCCTTTACAATTTCTCATGTATTATTAATATTTTGACATTAAAATAGTTAGCTTTTAATAAACATGGCATGTCAGATATATTATAACTGATATACATATATATGTACACCTATGCTATATATGCATGAAATGTATTTATTTTGTTTAATAAAGTCTCAAAACAACCTCATGAAGTAGAGATTTTTAGACCCATTTTATTGGTGAAAATCAATAATTGATACTCACATGCAAAGTCTAAGTAATCTAGTCAAGACTTGTTAATGAAAAAAAAATGCAATTCAGATTTGGGCAAGAGTTCCTTTTACAGCTTGAAGAGCAAGTAAGAATTCTTTATTCTTATATTTTGAGCCTTACAGCTCTTCACTTATTTTCTTTTATTTTGAAATTCTATCAGATAATTAACTTATTACTTTTTGTATTAAGTATAATTTTTCTTGTGTGTTTTACTAATGGTTTCTTCACTTGCATGGGTTTGATTGTATAATCTGTATAACCTCTACATATTCATATTACCCATGAACTTTTATTTGGTCCAACCCTAATTTCTTTCTTTAAATTGTAGCTATCTCCTGAAATTATAAAAACTGCTCTTATATTGATTTATGGCATAGTGTGTATAAGTAATGTATCCCAAGTAGTCTGATCAATATTTTGCATATACAAGTTCTGACAATTAAATTTGTGAACTCATCCTAGAAAAAGTGCTACATGCCTCATTGCTAAATATCACTAGTCACCTTCAAAGTACTCCCCTTGGGAAGCTATGGACTGTCGATTCTTCAAAGCACTCTTTCTCAGATGAGTTCATGAAATTAATTGACAGATCTTTGTGCAAATCACAGTTCTGATGGCCATTCCAGAAAAATAGTTCCTAAAGTGCTTTGAAGGGTACACTAGGCACTGGTATCAGTGCACAGCTTCCTGAGGGGAGTACTTTGAAGGTTACAGTAGGGATTTAGCAATAAGGTATATAGCACTTTTTCTAGGATGAGTTTGCAAACTTGGTTGTGATACTTCATATATATTTTTGATTTTCACCCTATATATCAGATGATATAATTATCTACACATTATAACGAAGGAACTGAATTGTACAATAAAAATAATTAGTTCAAACTCCTATACTAGTAGCATCAAGATCTGAACAGAAAGTCAAAGGCAATAAACTATAATATAATGTATTTTCATGAGGGATAAATGGTCCTTGTCTGGAAATTTGATTCTTTTGTAGAAATGAGGTAAGTAATACTTATAATGAAATAAAGTAAAGCCAATGTGTAATTTATGATTTAAACTGACATATCACTGGGAGAAAAAGTGATGCAAACAACAATTATAACAGGTCAATATCTTTATATGAAGACTTAGGTTTAGAATCTCCTTATATAAACAGTAATCTAATACAGTTGATAGTGAAACATGAAAATTAAACTTGTTGCAATGAAATTATCTTTACCTAAATTTCAAAATCATAATTGGAAGAAGGAATAAAATATTTTTAAAAGCCTCAGTCTCTTTATACCTTGTATATCAGGGATATGTTGGCCCATTTAGACCTTCTGAGCTTCTATGACATTAAGTCACCTTAGATTATCAGACTTATGATTTAGTGAAATATGACAAACTTCTCGTTCAATGCTACTACAAATTCAGATTTCATCTTATTGATCTGTATTACATTTTAGCACAGTATTTCTAGAATTAAGTTTCTGCTTCTGTGCTTACTCCCTGATATAATCTTTTTGTGAATTTTTACAATAGTTTAAAGACCCAAACTGAATCCCTTAGCAGTGGCAGAGAATAAATATTTGCTGTGATCATAATCACATGCTCTTTCATGACCAGACCTTGTCATTATATCTAACCTCATAGCCTGGATCTTGTTGATACTGACAAGTCAATTATCAATCCATCTTATTGAGTGTTCACTCATTCAGCAAGTAATATTTATTGCTCACCTCATCAATGAGACAGTTGGTGATACAAGGACAAATAAGATGTAATCCCTATTATCAAGGAGCTGTTGCAATCTAGTGGTAGAGACAGATAGACATTAACTCTTAACTGCTTCATTGACCATACATCATCTGCAAGGCTGTTCTTTGTGAGAAAAGCTTTTCAGCTGGGTTCGTTTTGTGTGTGTGTGCCCATAGTGCCCTGATGGACATATGTTAGTGTTCTTACGTGACTCCTTTGTTACCCTAGCAATTTAGTTATGCTCCATTGTTTTAACACAAAACTTAGAAGATAGGACTTTCACATGGTGAAGAATGTTTGAGATATAAATTTAAAATCTCAATGTAATATAAGTAATACAAGGTTTTTGGGGTTTTTTTTATTCTTCTATTTTGGGCAGTTTCAGGGCACTTCACTAGGGTCTTCCTAATACAAATGCCACTTTTTTTTTTGGTAAGGAAGCCAAAATGGAGATTCTGCTCATACTGAGAAAGTATTTCAATGATAAATTCGGGAACTGGAGATTTAACAGCCCATCGAGTTCAATATGTGCCAGGTCAAAATTTCATTTATCATCTGGCATTGCAGTTGATCTTGAGAGAAACTGTTATGGTCCATTATTTCACTTCCAAGAAACAGGCAACGGCGTCTGTTCTGATTCACCTGTGCAAGTTTCAACTTGCTCAGTTCATGGGTTTTGGTGCTGCTGGGAGGGCTTCATTTATTTCTATCTGTGTTGATTTTATGTTTCTTGATTTTTGTTTATCTCAAGACTTTTGTAACGATCTACGTATAGCCTTTATTTCACTGGTGGACAGCATTATTGTTCTGGGCCATGGAAATTGATAACAATTTAGAGGCAGTATCAAGTCTAATCAGTTTCCCAAAGTGCGACTGTTTTCCTATCAACAGTATAAAATGATTATGATTAATGTTTACAGATGAATGTTGGTTAATAGCAAAATTATTTATATCACTTTCCATCATTTGAATTCTTTGCATTCTAATTTGATGAAGTATCTCAGGTTTAGAGAACAAAAGAAAGTATAACAATAATTCTAAAACGTGTTGGTGTTGTGCTTGCCACACCAGCATAATTATTGGTTATAGTGACAAGGAAGAAATTGTTTTGCAAAATATCAATATGACACATAGGGATTTGGAACAAATTTGCCACATTAAAAGACTTGTATATCAAATCATCTGATTATCACTTCAGGCCCCATTCCTATAAAGTATATTTCTTATATGAGAATAATTGAAATGGAACATCAACCTCGGTCAGCAATCTGACTCCCAGAACTGTTGCTTATTCCGTTTTCGCAGATATATGTCCTCTCCTCTCCAAAGAAGTGCCCACTGTGTAGGTGAAAAGAAACGCTGCCTGGGCTTTCTAAACCTGGGCAATAGTTCCAGATATCATACGCGACAAAAACATTCCGATATCCCTTATCTTCATCCTTTATATGTCTGAAGAAATTTCTAGATACTTCTCTTCTGTTAATGTAAAACATTTTCTTTTCTTCCTTTTTTTTTTTTTTTTTTTTTTTTTCTTTTTCTTTACCGGGGCTGGGTTTGAACCCTCCACCTCCAGCATATGGGGCCGACATCCTACTCCTTTGAGCCACAGGGGCCGCCCAATGCAAAACATTTCAAACTGGAATTTCAGTAACCAACCAAGCATATGGTTGTAGGTGCCTACATGTTATAAGCTGGCACAATAATGCCAACATCTCTAGTTATTTCATCCATAACCGTAAGTTAAACTTCTGGAAAACGACCTGAAAATTATGGTCATTCCTATTTTTTATTCCCTTTGTTTAGCACAGTTAAAATACATCTCGTCTGTATTTTTATTATATATGTTAGGATGTGTATACGTACATGGATATGTAGGCAAAATTTTGTATTCCTTTTTAGTTATCAGCTTTTTTGTTTATCTTCTGCTTAAATATGTAATTTTATGCATTTGTTGATCTGACTTTTTATATACAACTTGAAGACAATTAGACAATTCTAGCTAAGTATAGATTAAGGGAAAGATTGAATTCTCTGCAAGAAACTGCTTTGGTCAGATAATTTGGAATTTTGAGTAACGCACTAATAATCACATTAAGCATACCTCAGTTGGAAATTGAGGGTGATTAAAAGTTTGGATATTGGATGTATTTAAACATCCAAATCTCTCAATATGTCTTAATAACTGCCTTCAGGGTTTTATTCTTTCCTTATGAAAGCCATGCTGTACTTAATGTATCATCAGATTGTTAATTTAACACACAAAAATTGTATACCCTTAAGATGAAGCTTTTGGTTTGATTTTTATCTATTTCTGCCTAGAGGTGAAAGAAATGACAAATACTGGAAATCCTAGGTTGTCCATTTTAGTGTTGAGCTGACAATCTAGGACCTTGAGTTTATCATGCATTTTCTTTAAGTTGTCCAGCAAAATTAAAAGCAACCAGCTCATCTTAGAACTGTGAATTTTTTTTAGGCTTCATTTTGTTGCTTTTGAGAGGTGACTCAGTCTCTCAAATTCATGTCATTAAAAGCCACTTCATTCAAGGTGACCACAGGTTATGATTTAATTAGCTATTTTGCCACTGAATGCCATGGCCTGCCAGAATCCTATGTCTTAATTCAATCTGAATGTTCTCTGCCTTCAGACAAAAACAGACTGGGTAACAAATGCAAGCTTCCTATAATACACTTAATTTTATCCTTCTGGGATTAATTCAGTTACCTTTTTTGTTTTTTGTATCTTTCAACAGTTCTCAATATAAATAAAAGAAACCTACTCTGTGTGATTAAAAAGTAAATAGCTTATCAAATAGACAATCAGCAATTCAAAAAATTATTGATAGTTAAAGTCTATGTAAGAGTGAGTCCAAAAATAAATGCAAACATGTGATTCTCCAACAGGAAATGGTATTGAACACTTTTTCAAGAAATTAAACTATTGATCACCCAACCTGTCATGCAGTGGCAGGGTCAGGGAGAGAATATGATTCTCATAGAAATGCTTTAAATCCCTGGGAATTATAATAACTTAAAAATCTTCACCACACAGGTGATTCATGTTCATTGTTCACTTTTAACTCTAAGTCCTTAAAAAACTACTTATGAGTTTTGTATGTGTTTGATAGCCTTGTCAGAAGGACCAATTTAAATTAATAAAGTAGAAAACAAATTTAATGCCAAGCTCCCGCCCTGGGGGCAGAGTTCTTCAGGATCTCTGGAACTGGTGGCTATAGACTGAAGAAAAATTAAGTTAAAAGCAACAGGACATGCAGAATACAGTTTTCAAAGGTGGGAAAATGGGCACCACTGCTAGCTTGTGGGGGGCCAGTGAGAGGCCCTGAGTTTTTGTTTCAGACAGTTTTTATTGAAGTCTATTTTGTTAGTTAGCCAAGAGGGTAACCTGAGGAAGGGAATAAAAACATCAGCAGCTTCGCTGAGTAAACATGGTAATTCTTGTTCTATCTACAGTCATTAACATTAAGGGTCTGGGCAGCCTTGAGAGATCCAAAACCTGAGCCTTGTGTGGGGGCAGCCTCCTGTCTGTGTCTTGACTCAAATGGAAAAAAAGGCATAATTTAAAATGTAAAATGCAATTACAATATATATTCCTTTACAAGCAGGAAAAAATACAGCAAAGAAGAACAGATCAATGACAGCAAAGTCTAAATGAATGACTTCATATTTCAAGTTTTCTTGTCTTATTTCTGCATCTTTTATTTTACTTTTAACCTTAATTTTGTCATAATAACTAAATGATGTCATATTTCCGTGTACAAAAATTAATGTTTTTGGTTTTTGTTTTTTGGAAGATATTTTCTTCCTGTCATTCAATGCCATTTGTCCTAGACTAAATTTGACCACAATTGACCCTGTAATAAAGTTGGGTTGCCTGATGTTTGAGACTAAAGAGAGAAATTGACCTATAGCAATAAACATAAAAAATGTGATTGGCTATCTATTCATCCAAAATGTTGGCTATCTTTAGCTTCTAAACTGGTGAATCTTAAAATTTGCCATTTTTAAGATTGCCAGTACTGCTGGTAAAAGAAAAATCTTATAATTTGCACATATAATTTTTCCATGAGTTTATTCAAATAATAATTTAATAACCTTTTACATTCCGAAAATCGATTTGATTTAAAGCATCTTTCTCTTCCCATCTATTTTCTAAACTTATTCAATAAACTGAAGTTTCCTCTTAATTTAATATGTTAAAATGCATAGCAGTTTCAGAATTCTTCCTGAAGGTTCCCCCTAAAAAATTATAATTTTAAATCACTTCAATTTAGACACTATTTACATATTTGTAGAAATGAATATACTTAATCATATTGATTTATTACGTACATACAGATTTTTAATTGTATGTATTATATTTACTAATTTGTAAAAACCTATGTTAATGGGATATATTTGTAATAAATGATTTTTAATTTAAAAAAAATCACAATCAATAGTATACATTATAATACATCAGATTTTCTTAATCATTATCTCTTACTATGGTAAGCTATTTCTTAAGAAATATTCCAACTAGACAGCTTTTGTTTATAAATAAGTTTTATCTTTATACAGTTACTTTTAACTTTAGAGAACATTAAAATCATCAATGAACTCTACTGTTAGGGACCATCAGCCCCAGAAACTTTGAGGTTCTCTCACAGTGATTGGTGGTGTTGAAGGAATGAAGGAAAATAAAGACACAGAGACAAAGTGTAGATTTAAAGAGTGGGTGCAGGGCTCCAATCCTACCCAATGCAAGAAATAGCAGTGGCTCTAAACTTCCAATAGATTCAGTTTTTATTATTTTCGCTATCCCTTAACCAGCAAACTGGTATTTGCAACAACAATAGTATATGTCATCTTTACAATTTCTCATGCCCTAATTCTCCATTATCCACCCAATTACCCTGTAGCCATTTTCATTACTTTTACTTCTTAAAATACTTATCACTCACTAACAGGACTACAGAAACAAAAGAAAAAACAACATGGACTTAGAAGCTAGAGACAACCCAGTTAATCCTCTGTGTTCCTTTGAGGCAGATTAATTGACCCCCTACTCATATCGGGAGCCTGGGAGAAAGAAGCTGATTCCTCTTATCTGAACCACAAGAACTAGCTTGCTCAATGAATCAGCTACACCTGCCATTCTAGTTAATTTTATTTTATTTTATTTTATTTTTTTTTTGAGACAGAGCCTCAAGCTGTCCCCCTGGGTAGAGTGCCGTGGCATTACAGCTCACAGCAACCTCCAACTCCTGGGCTCAAGTGAGTCTCCTGCCTCTGCCTCCCAAGTAGCTGGGACCACAGGCGCCCGCCACAACGCCCGGCTATTTTTTGGTTGCAGCCGTCATTGTTGTTTGGCGGGTCCCGGCTGGGGATTCAAACCCGCCACCTTAGGTGTACATGGCTGGCGCCTTAGCCGGTTGAGCTATAGGCGCCGAGCCATAGTTAATTTTAGAATGACTCACTGCCTTCAAAGATCTTGGTACAGATTCTTTATGGGTAATAGGTCAAGGTGGGCCAGGCACTTTCATATCTTTTCTCCAGCCTCTTTTGACGCCAGGCAGTCCCTTACAGACGTTTAACCTGGGGGCTTTTCTGGCTTCAAGCAGGCTTTTGTAGGCCTTTTTCCTACAGTCTTTTAATGTTTGTGCCAAACTGTCTCATGAAGCCCCAGCATGGTTTGTTTGTACATCTGTTTTCACCAATCCAATTCTTTGTGTAGGGTCACATCCTCACCCATTATAAGCATATCTGACCCTGATCACAAAACTTTTGTACAATCATTTCATTATTATGTTAATCTAACTCTATTCCCATAATCCTAACTTTCCTAATGTTCACCCACACTCTACCATCTCTTAACATACAAGATTTTTTTTTAACTAAGAATTGTTTATCCTCTAAACACATGAATTTCTTATATTTGTAAATTATTTTTATGTTTTTTTTCTCCAGTGGCTTAATTAGGTAAAAAATGTGTACATATGTTAAGTCTATGTTTTATTTAATTTAAAAAGAGGTTACAGTAACATACTCATTTCATTCTGGACAGAACTAATTTTTTAATAAGTATGTAGATTTCTGTGACTTTTTCATTTTCCTTGGTCCTCAATGTAGCTCATCTACATTGAGCCCTTTAGTAAAACAATTTGACCAATCTCACTTCAACAAGTCCTTCCAATCAAAGATGTCCATTTGTGCTTAATCACTGGTATGATTTCCAGAGTGTTTAATGAAAAAGATTCCTCACTTCTCCTTGAATTATTCATTATGTGCCTCCTTCTCAGAGATCATCCACTTCATTTCATCCTCTTCTCAGTAGGGCTTTTCTTATTCACCTACCTTATTGCCTTATTTTTTCCTTACCAAATCCATGACTTATTAGTGTAGCTCAATAGTCTGTCTTCAACACTTTTCTCTATTTCCCACTGAATAGGTGTTCGTATCCACTAGCATGGTTTATGTTATGAATTTTGATCTGATAATTTTGAAGTACCATTTATTTATTGTGATCTTCAGGTTTGCCTGTGTTTTGGAACCAGCTATTCGTGATGTCTAAGAAGCACCTCAACTCAACACATTCAAAGTTGAACTCTGAAAATTGGCATCTGAGTTATTTGGGTCAGGGATTTCTATCATGTTACACAATGTTGTCAAAATGTCCACACGATCCAAAGAGATACATAGATTCATTGTAATCCCTATTTAAATTCTCATGAATTTTTTATAGAAAAAGGGAAAAAAATCCTAACATTTATATGGAACCACAAAGGACTATGAATGACAAAATAATCTTAAGAAAAAAACAAAGCTGAAAGTTTCACTTTTTTAAAATTCAAAAGATATTACAGAACTATAGTGATCAAAACATTATATCATTGGCACACAGGCAGACATAGAGACCAAAGAATGAAAACTGAGAACCCAGAAATAAACCCATTCATACAGGGTTCAATGATTCTCAAAGATGTTTCCAGGACTGCACAATAGGGAAAGAATAATCCTTTAAGCAAATGTCCATAAAACCATATATCCATATGCAAAACAATATTCAGTTAATTAGATTCTTTTCTAACACCATTAAAAAAGTCAACTCAAAGTAAATTAAGGACTTAAATGTGATACTTGAAACTATGAAACTCTTAAAACAAAACTCATCATAAACTTGCTCCTATTGGTTGGCAGTGATTTCCTGGATATTAATCTAAAAGTACAGTTAACAAAGTCAGCACAGGTAAATGATGAGTGAACAAAAAACAGTTCTGTGCAGCAAAGAAAAACAATAAATAAAGTGAAAATGTAATTTATAGAATGGGAGAAAACATATATTAATCAGACATATTCTATGACAGTAATATCCAAAACATATAAGGAATCCTTATAACTCTATAATAATAATAAAATAAAAACAGATAACCCAGGTTAAAAATGAGCAAGGAATTTGAACACATATTTCTCCAAAGGGGATATACAGATGGTCAACCAGTTCTGAAAAGGTTTTCAATGTCACTAATTATCATTAAATGCAAACCAAAACCACAATGAAATTTACCTTACACTACTTGATGACTGTTATCAAAACAAAACTTACCAATACAAAACAAAGAACAACAAAAACAAACAAAAATGCAGAAGAAAATATGTGATAGCAAGTTTTTTGAGAAATGGGAACTCTTGTGCACTCTTGATGGAATTGTTAAACAGTGTGTCTACCATGGAACACAGTATGGAGGTTCCTCAAAATAATTTAAAATAGAGCTACCACATGATCCAGTAATTAGAGTTCTGAGCATTAAAAAATTAAAAGATATATTGTAAAGACATTTGCATTCCTATGTTCGTTACAGCATTATTCACAACAACCAAGAGTTAGAAACAATCAAAATTTCCATTAACAAATAAAAAAGTGTAGTATGTACACTCAACGCTCCATATTCATGGATTCTGAATCCCTGGATTCAACCAACTGTAGATATTAGAAAAAAAATATGTGGTTGCATCAGTACTGAACATGTATAGAATTTTTTTTGTCATAATTCCATATAACTACAATTTATAGCAATTACACTGCATTAGACATTTTTGGTTATCCAGAGATGATTAAAATACACCAGAAGATACATAGGTTATATCTACCCATCATATTAGATTCGAAAAACCTTAAAATCATTCAACTGAGTTGGAAGAAGATCAACAAACTCACAGTAGACTCTATGACTGAGCCAAATTTAAATTTGCCAGAGAACTAAATATCTCCATCTACTGGAAAAATTTCTGCCTGTAAAGTTCCTGTCACCTTGGGCACATCACAGACACTTACAACTAAAATACATTATTTCATTTGTCCACACACTCTTGCCGCATTCCTGCTTCGTACCTCCAAAAGGAAAATCCAAGGGTCAGTAATTCAAATAAGAAGTCTTAAGGAGTTTCCAAATTTGTCCTAATTGGCAAGGTTTTAAACTTAGGTGGCAAGACAATATTGGCTAAAGAAATTATTTTATTTATGTGATTATGCAAATATTTTTAATTTATGCAAGAAAAATGTTTTATGAGAATGTAAACAAATATAATTTTTTAAGAAGTAAAGTCAGGAAATATATAAAAACACAACAAATTGGAAGATGTTTTACCAAATTGCCAAACTCAATAATAATATATAAAACAAAATAAGTACAAGTACCTATATATTATAGCCCACTCTCTTAGACAGAAAAAGATACCTCCAAATAAACTTTAAAATAGTAAATCCGGTATGACTACAGTTAATAATTACCAAGGATTATGTGTGTTTGTAATCAGTTAATGGTGAGCAAATTTTTCTTTTTTTTTCTTTTATTTTGCTCTTTAGGATGCACTTTATTCTATTTTTATAGTAGAAGATGGCTCTTCACTTCTCTTTATTACTACTTTTTCTATTTTTAACCCCTCAGAATTAGTCCAAAGAATTGCATTTGTACAATCTTTGAAGTTATGATGCATGGTTTTTTACTGTCTGATTTAGTACATGAAATTTCTGTGTATGTTTAAAAAGCAAATATAGCAAAAGAGGGCATCTTTAAGTATAATGAATAAAATGACAGTTTATTGATGGCGAGAATATTAAAATTATATTGTATATTTATGTTGTGCATAATTAGTGAGACTTGAAACCTAGGGCATTTTGTCACCTTAGTCTAAATAGTTGAAGTGTAATTTCATTTATTTATTTTTTGGCCAGGGCTGGGCTTAAACCTGCCATCCCCGGTATATGGGGCCGGCACCCTATTCCTTTAAGCCACAGGTGCTGCCCTGAAGTGTGATTTAATTTTTTTTTTATTTTTTATTTTTTATTTTTTTTTGAGACAGAGCCTCAAGCTATCCCCCAGGGTAGAGTGCCACGGCATCACACTCACAGCAACCTCCAACTCCTGGGCTCAAGCGAGTCTCCTGCCTCAGCCTCCCAAGTAGCTGGGACTACAGGCGCCCGCCACAACACCCGGCCATTTTGTGGTTGCAGCCATCATTGTTGTTTGGCGGGCCCGGGCTGGGGATTCAAACCCTCCACCTTAGGTGTATGTGGCTGGCGCCTTAGCTGCTTGAGCAACAGGCGCCCAGCCTGAAGTGTGATTTTAAACTACAGTGATGGTGAGCTGTACTTTTTGCTATATAAATTTTATTACTATTAAAATCCAAGGACATAATTAGAAAACACTGACAAATATCTGTTGTGATAAATAATATACATGATACATTGAATCTTCCTGGTATAATGTAATAAGGAAATCTAAATAAAGGAACCACAATTAGAAAATAAATCGATATTGATCTTTCAATAGAGAATAGAGTAGTATGAAGTAGTCAATCTATGATAAGTACATAATTATACATGCTTAGGTTTAAAACTGTTATAAAACTCAGCTCAGGTGTCACGACAGAGTTCTCTAAGAGTATATACTTCCTAATTAGTGGATTTTTTTAAGTAAAAATAGCTCAGATGTGAAATGTAAATGAGCATAATTAGAACAGAGGATGAGACTAATATGTGTCTTACATTTTTAATGAACAATACATTTTTGACAATAATTTGGAAATTTATGATATAACATGCCTTAAACTTTTTCTTACTTCAGGTGCTTGAAAATTCATCCCAACTTTGAAAGAAGAAATTCTTAGTTTTCCATTTCTAGAGAGTAGGCTTAAATAGAAAGGACAAATGCTGTCAGCAAACATACATCGCAGATAGCAAACACTTGAAAATTTCCCTCTTGAATGCCAATAGAACATTTAAATAGGTTCTGGAGACATGACAATATGAAATTTTTCAACAAAAGTCTGTGGCAAAGTGTGTTTCTGCTATATTTTTCCGAATTCCTCTAATGCTTTGCTTTAAAAGCCAACTTAAAAAGATTTCCCTACTATTCCTACAAACACTTGCTAATGAATGAACACACATAGTAAGATGGATCCTTTGCTTTTGTTACTTAAAGAAGGTAAAGAACTATTTTAGTAATTTGGATTCCGTCATTTAAAATGTTCTCGAGGCAAAAGGGAGAATTAAATTTCTATTTTAGTTTAGACTTGACTTTGTACGCTTTTATAGTTTTTCTATTTTCACCTTCATTATAGTTCCATATACCAAAACATATATATGTTTACAATAAAACTAAGTTGGCCTGGTTTATTCACCAACTAACCGCAGATGCTTGGCTTGAATTTGAAGTCGAGCGAATTTGAAGGCGAGTAATTTTTGCAATAAAGAAGCAAACTATGTTTACTATTTGGCAACTTTTGTTTTTCTTCTTCTAAAACGATTAACTGGCTTCCATATTATTATATAAAGCAAACATTTGATGTAAGCTTTACTTATGGATTTTGTCACTTACCGATGTTAAAACCTAAAAAGTATACTTTCTTTTTATGGCCCACCTTTCCTTCATCACATTTTTTTTTCCTTTGGAGATAAAGTCTCACTCAGTCATCCTGGGTGTGAATGCCCTATCATCATAGCTCAAACTGTTGGGCTCAAGTGATGCTCTTGTCTCAGCCTCTGCACCCTCCTCAGCCAGCCTCTCACAGGTGCCTGCAATGCTTGACTATATTTTTTGTTTAGAGATGGGGTCTCACACTTATTTAGGCTGGGCTCACACTTTTGACCTCAAGTAATCTTCCTGCCCTGGCTTCCCAGAGTGTTGGGATTATAGGCAGCCATGCCTGGCCACCTTCATGAAGAGGATTAATAAATTGTATGAAACAGGATGGCACCTATGGCTCAAGGAGTAGGGTGCCAGCCCCATATACCAGGGGTGGTGGGTTCAAGCCTGGCCCTGGCCAAAACTGTAAAAATTAAAAGATAATAAAAAATAAATTGTATGAAATACATTCAAACATATTGGAACTATATTACACTATTTAAGCTGTTTAGTATGTAGTTGTTCCATTTCAGTGTAAAGAGTAATTGGATGTCCAACTTAAAGTCTGACTTCAAAATATGTATGCACGATAGAATTCCTCCCATGATATATATTTCTTTTCTCTACAAATAAAAACTCTGCTAGGTTTAATAGAAATTTACTGGGTATTAAAATGAAATAATTACTTCTATCATTTGATCTACCAGGTGTTAATGGTCAAATACTGAACAGACTGCTGTGCCTTCCGAATCTTCTTTACTCATTTTCTTCATCTCTATCAACAGTAGACATAATTATTATTATCATTATTATTATTGTTTGAGGCAGAGCCTCAAGCTGTCACCCTGGGTAGAGTGCCATGGCACCACCACTCACAGCAACCTCCAACTCCTGGGCTCCAGTGATTCTCCTGCCTCTGCCTCCCAAGTAGCTGGGACTACAGGCACCCATCACAATGCCCAGCTAAGTTTTGGTTGCAGCTGTCATTGTTGTTTGGCGGGCTTGGGCTGGATTCAAACTTACCAGCTCAGGTGTATGTGGCTGGTGCCTTAGCCATTTGACCCACAGACACCTGGCCAGTAGACATAATTAAAGGAAATCCTTTTGCAAGTAATTTTCACATAATTACACAGTAGTTTTAGTAAAATCTTCCATATATATATATTTGTATATTTATGCATGTATATATGAGTGTGTGTCTATTTCTAAATTATGTTGGTTTATATTATTTTCAGTGTTAGATACAAATAAGAGTATTTTCTCTTAATTGGGCAAATGTTACTGAAACCAGCCTCTCATATCTCATTCCTCTGTTTAGTACATTACATCTTCAACAGCAATGTAGAATGATTTCCTGGGGGAAACGAGAAACTGCCTGGGCGGGGGAAGACTTTTATCCTCTGTTAATTCATAAGACACTGCTGAATTTTAATAAATCCTGGCTGGTTTATAAGGCATTAATAATATTTTCACATATCTTTTGTAAATTTTCTTGTGACAACAAAACAATATTTTCAGAAATATGAGTTAAATATCAATCTTATGACAGCAACATAGCTCTTGTACCAACAACTAATGCACAGCTCTGACTTGACATAAGTTTTTTTGTACATATATTTATAACATTATAAAATAAAAAGAATTTTTTCATAATAGAATCAAGAAAAAAAGAAAAATATTATTTGACTAAATTTAATAAGGGGTTATCAAGGCCCTAAGGTAAAACATCATTATGCCTGGTACTTTAGTAATTCTGATTAAAGGAGTAAACATTAGCTTCTGTTTCTGTGCCATGATAGCGTGATTTATTTGGACCAATTCTTTCACTGAAAATGCATTAAAATACTATAAGATAATTTTTCTGAACTGTTTTGATATCACTAAGGATATGAGAACATTTGCAACCATTTATTAAGAAAAACAAATACAAAGAACCCAACCAAAACAAAGCACACAATGACACCTTTTCATTTTCTTGACAGCATTTGTAAATCCAAAATAAAACTGGTAATTTTAAGAAACATTCAAGAGACAAAGCCAATGGATCCAAATTGGGGACTCATTCAAGAATAGCAGTTTAGAGGGTATCCTCTGCATATTTAGCTAGATTTTCAAGTGACTTTGTTTCCTGTGTAAGGGTGGATCAGGAATAAATTTGTCCTATCATCTATGGCCCATAATTGGTTTGTGAAGTCACTTGGTCATGAAGAGCATAAAGGGAGAAAAGTTGTAAATACGTGCTAGCTCTCTCAAATATTTGAAGGCTAAATTTACAACCACAAGGTGTTCCAATAAAGTGGAAAATGAAAACCCTTTGGCTTTGTATGAGCCCAGGGGCTCTAATAATTTTCCACCTTAGCTAGCCTAGTAAAAAGCTGGCTCAGGAGAACACTTCAACATTGAACTGATGCAGGAATTATTCCCTAGGAGATTGACATTCTAGAATCAGCTATGTTATTATACTGGCCCAAAGCTCCTGCTATTATGTAATCTATAGAAAACACACTGATCCCCTCCAAAATACTTTATAAATATACTATTAAATAAGGGTTATGTCCTTACTCAAATACCATCTATTCTGTTTTAAGAGACAATCTCAATAAAAATTCAAGTTTCTTTTTCTTTTGTGGACATAAGGAGGCTGATCCTACAATTTATAGAGAAATAAAAAAGGTTTGGTATAGCCAATAAATTCTTGATAAATAAGTTCAAGGTGAAAAGACTTACACTCCTGGATATCAGGAGTTATTGTTTTACTGTGCACAAAAATTAAATCTGAGTATCACAGGTAACAAGATAGCTACATAATAAAAATGTATTCCACATTCAGACTTAGAATATGGTCTAAGGTATGGTCTTAGGTATGTGGGCACTTAACTTATGGCAAAGGTTGAGCACAAGAGAGAAAAGCAGAGCACTGGGAAAGAAGGAAATAATAAACTTTTAAATAGATGCTACTATTGTGAATAGGAAAATCACACATAAATTTATAAAAATTAACACCTTACTCATAAACTTAAATCTGTGAGGAGAGTAAATCTAAGTCTAAATAAGAAAATATCAAAGTTTATAGAAAAAAATATAAGAATATTTTCATAGCTTTATAACTAAAAAAAAAAAAAAATGAGTATGACAAAAATAAGCCTTAACTATACTAAAGAAAATTGATGAAGTGTTGTTAGTCTACCTGTATTGCTACAAAAGAAATATTGAGAGGCTGGGTAATTTATAAAATAAAAGAGATTTATTCAGCTCCTAGTTCTGCAGGTTTCACAAAAGAATTGCCACTGTATCTACTACTGTGGAGGGCTCCAGCAAGTTTCCATACATGGCAGAAGGGGAAGGGGAATAAATATCATAGGGAGAGAGAAGGTGAAAGAGAAGAGGGAGCTACCAGATTCTTTTACAACAATAAATTCTCAAGGGAAATAATAGAGGGAGAACTTACTCATAAAATGAGAACTCCATCATTGCCAAGAGGATTGTTGGCAGGATTCCTCGCCATAATCCAATCACCTACTACCTGTCCCTACCTCCAACACTAGGAGTTGAATGTTAACATGAGATTTGGGAGAGACAAACAATCTAAACAATATCACTTATAATACATTAAAATAAGAAATTATAGTTTATCAACTGACAGTTGTTCTAGAGAAATAAAAAATGAACACATGGGTTTTTGGCATCCCAAAGGTCGCCATAAACAGAAAAAATTAAAAAAAAATTCATGCTGTATTTTGTATTATATTTTATAATTACATAGCAACATGTAGAATAATATGTTGAAAGTTCTGCAGTGAATATTTTGTAAATAAATGTACATTTTGCTACAATTTCCCATGTTCCCTATAAATATACGTGTGTTAACCAACCAGGTCACATTCATTTAATTTCCTGCCTCAACTCCCTTTCATCCAGAACCACAGCCATGGTGCAAATGGACTCTCTCTGCCCAACCAATGTTTTGGAATAATCTGAGTTCAGGGGATTA
The DNA here is from genome assembly GCF_000181295.1 of Otolemur garnettii. NCBI lineage: Eukaryota > Metazoa > Chordata > Mammalia > Primates > Galagidae > Otolemur > Otolemur garnettii. The sequence goes on from NW_003852435.1 coordinate 4,118,278, forward strand.
AGGGTACTCTGCTACTTCTCCACTTTGTATTCACTCTCAACCCCTGTCCTTTACTACTTCAGTGAGAAGCTGACTAGCTACAAATTAGAGTGGTAAACCAAGTTGACAGAAATTAGTTAATGGTTATAATGCACATTACTCAGGTGATACATACACTTAAAACTAAGACTTCACCATTATGCAATATTCGTGTAATACTTCTACAATATAAATTTATATGAATTGAGAATAAAAGAATTTACAACTACTCTGAGCATTTCTTTACAAATTTAAGTGTTTTAAGTATCTTAATGTTTTTAGTATTTACTTACTAACTCAAATCATTTGAGAAATCCAGGCCCTCTCAAATAGAGGCCCTCTCTCTTTGATAGAGACTTAAATAGCTCAGCAAGCATCTGTGTATATGTTTTGAACCACCTCTAAAGTGCATATTGAAGCTGAAAATCAGAAGTTATTTCAACATATGGAGAAAATTTTGACTGTTCTTTGTCAATTACTTGCTGGACCACCTTTTGTTAGTGTTTTCCTTTTACTTAACCATTAGATTATCTCATTTGTGAATTAATGATACTTCAGAATAGTATTACAGAAGTTAAATTAAGTAGTATTTTATTCAATATGAATTATTTTAAGATGTCTAAAATGCTTCAAAGTGATAATTATTCATAGACAGAATCACAAAAGTTGCATTAAATCTGTAGGTCACTTTGAGTAGTATAGACATTTTAATAATGTTGATTCCTCCCAGCTGTAGCATGGTATGTTCTTCCATTTGTTAAAGTTTTCAGCTATTTCTGTTCTAAGGTTTCATAGTTCTCTCTGTTAAGCTCCTTCATATCCTTTGTTAGGTATATTTCCAGATATTGTATTTTCTCTGAAGATACTTTGAAGGGTATTGTGTCTTTGATTCTTAGCTTGACAATTCTTGGTGTATATGAAGGCTACTGATTGGTGGACATTGATTTTATATTTGGTGACATTACTCTATTTCTAGATAACTTCCAGGAGTCTTGTGGTTGAGTCCCTGGGATTTTCTAAGTATAAGATCATATTATCAGCAAAGAGCAAAAGATTGATCTCCTCAATCCCCCTATGAATAACCCTGTTATGGTTCTCTTGCTTGATTGCATTGGAGAACTCTCAGCATTATGTTGAGTAGTAGTGGTGATAGTGCATATCCTTGTCTTATTCCAGTTCTAAGTGGAAATTTTTTCAGTTTTACTCCAACCAGTATGATGTTGGCTGTGGATTTGCCATAGTTGGCTTCTATTAGTTTAAGAAATATCCATCTATGGCTATTTTGCTAAGTGTTCCTGTCAGAAAAGGATGCTGCATTTTGTTGAATGCTTTTTCTGCATGTATCACTGAATTATGTGGTCTTTGTTTCTGATTTAATGTTGTGCTAAATTACATTTATGGATTTATGTATGTTGAATCAACCTTACATTCCAGAGATAAAGCCCACCTGATTGTGATGTATAAGTTTTTTTTTTTTAATGTGTATAGTTTTTTTGCTAGGATTTTGTTGAATATTTTTATATCTATTCATTAATGATATTGGTCTGTAGTTTTCTTTTCTGGTTGGATCCTTCCTGGTTTGATATCAGGAAGATATTTGCTTCATAGAAGAAATTGGGGAAGGTTCATTCCTTCTCAGTGTTTTAGAATATGTTCTGCAGTATGAGTTCTTTCAAGTTTTGGTAGAACTCTAGTGTAAAACCATCTGGTCCAGGACTCTTTGTTGCTGTTGTTGGAAGTTTTTTTACTGTTATTGAAATTTCAAGGCTTGATAGTAATATGTTTAAGTGTTCTATCTTTTTTTTTTTCTGGATGAGCTTAGGGAGGTAATGTGAAAGAGCTCTACAAAGAGAGCTATGAATCTCTGAGTAAAGAAATCACAGATGATGTAAGAAAATATTTTATGTTGATGGGTTTGTAGAGAGAACATTGTTCATACTACCAAAAGTAATTTACAGATTCAGTAGAATAACCATCAAAAGCCCATGTCATATAACACCAATCTAGAAAAAAAATTCTATACTTCCTTTGGAACTAGAGAAAAGCCCAAATAGCCAAAGCAATCTTAAGCAAAAGGAAAAAATCTACAGGAATCACATTACCAGACTTTAGACTATACTACAAGACTATATTAACCAAAACAGCATGATGTTGGTACAAAAATAAGGGCATAGAACAATAGATTAGAACAGAGAACCCAGATATAAAGCTATCCACAAATAGCCAACTGATTTTTGACAAAGCAGACAACAATACATACCAGGTAAAAACACTATTCAATAAATTATGCTGTGAAAATTGGATAGCCACATGCAGAAAATGAAACAGGACTCATATCTCACACCATTGAGGAAATTTAATTAAAAATAAATAATTTATTTAAATGTAAGACATTAAGTCATAAGAATTCTAGAAGAAAATATAGAAAATTCTCTTCTACATTTATATAACCTAGGGAAATAATTCATGATTAAGTCTCCAATGTCAATTAGTGCAATAGAAAAAATAAATAAGTGGAGCTTGATTAAATTAAAAAGCTTCTCCACAGCTAAGGAAATAATCAATAAAGCAAATAGAAGGTCTAAAGAATAGGAGAAAATTTTCAGGAGCTGTACATCTGAGAAAGGGCTAATGACCAAACCCTGAAAAGAACCCATGCAAATCAGAAAATAAAAATAAAACAACAAAGACAACAACCCCATGAAAAAATGGGCAAAACACATAAAAAGAAGTTTTTCAAGAAAGAATAAATTGCCAGTAAACATATGAAAAAATGTTCACCATCACTAATAATCAGGGAAACATAAATTATAACCTTAATGAGAGATTACTTTATCCCAGTTAGAATGACTTTTATTAAAAAATAAAAAAGAGGGTGGTGCCTGTGGCTCAAAGGAATAGGGTACTGGCCCCATATATCAAAGGTGGTGAGTTCAAACCTGGCCCTGGCCAAAAACTGGGAGAAAAAAGAAAGAAAAGTAAAAAATAAAAAAAACATAGATAGTGGTGTGAATGCAGAGAGAAAGGGGCACTGATATACTGTCAATGGGAACTTCAGATTTATATAACATCTTAGGAAAACAATTTAAAAATTCCTTAAAAAATAATAGTAGACTTATTATTTGATCCAACACCACCAATACTGGCTATCTCCCTAGATTAAAAGAAAGCATTTGTTCTAAAAGACACCTGCACTTGGATGATTATTTCAGCATAGTTCACAATTGCAAAGATGTGGAATGAACCCCAGTGCCCATCAGTTCATGAATGGACTAACAAAATGTGGTACATGCATGCCATGGAGTACTATGCAGCCATGAAAAAGATTAATGCCTCTTTCAACCACTTGGTTGAAAGTGAAAACTTTATTGAGCAAAAAACACATTTATTCACTATTAAGTTGAAACCAAGCAATTAAGCACACATGTGCACAGAGCCAAGTAAAATTCAGTTAAAATCCAGCATGGAGCAGGGGTAAGGTAAGAGTTAAAACCCACCTAATGGGTATAATGAGCACCATTGGGGCGACAAGTACACTTATAACTTTGAATCAATATTTTCAAACATGATGCATGTAACAAAAACCATTTCTACTCTATTAATGTTTTGAAATTAAACAAATAGGAAAATAATAATTAAATAAATAGAAAGAACCTGGAAGCTCCATCTCTCTCACTTCATCTCTTGGCATGTGATACCTGTACCTTCTACCTTCATTTGCTTTTTACCATGAGCAAAAGTAGCCTGTGGCCCTTACTGAATAAAGATGACAATTGTGAACTTTCCAACTATCAGAATTGTGAGCCAAATATACCTTTTTCTTCATAAATTACCTGGCTATGATATTCCTTATGGCTATGTAATTCAGACTAAAACAATATTCAAGGACTTATTCTATTCTTGAAGCTATAATTAAGACTGGGTAATTTTTAAGGAACAGAAATTCGTCCCAGTTCTAGTCATTGTATGGCTAGGGCCTGGGCCTCCTAGAAGGCAGCTGGTTTTGTGTTCTTCCATAGCAGGAAGTACTGGAGGGACAGTTATTATACCTTAATATGTTAAGAGAGATAGGAAAGACCAAGGAGTTCTACTCAGCCTCTTTTATAAAGATTCAATTCTTCCTTGAGAATAGAGCCCTCAAGATTTAATCAGCTTCCAAACATCTTACTTCTTAACATGATCACCTTGCCGCTTAGGGTGAATTTTGAAGGGACACATACATTTAAACCATAACATTCAGTAATAATATTATTGATAATTAAAATTAAAGAAATTTCCACTTCATGGTAAGTATAGGAGGTTGTGGTAGGACAATATTACTACTGCAATAATTAGGAAACAAGATTTTTTTTTAGAAAATATGTTTTTACCGACATTTGATGAATAAGGTGTACATAAACTACAACTACAGAAATGTTGAGTCCTTTCTAGGTGATCCAACAGTCATCAGCTATTTTCTCAACTGAGAGAATTTCATTTTCTGCACATAGAATAAGATTCAGGATGAATCTAGTAAAAGATATTCTATTGTTAGACAGAGAAACCAATGCAGTTTTTGACAGTCACAAGGGCATGATAGATTAGAAACTTGAAAAATGTAAGGCACATGGGAATTTACCCAAGAGAACGTATGCTGAGTTTTAAGGCTGTGTATAAACATTAAATAAGCGAGTTAGAAACCTTGAACAATTGGAGTAAATTCTCTGTAGTACCATGGTACATAAAAAATAAAGTTCTGCTGTAGGAAAAATATCTATTCACACAACATCCTCCTTAGATACTTGTAGTGATACCGGATTTTTAACACTGGATTTCCAGGCTCTTGGTCTCAACGATTCGATGAATGAAATCGATAGACCATAGAACGAACAGTGAGGTTTTATTTACAGCTCAAAGAACCAAACCTCCTTGCAGGGCAGGATACGAGTGTTACAACTCTTATGAAAAGAACTCTTACAAAGGGCCAAGCCTCTTTGTAAGGCAGGATCAGCAGTGGAGGTGTTACAGCTACAGCTCAAGTGTTACAACTCCTACAAAGAGCCAAGCCTCTTTGTAGGGCAGGATCAGCAGCAGAAGTGTTACAGCTACAGCTCTTACAAAGGACCAAGCCTCTTTGCAGGGCAGAG
>NW_003852435.1:4123666-4135271 GCF_000181295.1 Otolemur garnettii
CAGCTCAAGTGTTACAACTCCTACAAAGAGCCAAGCCTCTTTGTACAGCAGGATCAGCACTAGAAGTGCCGCAGCTCTCCCTTCTTCCTCTAGATGGTCTGAGATGGTCGGTGGGCTGAAGTCTTCTTCTTCTTCTCTATCTTCCTTGAAGGTCTGACGATCTGCCCCCAGGCTCTCTGCGCAGGGCCTTATATAGGTGTAATAGCTTAGCTGTGATTGGTCCATTTTATGGAGCAGGATTGAAAATGGACCAATCAGGGATGGGCACCAGTTTTCCCTTGATTGACAGGTCCTCTAACACCACTCTACTGGAGCCTCTGGGGGAAGAAAGCTCCCTCGCTTGCCCCAACCTGGGTTTTTTTGCTGGCTGCTGCGACCAAGACAGAAGTGGCAGAACCCCCAGGCCCTGCTCCGCTGAGCTGGCTGGGGTGCCACTTTTCCGGTATCAGTAGGTTTTTGAGATTTCATAAAATTAGAGGTTAAAATGCTAAACTTAAAATCTCTGGTGTCTAACGTATGCTCTGCCAGACTTCCATGATGGTCTGCAAGGTATATCGTCACACGTTTGGAGGGCAAATGGGCTAAGGAAGAGAGATAGATGAGAGGTTGACTGTATTTCACTGAAATTGCAACCTAATCCCAATCAAGTTTAATCACTAAGTAAATGTATTTGGGCCACTTTCTCTAGAATTAATGATGTGAATAGATAATTTTATGCCAGTGGTTTATCAAGGGAATACTTTGGGTAGAAACCTGTTCCAGGGTGAAGAAAAAGTTATACAGTAGATGAGGGGAGGAGAAAAATATAGGTCGTCTAGGCAAAATTAGTCCAGCATCATAATTTGTATAACAATAACTATCCCAATAGAATATAAAGGAACTGGTTTGCAGTGTCATCAGGGAAATAGCCATTTTGAGCTGGGTAAGATGGTTACATATTCTGGAACTTCAGTAGAGAAACATCTGTGGTCTATAATGTCTTAGGCAACATTGCTGTTTTCAAAAACACCAATTACTTGGGAAGAAGTCTAACTAAATGTGTGTAAGAGCTTTAGAAGGAAACAAAATATTACTGAAATAAATAACACTACCTATAATTTTCATGATTTTAAAGATTATATCTTTTGAAGTTGTTAATTATCCCAAATTAATGTATGGATTAATTATAATTTTAGTAAATGCCCTAGTGTTTTTGTTAATCTATGGGACTTAACATGCTAATCCTAAAATTTATATTGGCAGTGGTGAGGATCTGCATTAATTAAGACAACCTTGAAGAATAAGAACACAATTAAAGAATTCATTCTGCTAATATTAAGAATTACTATGATGTGTAATTAAAATAAAATTGCAATAATGCAAGTCTAGACAATAGAACATATTACAGAAATAAGAATTCCACAGACATATGACTAGTTGTATATGTGCTTTGCCAAAAAAAAAGAAAAGGTATTTTTACTAAGAATGTTAAAAATTATGGTTCCATATTGAAATACAATGAACCATAATCTCTACCTCATACCAAACACAAAAATATGTGAGATGAATAATAACGTTGACTGTTGAAGAAAATAATATCAGAGGACATAAATTACAATGAAATATTTTGTTTGCTTTCATATATAACTTGGTATAATCAATAATGCACAATAAGAACTGAAAACAGAATAGTTCTTTTAATATGAATTAATATTTTTGTAAGGGTAGAATTAGGAGAAAAAAAGGCAAGTTACAGAATAAATGAAGTTTCACAATACAGATATGACACACACTCATACCCAGACTATAAAACAATTTTTATATGTCTGTACAAAAGGGTCAAAAGTTAAAAATTTTTAAAAAGTGATTAAGGGCACCTCACCAAAACATAAAAAATAAAAATTTCTAAAAGGGTACTTTCCACCATTAATCATCAGTAAAATACAAATTCACATGGAAATTATTTACTCACACATGCACACACAACAGATGGTAAATTTTAAAATCTTCACTATCCCACAAGGTGTTGCCGAAGGCGTAGAGGAACAGAAACTCTACCATGCTGCTCGTGGGGGTGTGAATTGAACAGCCTTTTTTAAAAGCAAGACTACGTATATATATATCCTCTAAAATTAAAGATATGTTTGCCTACTTATATACTGACTAGAAACGAATATATATGTGAGTATAATAACAGCTTTGTCAAAATAGCCCCAACTAGAAAAAACTCAAATATTTATCAATCAACACCTAATTGAGGTATGTTCATATACTGAAATGCTAACAATGACTAAAAATGAACCATTGATCATAAAACAAATGACAGTGAGTGAAAGACACAAAACACCTCAACTTGTGTTATTTATAACAAATTATCAAAAAGACCAATTCTTGTGGTTTCATAAGTCTGAAGAGAAATTATTTCATGGGTGAGGAGATGAGTAGGGAAGGGCAGATGAAATATTCTGGGATGTTGGAATTACCAGTTGTATGTCAAATATACACACATATGTCTTTATATGAATGGAACTTATATAAGAATAAAGAAAATAGAAAGTTAAGCAAAAACATTTTCAAACAGTCAAAGAAAAAAGAGTCCGTAGAAGCAAACCCACTAGTTATTAATGATAGTCCTTTAGATAGAAGAATAATCCCAATTGGAAGTATGGAGATGAAGAAATAAATTGAATATAAGTAAATCTTGATGTAATAGAGAAATATTAATAATTTTCATGATATTTTAAATATATGTAAATTCAAAATATGAGACAAATTATTATAAAATTTGCGAGGACAGGCTCGATGTCTATGGCTCAAGTGGCTAAGGCGCCAGCCACATACACCTAAGGTGGTGGGTTCCAATCCAGCCCGGGCCTGTCAAACATCAATGATGGCTGCAACCAAAAAAAAAAAAAAAATAGCCCGGCGTTGTGGCGGGCACGTGTGGTCCCAGCAACTTGGGAGGCAGAGGCAGGAGACTCGCTTGAGCCCAGGAGTTGGAGGTTGCTGTGAGCTATGCCACAGCACTCTACCCAGGGGGACAGCTTGAGGCTCTGTCTCAAAAAAAAAAAAAATTGCGAGGACAGTAAATAAAGTGGTCAAATGGTTTGTGTAAGCAATGATGAAAGTACTCATCTTTATCAAGTTTAAGGTCATGTATAGAAATAGAAATTTTTAGGATTTCCACAAAGATAATAGTAAGTAAATATATGACTATTGTGTTCATAGAGAGAATAATAGAATAATAAAACCTATGGCAAATAAAAAATAAACCAATATTAAGAATATTCAAAGGCAAATATATCAGCAATCCCATTAAATGTAAATGGGATAAAGATTGGAATATTTGTCAGACAGAATAAAGAAAATGATATATTTTACAAGGTACTATGTCTTTTACATGAGATTATAGAAAGTAAGGTAAATGTGACAGAGGTCTTTTTATTTAAATCTAGAAAGATTAGAGCATGTCTTCACAGAGAAATAGTATTATTTCAATCTCAAAGCTGGAAGATGAAAATTTTAATTTATTTATCACAGTGGTGGATTCCTAATCTATCCTGTGGTTGAATCAACTGTAGAAAATTCTTTTTAACAGTGAGCTGCTGCATTTTTTTTTTCAAATGAGCTCAATGAATACTTTCTCTGATGAACAAAGAACATCAATAAGCATTATGCTATCTGTCTCAAAGTTTGAGTTCCTAAGAAATTCTGATATTTTATTTTCACATTAAAAGTATCAAATCACTTCTGCCTTTAAGTGATAGAATCAGGATCTTTGAAGTAGTGAATCAAATTCTATGCAACACATATCAATAAGTCACTTGAAATCGGAAAATGATATCTACAGATTTTATTATATTTTGCAGAAAATAAGAACTATCTCTGATTTAGGTACTGTTTGGAAAACTGCCCATAGTATTAAAAAAAAAGTGATATTAGGATTATTTTCTGAGTAATATTATGAATAGCCTCTCCAAGAATTCCTCCAAATGACAAAAGCTGAGACATAATTTTCTATTTTATGCTAAATTAGATTCAAAGTATTTGTGTCCTATCACCATGATTCTACAGATGGGGGTGGAGAAGGAAAGCAAGAAGGTTTATGATTAAACACTTTCCCAAAATTCTGTACATGAAAACCAAACGAATATATTTTAAAACAGCATAATGCATTGAGTATTTTGGAAACGGGTATTAAACCTTTCTGATCCTATGTTGAACGTCATCAGACGTGATTATCCTGATGTCAGAAGATGGCTGACATGTTTTTTTGGTTGTGTTTCTTCACCTGCTCCACTGTTGGAGCCTACATGAAGCATTTCCTCCTGTAGTATGAACTCTAGCCAACAGATAGCACAGGTTGTCCGCTTTCTGCTTTCTGGCAGGCCACGTGTTTTGATGTAGACAGGTGGCATGTGTTATATTCACACAGTTGTGCCTATAGGAAAATGGCAGAGAGAAGGCAAATAAGTGGCAATAATATTACAATGTAGTTTTTTTCCTTTTGAGACAGAGTCTCACTTTCTTGTCCTGGGTAGAGTGCCATCATGTCATGGCTCACAGCAACCTCAAACACTTGGGCTCAAGTGATCCTCTTGCTTCAGTCTCCTGATTAGCTGACGCTATGGTTGCCCACCACAGCACCTGCCTAGTTTTTCTATTTTTGGTAGAGATGGGGGTCTCACTCTTCTTTGGCTAGTTTTGAACTCCTGAGTTCAAATAAGCCACCTGCCTCAGCCTCCCAAAGTTCTTGGATTACGGATATGTGCCACTATGCCTGGCCTGCAGTATGGATTTTTGAGGACAGTGAGATAGAGAGTTGACTTTGGTGATGAACTTAGTCATGAAGAACCTCTTTCTTTATGCAGAGATATTAGTTCCAATGAATCTGAAGCTACTGATGAAGACAGTGACAACACACAACCTGTAAAAGTAGCTATAAGGTTTATTATTACGGTGATGATAAATTTACAAATTTCCCACACTCTGTCACACAACAGTGATTTAACCTTCCTCAAAGTGCTTGGCCAAAAACTGAACTTATTTCCAACTATTTTTCTCAGATGATCTAATTAATGAAAATGTGACTGCAACAAATGTGTATGCTATAGAAAAAATACAGAAGGGGACTCCTCTAATAAAATACTCAATGTGGCACTTATGGACAGATGTTTTACGAGAAGAAATGTCAGAGTTCTTTGATGTGATGCTGGACAGAGCTCTGAATTTGATGGCACAATTAGTTGATTATTTTATGAAGACTTGCTAAACTGAACTCAATTCTTTAAGGATGTTTTCTCTTGTCTCTGTTTTTCCAAATATTTTGGATGCTGCATTTAATTGTCTCCATTACAGCTCAAGAGACTGTATGTACCTGATGGAGCAAGGTGAACAATGTTAGTTAGTATATTGACAATAAATGTAAAGAACTTCATGTACCAAGGAGTAAGGTGGCTGTAGATGAGAGCATAGTAGGTTTCAATAAAGGATTAAATTCAAGTGCAACAATATGAAGAATCCAACAAAGGGAAGACCTACAAATTATCTGCCTGTGTGATTTAGAAAATTGTATGTGTTTGCTCACATTCCCTATTGTAGCAAGACAATAGAAAGGCTTATTTATTCTGATTTGCCATTTACATCTAGAATAGTGATTAATTTGGCACAAATTTTGCAAGCACATACAAGTGGTTCAGGCTATAATATCTACATGGCCAGGTTCTACACAAGCCCTCAACTTGCTCAGGAATTGCGTAAAATGAAAAAATACATAGGAGGAACAGATATGGCTTCTAGGAAGGATTTTCCATGTGATCTGAAGAAGAATCTTCAGGAATATAAGTTATATGCCTGTTAATGTGTTATGAAAATGACACACCTCTCATTCTATGACAAGAGGTTAATAACAATGCTGAGTATATTCTTTGACCCTCAAACATGATTGATCACTGGGTGTAAGAAGAAACAGACTATTCAATTTGATAAAAACTGGAATCCATTTTAGAATACACAGAATCTTATAACTTAGCTCGTAAGCAATGTGAGGAATAGAAATTCAAACAAGAAGGGAAGACCCTCATCTTCTAACACTCGGGAGAGGCTAGAGGGAAAATGCAGTTTAAAATACAAAATAAAAAAATAATCAACAAAGAATCGCACGGTTTGCAGGAGAAAAAATGAGAAAATATGGAAGGAGACAAACCATTTTCTACTGTGATACAAGAAGAAGCCTGGACTTAATCCTGGAAATGGCTATAAGAAGTAACACATTCAAAAAACACTTTCATTATTTTATTTAACCTAAAATAAATAATAAAATCATCAAGTGATAGCCGGGTGTTGTAGTGGACGCCTGTAGTCCCAGCTACTTGGGAGGCTAAGGCAAGAGAATCACTTAAGCCCAGGAGTTGGAGGTTGCTGTGAGCTGTGATGCCACAGCATTCTATCCAGGGTGACATAGTGAGACTTGGTCTCAAAAAAAAAAAAAAAAAAAAAAAAATCAAGTGAGTTTAAATTTATGTTTTTGTCTTTTAATACTGTAGGATATTTATAAGTGATCCACCAACATCTTTCTACCCAACATAAACAAGAGCTGGGAAGTATGAAGGTTTCCGAAAAATTGGATTGGAAAATTAAAGCACTAATTCTAATTCCAAAGTGCATTATTTTTTCTCACCTATCACCAGTCCCCCTTCCAAACTCCCTACACAGGTTCACCATATTTTTCTAGAGGGGCAGAATAAATCAACATAATTCATTCTGAAGATAAACAGATAAACATTTGAAGACTTTGTTAGAATATGTATCTTTCATTCACCAGAGGCAAATTGACCATGCTGTACATGTATAATAGAAAACAAAATTTAAAACTGAGACAGGTCTGCATCCAATCATCAGAGATGTCATCTATATGTGATACATGTTAAGTTGTTTTCACGACTCTAATTTTCTCATCTACATCACAGGTATAATCACTTCCCCCTCACAGTGCTATTATGATAATTAAATAGTACATGCATCTATAAAGAACTGAACCCAAATTAGGTAGGTTTATGGTAAACATTGTTTCTTTTACTACGTTTCTTATGTTCTTTCTCCTTTACCCAAACACAGATTTCTTGTATATGTTTTTGATTTTTTTCAAGAAAGAACCAAAAATAATATTTTCATTGCTTTCTCTTTAAAATTTGAATTACTTTTATGTTAGCATATCTTTCCTCTTGATTAAGTTTTAGTCACAATGCAACCTGTGGCCCAATATTTTTTCTCTGCTTCTCAGAACTAACAAGTGAGACTAAACCTATAAACAAACTTCTGAAAACAAGGTAATTAACACACTACCTTGATATCTAGTTATGTTTTAAGTCTGCACTACACTGAGGTTGTTTGTTGCAATTGAAAATTGAACACATAGGCATGTGACAGCGTATAGCTAACTTGCAAATTCAATGTTGTTAAAACAAAATAGTTAGCGATGCAAAGGGCACTATCACCAAATAGGTTTTTATAGATGCTTGGAAATGCCATTTTTGTTGTTTCTAAATGTCATAAATATACAGAAGATAGCCAATAGAAAAAAGTTGAAATGTACATTTCCCAATTTATGTCAGGATAAAATAATCATGATGAACTAAATCTACCATTTTCCATTCCAGTTTTTAATGGCAAGTACACATCCTCTGGCTTAAAGCATTTTAATCATAACCAAATTCCTCGAGTTCAATTATCTCTTTTTCTCTGAAAGTCGATAACAAGAATGAAACATAATTCTTCCTAAGTGAACTAGTAAATTCCTAGAAAAGTGGAACAGTATGAACTTTAGATGTTCTTAAATGTGAGACTGAGTCAGAAAACAATAGATGTCTGATGAGTTGTATTTCTAAAGCATCTATTAAATCACTCATATTATTAAATTATTTCTGCTTAGTACTTTGGAAAAGAGATTTTTGTCCTATGAACATTTTATATTTTGGAAAACAAAAGTGCCTCTATCTCCATAACTATCACTTTAGGTGCTTAGCATTCATGTTTGTCTAAGGCACATGGTGTTGTCCTATAATAAATACTTACTTAGTTTTATTCAAAATCCCCCTGATTGTAAATACTATAGTTTGTTTATGATGGTTCAATCATTGGAATGGGTATCTCACTGTCAACCTGATTTTTCTTCTAAATAATAGTTTATTACTTACTGAATAGCTTGGACTTTTCTGCTTTTAATTTTTAGAGCAATAAAGCAATATATGCTGAAACTGCTGGTTAAGTCATTTCTTAATTTAATGTATGAGACACCTATATGTGTTTTATTATTCCTCTGAATCCTACTGGACAGAAGACATAGTAGCCTTTAGGTTTAATAACCTTTGAACTATCTAGCTTACCAAATAGAGATATATACATTATTTGTATACAAATGAACAATACAATTAAAATAATAAAATGACACAGTTTTGAAGCAATTCTTTACTGCTAAAATAACTTATGTTAGGCAAACATATTACCTATGATAAATATTGTGTTTAAAAAAGAAATAATTAGTATGGAAATTTTCAGTGCAGAAGTAGTAATATGTGAGACATATAATCTGTGATAATTGCTGATTCAGGTCATTATTTCTTTTGTGTATTTTAATATGTAAAAGGTGGATAAATTTTCTTCTTAGAACCATTTAAAAAGTTCCTGTGCTGATTCTGTTTAAACAAATGAACTGGTAGTTGAAGCAAACATTTCAAGTACAGAGAAAATTGAAAGCTTCTGATAGCTCAAGGTAGTAATATTTGACGTATGTTTTGCAGTAAGAACTGAAAGACACTCTGGCCTTCAGAGAAACATAAATAATAGGCTAGGATGTTTCAAAATGCATTTCTAATTTATTTTAATTTATTTACAGAAATTCTCATTGGGCTAAATTTATGCTGTATTGTACATTACTCAGTCACATAATGATTGTTTTAATTCCAGTCGTACTGCTAGGATGGTATTATATCTAATCCAGCTTCTCTCAAGTGGCTTGCAAAATAAATGTTATGATGGAAAATTAGTAAAATAAATAAGGGATATGATTTTGGGCCAAGTGTGGTGGTTGACGTAATAATCCTAGCACTCTGGATGGACGAGGCAGGAGGGTCACTTGAACACCAGCCTGAGCAAAAGCAAGGCCTCATTTCTACCAAAAAATAGAAAAACTAGCCAGGTGTTATGGCCAGTATCTTCAGTCCCAGCTACTCATGAGGTTGAGGCAAGAGATTCTCTTGAGCCCAGAGGTTGAGGTTGCAATGAAAGAGGATAATTCCATGGCATTCTAGTCTGGGCAGCAGGACAAGATTGTCTAAAAAGAAAAAATAAAATAAAGAAAAGAAAGAGAGGTCTGATTTTAATTGAGCATTTTAAATCTCTCAGCCTTTGTGGCACAGGCCTATGTACTAAGGGTGCAGCAAAGAAGGACATGGAGCCTATATTTTTGCCTGATAATTCTTTCACCATTCAGTTTTTGCATTGCTACCATATGCTATCTAACAATTAGGTGGTGGCCTTTCAACAGTGAGTATAATAAAGTTCATTTCTAAGGATGTCGAGGTTAGAGTCTGCCAAAGAAGAAAAAGGGATGAAGCAAAACAGACTAATCCACACATAATTTACAGAAGGTGACAATTTGGCTCCCATTTTGCAGAACCTATGGTGGCAAAGTAGTCACTGACTATTTATTATCAATATAGAAAAAAAAGAACGAAAATTTCCTATACTGGTAGGATTTCCGTAAAGGAATTTCATGCCATTTTCTGTGAGTGACAGACGCTACTCACAGACAAAAATAGCTAGTTATTTTCTTGACAGAACATCCTATCAAGGAAAGTTCAGTGAAAGCTCTTTGAATCTGTGGGTTCTATTTTTCTCATTACTGTACCCTCTCAATGTCAAAAATTCTATTTTACATAATATTTAATGATGACAAGGAATTTAGAGCTCTTCATTATCCTTTTGCTGATCTTAATTTTTTCCCAAGTAAGGGTCATCTTACACACAGAGAAACCAATTTATCATTTAATAATCATCTATACGAGACACCTAGAAAGAAAAGAAAAAAAAACCCGTAAACCTGGATACTGTATGCGTATACATACACATATTTTTCTTCTTAGTTGGAAAATATCTGCATGTGTGTATGGGGAATTATGTAATAACAGCACCATCCTTTTTTGGGGAGCACACCACATTGTCATATTGAAGACTGCCAGTCACAATTCTAATTTTCTGTTGCCTAAGAGATAGAATCTTAACATAACAGAATAAAGTCAGAGTTCACCATTCAAAGGGCTATAATGATTAGTTCCGTAATGGGCATGGGAACTTTGTGTGAAATCTTCTGTTAGAATAATTTCTTGTGTTATAAATATTACTTCTGCAAAAACAGTAGTTAGGACCTCACTTCTGCAGCTTGACTTGCATCAGGTCACAGAAATATGTTTAAAGTTTTACCAGCCAGACACTCCCATGGGAGGTGTCAATCAGAAGCAAACACTCTGGGGACAGAAATACCACAAAGGAAATACCAATAAATTTTTAAAAGAAAGTGAAACAGAGTCATTCATTTCTATCAGTTATCAATTGTTTATGCTGCCAGGGAAAAAGGGACCAACAAGAATAAATAAAATTTTCATTTTTCTTATTACTCCCTTTATAGCCAAACTTTTTCACAATTTTTAATATGATTTCCTAAATACAAGTTAATATAGTACATTCACTAATTCTCGGTACACATCAATTTCACTAAAATAAATTGATAGACAACTTCTTATACTACAAGAAGAGATTTTCCCCCAGAATATATATCTGTAACTCACAAACATCAATTCTTGAATTTTGAATATATCATTACCCATGGAATTTAAGAAAGAGTAAAATTTAATTGACCTCTATGCTACCTATTTGCATTGTCTGATAGGCAAGATGATGAAACAGAATACCTTGTTTCCATGAGAACAAAAATAATACTGTTACGTGTCAAACAGGAAACAATGCCAAAACCAGTGAAATTTAATCAAAATGTAGATGGTTCATATACTTCTTACAAAGTCAGGGAGAAAAATATTCTTCAAGTTCCTATCCTCAATGCCAAACTCTGCGAATGAATCATTGAGAACAAAGTGATTTTATACTCCATTTCACACAGATCTCTAGGCATGTAAAATTTTTATATTCTGGTTTTTATAACCATTAAAATAGAATTATCAGCTGTGAGAGTTATGTAAAATGTAATAAACATTATATTTTGGAAAATTCTTCCCTATCCTCAGTCTTACAAACCATGATACTTTGACTCTGATGGTGGACTTGCATACATGTAGTACAAATAAATGAAGTAAAATAAAACAATTTTAACTTTTTAATAAATAAAACTTAATAATATGTCACAAGTTTAACCAGTCTTTAGAAAGGAAGACAAGTGTGGACAAGATGTTTTTTAGCATCATTTATTTCTTAAAGCCAATGTTAACCAATATGTTTACATTTTATACAAGCTCCTCCATTCACCATCACTTCATACAATTATATCACATTTATTTTTCCTTTGCTTGGTTTAAAAACATCAAATATGCAACATCAAAAGCTATGAAGTTTGGCT
>NW_003852435.1:4135617-4136176 GCF_000181295.1 Otolemur garnettii
GCTCTGTCTCAAAAAAAAGCTATGAAGTTTTACCAAAGGAAATTTTAACAAATATATTTTGTTTGTAATATGGCTTAATTAATTTCTAAAGGTTTGGAACATAAATGAAAACAAACATACAAAATAAGTAGATTGCAAAAAAATTGAATTAACCCATGTTAAGTCATGAAAGGATGAACAAGAGAGCAAAACAAAAGGAAAAAGCAGCAAAGGAAAATCTGTCAAATATATTAATAATTACACAAAATCTCAATGCACTAAAACCACTAAAATTTCTAGGTGAAAAATAGTGTAGTCTGAGTGAATTTTTATTAGTCATGTCCATATTTTTAGAGATTTAAAATATTTTTAAAATAAGACTTTATATTTACTTTCATTTCATCCATTGTCATGGATCCCTTTTTAACATGCAGAAATAAGTTAGTTTATGTCAATCTCAGAAAATTACAGCAGTACACATCTTGATTACACAATTTGCTTTTGTATGTTTTAAGTGAAATTTATAAGTGTGCCCTTCACATAGAGCGTATGCATTGTGACAGTTAGGTGTGAATTTACC
>NW_003852435.1:4136237-4150711 GCF_000181295.1 Otolemur garnettii
TAATCATTTTTTTATAGCTGAATATTATTCTGAGGTGTATGTATACCACATTTTATTAACCCACTAACGTACTCATTGGCACTTGGGTTGTTTCCACATCTTTGCAATTGTGAATTGTGCCACTATAAACATCTGAGTGCAAGTGTCTTTTTTATAAAATGCATTTTTTTCTTCATTGGGTAAATACCTACTAGTAGGCCTACTTTTAGTTCTTTGAGGTATCTCCATACTCCTTTCCATAGAAGTTGTACTACTTTGCAGTTTCACCCACAGTGTAAGTGCTCCTATCTCTTCCATATCCAAGCTAGGACTTGTTTTGAGACTTTTAGGTAAGAGCCATTTGTACTGTAGGTAGGTGATATCTCATTAATGGTTTTATTTGCAGTTATCTGATGATTAGAGTTGTTTAGCATTTTTTCATGTGTTTGTTGTCCATTAGACTATTTTCATTTGCAAATTTTCTGTTCCTTTTTTTGGTCCACTTTTTAGTTGGGTTGTTTGACTTTTTTCTTGCTGATGTACAAAGCCTTTATCATACGTATAGCATATAAATATTTTCTCCTATTCTTTAGGGTGACTATTTTGCTCTACTGATCATATCTTTGGCTATGCAGAAATGTTTTAATTTGATCAGTTTCTGTTTATTTATTTTGTTGCTGTGATTGCTTTATGGGGGTCTTCTTCATGAATTCTTTCCTTAGGCCAGTATCTAGATGTTTTCCAACATTTTCTTCTAGAATTCCTATAGTTTTATGCCTAAGGTTAAGTCTTTTATCCATTATAAATTGATTTTTGTGAATAGTGAGAAGAATACATCCTGTTTCAGCCTTTTACATGTAGATATCCAGTTTTCCCAGCACCATTTATTGAATAAGGATTCTTTTTCTCAGTGTATGTTTTTGTCTGCTTTGTCAAAGATCACATGGGAATATGAGGGTGGTTTCATTTCTAAGTTCTCTGCTCTGATCCATAGGTATTAACTTTGTATTAGTTTTTACTGCTACCATAACCAAGTACCACGAATATCAACTTCACATGTTATAGTAACAAAAATATTTTATCTTATACCCTGGTAGGTCAGAAGTCTGAATGGGCATTATTGCCTAAAACACAAGGAAGTTTTGTCTTCCTTTCTGGAGGTTCTGGTTGTGGATCCACTTCTTCATTCATTAAGGTTGTTGACAGAATTCAATTACTGACAGCTGTAGAATAAAGGTCTTAATTTTTTCATTTATTGTAAACTCAGGCCTTTCCCAATTTCTATGTTTGCATACCACTATTTCTTACTTTCTTTCTCCATCTTCAAAGTTAGCAAGGATAGATCAAGTTCTTATAATGTAGCATCTAATCCTTTTTCTGTGTGTGTTTCCATGATACAGAAAAAAAATATATTTTTGTATATATACATTTAGATATGATAAATGCATTACTAAATAATAATGTATTAATTCATACATTTTAATACAAGATATATGCATTCATTATAATTAAATTTGATAGAGTTTTGAACTAGAGATTCTTCTATTCAATTATGACTCTGCCAATATCCAGATAAATGTCTAGTCAGGACACAAAGCCCCACTGAAGCAGTCCCCTCATCATTATATTAAAAGCTTTTAGTTGGTAATGTTTTAGAATTCCTTAATCTCTGTGTGGAGTGATTTTTCTTCTACATCATCTTTTATTCCAACGGTATCTAAATTACTCAAATTGTAAAATGTTTTCTTTGATGTAATAAATGAAGAACAAATGTATAATTATTCCTTAGATTAATATGTCGAACTATGACATTTCTAATAAACATTTTTATCCTCTTTGTTAAGATTACGTATGACTTAATACATGTATGGCTCAGCACCTGTGGCTCAAGCAGCTAAGGCACCAGCCACATACACCTAAGCTGGCGGATTCGAATCCAGCCTGGGCCCACTGAACAACAATGATGGCTGCAACCAAAAAATAGCCGAGTATTGTGGAGGGCACCTGTGGTCCCAGCTACTTGGGAGGTGGAGGCAGGAGACTCTCTTGTGCCCAGGAGTTGGAGGTTGCTGTGAGCTGTGATGCCACAGCACTCTACCCAGGGGGGACAGCTTGAGGTTCTGTCTGTCTCAAAAAAAAAAAAAAAAGAAAAAAAAAGATTATGTATGAATATAAATAAAAATCACATGTAAATATATTACATAATTTATCTAGATAAAATATTTATTTGTATATTTTTTACCATGCCAATTTCGTAAAATATTGACCTAGCAAAAAAGTATAAATATAGTGATCATTCTCTTTAGGAGATACAGTTGATTTAACTTTTGTAATTTTCCACACATTATAACAGTTTATAAACAAGAATGTGAGTCTTCAATTGGGGAAATTATCCAGCTATTAATTGGAGAAAAGTTATTTTGTGAGGACCTACCCTATTACTATTTTATTATTACACAGAATAATGTTTTATTATATATTACTTTTAATGAGCAATATTATGATTTTCCATCTGAAATAAACAATGTAATGTTTATCAAATTTGCTTTTATAGGTTATTCTGAAAGATGCATTATTTTCCAATATCTGTCTTTTTAGAATAAGTCTGCTTATATTCTGTAATCCTTCACTATGACCTTGCCTACAGAATCATTAACTCTTTCTTACTAAGATGTTCTGGTTATTCTTTCTGGAATAGAAATCCTAAAAATCCATATACTAAAAGAAAGCCAAAACCTACCTTCTGAGTTATCTTAATTGTCATTAAAATATTTTACTTGAAATAAGTTTAAATAGAGTTAATTTAATTCAATTTGCATTTCTCTTCATCAGGATGATTCTAATTTAAATCTTGCATGACAATGTCCATTAGTGATAGGAAATACAAAATCTCAAGAGTTCTACTTTTATTATATAGTGGAAGCAAACTCTTGCAGATTTTCAGGGTTTGCAAGTACACTTGAGATTTGAACAACAGAGGTTGAACTGTGCAGGTCCACTTATACACAGATTTTTTTCAACCAAATACAAATGGAAACTACAATATTTGAAAGATACACAAATTGCAAATGCAGGGGGCCAACTTTTCCTGTAAGTGGGTTCCACAGAGGCCACTGAAGGAATTGCATATGTGCAGACCTGAGCATACTCCCACGTTTATGCAGAGGTGCTGCCATGTGATTTTATCTAAGCCAGTACTAGCACATTGGGCAATATTGATATAGGATTCCACCACTCAGGGCTAGACAGGGAGTCCCCCATTCTCTAGGCCCAGAGCTCAGAGGTTAGGCCCCTATTTCCAGGCACAAGCAAACTGCCTTCCTGTGATGGTTTTTTTTGACTGGCTCCACCTTGGGTAAGACCACACACCCTAATCCCTTCTCAGGGACAAAAACCATAAAGGACATAATAATTATATTCATTCATTTGTTAATGCACTCATGTCCACCTACCAACTGCCAGCCAGGTGTAATTCTCTAGACCTAATTCCCCTGGACAAAGAGTCCACCTGGAGACTCCCCGGAGAGTTCTTTTCCCTTTCCAGAAGCTCTGGTGCTTTTTACTTTCCTATATTCCTTTGTAACTTCTAACAAAAGTCCTATTTGACCACTGATCTGTGGTCCGTGGGTTCATTCTTCGAATTCCCGAGACCAAGGCCCTATGAAGAGTGAAATTCTGGTATCACTATGACTGACTTGGTGATGGTTGGCTTAGCAAAGTTTGTCTAATATTCTCTTCTAAATTTATTACATCTATGTTATTTATTTCATGGGAGATTGTCACTGACTAAACAAATGACATTTAGCAGCTAGTTAAGGAAATGGCTGGATGTTCAAGGTACCTCATTAAAGTCTAATCTCAATGACAATAAAGCTCTCTAATTTTGGATATTGCATTTAAATGTGCTGAAACTTAGGCATGAGACTCTGGAATTAGGAAGAAAAAATAGCCAAGGCCATATGAACACATATATAATACATATAATGTGTATAATATATATTACATATATACATATATTGCATATGTGTAATTCATTTTAAAATTCCAGTGTAAGTGGCATAGCAGAAGAAAATAAATCAAAAAAGTAAAATTAGAAGTAACGTGGATGAGTCTCCATACAGCAGTGTAAACACAGGCTGGTTTAAAGTCTGAAAGTCAGTCTCAGTTAATTGGCCAATGGGGAATGGAATTTGTTCTAGTTGTGTTTGCCATATTTAATGTTATTGGTTTATACTGAGTTTATGCCTTGTTTGGCAAGGCATTATTTATGCTCAGTTCTTGGAAGTATTTTTTGAGGTGAGAAGTAGCAACTGAGCAGTGATGAGTTCGTTCCTAGGGGTTTTGTGAGTTTTAATGCCCTTTAATTATCTTTCTGGGAAAAACCCATTTGGTTATTTCCTTATGACTTGCATGAGATAGGTAAACAGAGGTTATGCCTGATAAATAGAACTTTGGATGAAGAATTCATGCTTACATAATGTACTCCCAGAGACTGTACTTCCTATAAGAAAATATACAAAAAAGTAAGCATTTAAGGAACTAAATATATTTTAGTACATTCTTTGAGGACATGAGAACACTGAGGAAATTGTTAAGTTCATAAAAAAAACAAAAGAAAACTTTACTCTGACAAAAAGCAACAGTCAACATGGCCTCATAACCAAGATTGGGTATAAGGTTACACCATTCCCAATGTTATTAAATGCAGTCTTTCAAAGCATGACAAAGAAATTGAGTCTGTAACATATAGGCTCACTGAGTAATGAGCAGGTTTGTTTCATTACGTTACTGGAACTTCCTTCTTCAGTAGGTCTTGGTCTCCTGGATTGGAAGGATGAACCCACAGACCAAAGATCAGTGGTAAAATAGGATTAATTATACAGAAAAGGCAACAGAGCCTCTGGCAGAGGGAGCTATCTAAGTTGGAAAATCTCTGCCTGGGTCTTTGGTTCAGGAGTATACATAGTCTAACAAATGAATAGATACAGTTCCTTCCACTGGGGGCAAGGTGAATGAGCATGAAACTTCATGAAATTGCCCAGGCCTAGGACATAGGGTCCCTGGTCAGTCCTGAATGGGGGAATCCTATATCAAAGTCATTCTCAGCTTCAGAAATTGTGTGTATACCAAGAAGGACAGCACATCTATGTGTACCATACTTCTAAATAAGGGAAAAGAAGAGATGGCTGGGCAGCAGCATGGTCTGTGCCATGGCCTATCTCAACTTTCTAGGGACCATGGGCTTCCTCTAAGCTGTACCCCTCTCCCCTGCACTTGGTTCTCCAGCCCTCTCTTCTCAGCATACTGAGCCCCTTCAGCCCCACACCACCCCCCATCCCCCCCCCACATTGAAGGAGAAGGCCCTGCAGTTCCTCCCAGATGGCCCGTAATGGATACCACCAGCCCTATAGCAATTGTTTTACCTTTTAAAATAATGAGAGGTAAATCCTTGCTTCGTATGTAATGACCATGACAGAAGTGGACCTGCTATAGTACATTTCACTTGTGAGAAGGGAGGTAGACCTAAGTGATTTTAGGCTAGGGTACGGGCCTGGTCTTGGGCATGTCTCTGTTTTTCTTGTTTGGTGCTCTATAAAGTAACTTCTCATCTCCAGACTTCTGGGCTTCTCAGTTAATTTGGTTTCCTTCCTCTTTCTTCTTTAGTAAGAAAAACAAATATAGTTCACTTCTGAGGGTCTTAAAAATTTTTTAAATGTCTGTGAATATTGAAACATTGTCATATGTGGGTTAATAGCATTTGTTATAGGAGATTAGTGTATGTGCTATGAAAGTTTTCTGCAAACAGAATAGAACTCACAAATATGTCGTGGGTTGAAGATTTCTTTATTTCTCTAATGAGGAAATCAGTGGGATAACAAAGCTAGTTCCGAGGAAAATAGAGATTAGGTTATACACCAGTGAAAGAAAAAAATAAAAATGCAGAAATCAGATTTTTATTTTATTTTATTTTAAATTTTTTTTTTTTGCAGTTTTTGGCCAGGGCTGGGTTTGAACCCACCACCTCTGGTATATGGGGCCTGCACCCTATTCCTTTGAGCCACAGGTGCTGCCCTGAAATTAGATTTTTAAGTTAGTAAATTATTTAATTTTTTAAAGGACAGCATTTGATGCTATCTTTTGCATTTCTAAAATATATTTTAGAATTTAAATTTTAAGATCTATAAATGGCTTTAAAAGCACACAATAATTATTTTACTACTTGATCTATAAATGGCTTTAAAGGCACACAATAATTATTTTACTACTTTTTTACATTTTAAATAATTTCTTTTAATGGTATATAAGCCCCATAGCTCCAGGCAGGAGATTTGCATGCATCTTCCTGCTTTCTGAGGTTAAAAGAAATAGTTTATATCTGCACTTCATCCACCAGAAATCTCACAGTTTTTCCCAGTCATTTGGTGTTTTTCAGAGAGGTGGTGTTTAAGATACTAGTACCTGTGGTGTCTTTACTGGTAAGTTCCTATGGCTGATACTCCCTGTTGGTACCTCTGTTCCTTACACCAGATATTCACTCTTTAAGTTCAACAATGTCTTCAAACATCACCATGATGTATAGGGCGGTGATCCCTGGTGCGGTCAGTGCCAGCCACTGGGAAGACCTGCTGCGCTTGTGCATCTTTGTCCTGGCGGAGTTGGTGCCGCAAGCGAGGGGAGGCAGAGCTGGAGAACCACGTGTGGCAGAGACAGCTGACGTGGCGGAAACCCACGGGTCCCTAGTTAGTAGAGGGAGATCACGGAACAGCCCGCTCTGCTACCAGTATCAACCCCAGAACCACCCTTGGACCCAGAAAGCCCTCCTCTGGCTGCGTTACTCACCTGTGAGCATTTCACAGTCCTCTATTCAGGCGGAGGCCTCATTTCCTTGGCCTGGGCAATTTCATGAATGGACGGTAGCCGTGAGCTAATGCACTCATTACCTTGATCCTCGGGAAGGGACTGTATCCATTCATTTGTTACCAAGTTACAAGTTGCCCATGTAACTACAGAGGACCAATGTGACTACCTATATCCCTAAAGAACTCAGGCAGAGAGTAACTCAGATTTTGTTACTTCAGTGTTCCACTCTGCCAGAACCTCTGCTGCTTTCTCTGTATTCTTCTCTGTGAAATAAATCTTCTAACACCACTAATCTATGGTCCATGGATTCATTCTTTGAGTCCCAGAGATCAAGGAACTACTGAAAAACAAATTCTGGTATCAACAACACCAAGGCAGCCACATATGTTATATTTTTAGTTGAAACTTTTGAAGTTTCAAATTTTATTGAAAACATAGAAGTAACAAAATACTTAAAACGACTTTGGCTCCAGTATTTGTGATACACTGTAGCTGACATTTTAGCAATATAGTATTCATTTTTGTCCCCCAAATTTCTTACTGGTTGTAACCCCACCTCCTGTTAAAAATTTGAGGACTTTTCTTACCCATAAGCTTCTTTACTTTTTTTTTTTTTTAAGTTTGCTAATTTTTTTTATTCCTTCTATGTAGGCCACACATTTAACCAATATTTGAAAAGAACAAATATGTCAGAATTCATCTCTTTTCTTTCACGTGCAGTAGCCACCAAGGTTGGAGACCATGCAAACCCTAAAAAGTAAAACCTAACTACAATGAATCGCACAAAGCAATTCACATTGTTTTTAAAATTGTTGAAAACATTAAATAAGTCCCCAGAAATCTGTGTTGATTTCAAGTGATAAATTTATCACACTGTATTAAATCAAGTGATGAGGTTTGGATTTTGTTTGTATTGTAAGACAGTTTTTCTCTAATGTTCTTTGCTCTGGATAAACATTTTAAGTGGATTAAGATAGTTAAGGGTCCCAATGGAAATGGCATGATCCTGGACACTGAAATCGGAATGCTTCAGTTTAAATTCAGTCTGTAAAGGATAAATGCCAATCATAGCAAATTTTTTTGAATTTTATTATTTTTTATTTTTTTATTTTATTTCATAGCACATTTGGTGTGGATGTGAGGATTAAATTATTTCACATGGCATCCATAGTTCGTTCAGTGGTTAGGGCTTCAGCCACATGCACTGAGGGTGTAGAGTTTGAACCCAGCCGGGGCCTGCTAAACAACGATGACAACAACAACAAATAGCCAGACATTGTGGCAGGCGCCTGTAGTCCCAGCTACTTGGGAGGCTGAGGCAAGTTTGAGGTTGCTGTGAGCTATGACTCCATGCCAGTCTACTAAGAACAACATAGTGAAACTCTGTCTCAAAATAAAAATAATAATAGAATAGATAAATAAAAGAATTATTTCACATGCTTAAGCACTTAGGAATGGTGTCTGATATAGTCTCCTTTGTTGTTTTTATTTTTATTATTACATATAGCAATAATACATTAATCTATATTAACATATATTCATTATATATTAATATTATAAGATATGCATTAATTATATGTTATAATATAATATGTAAATATATTAATCAATATGTATTTGTATATTAATTAATATATATTAATATATTAAGAAGCCCCACCATTGGGCTTCTTACAATCTAAAAAGGTTGTATAAACTCATTTTAAATGATTATAATACTCAAATTCAGAAATAAAAATTGTGCCACTTTTTGTAGACAATATGGATAGGTGATACTACTTTTAGTGAAGAGAAAATGAAAAGAAAAAGCGTGCTACTTAAAATGTAGACATGAAATGTACTGAAAAGAGTGACTTAAACCCAAGAAAGGACACTATACGGAGAGCAGGACAAGAAAAATATGGAGAGTTTAATTACAAAAGTAAAATTCCAATTACTGATTCACAAAGCAAAATGAAGTTCCGTCCTTATGTTGTATTTCTTTGTAGAAATTTTAAGTTTTGGTTGTTTTACACAAATTTGAATTCTAGTTTTTTCTCAGTATTCCTGCCTTTACTTTGAATAGTTGGTCCAAACAGAAATAAATCACAAAGGCAACACAGACTACTATTTTTCAAAATATTTACTATTCAACCAATCTACTTAAATTATATATCTCTCCTTTAAGAGAAAAGAAAAACACTTATACATGTGTCAAGAAGGAAGTGTTCTAAACAAGGTCAATTCTTGAAATTCCTATCTCGTGAATTGTGCTCAATTCAAATATTCTATAGTACTTTTCCACTGAGAAATCATAATGTAGAAAAATATTTCCCTGTTTTTCCTTATACTTTCAAGTGTCCTTGCTTAAAAAAATGTATTAATTAATTAATTATTAAAAACATTGTCTCCAATCCACTCTGCGGAAAGTAATGTCATTAGATCATTATCACAGTTCTTTTCACTGTACTAAATGAGCTGAATCTTTGTGAACAGAAAAGCCTGTGTTCTCTAATAGGGCATAACAGGGAAGCTTCCATCGCTGCTCTTGGCCTCTACAGTGAGATGTCCGCTTTGTGTTTTTCATGTCATTATCTGATACTTGGGTTTACTCTCACTTCCAAATCAGGAGGAGACAGTTGTAACTAATTTGCCTATCAGTTCTATGGAGTTCGCTTCCTAGTTAAATATAATGTGCCATAATGGACAGCCCTCAGCTTTATTTATTTGTTCTAGCGGAATTTCTACAGTATCTGAATGACTGCATTGTTGATGCATTTAAAGAGCATGCTCTATAGAGTGGTTGGTATGAGGCTTAATTGCTCAGTTGTTTAAGAATAAGCTCCAAAGGTCTGAAGCATCCTGTTTTTGGCTTCATGATATGGGTATAGTAATAGAGTCTGTCAATTCCACTGAAGAATTCTCACATTTTGTTGGTTTTATTTTTTTTTTAATACCGTTTAACTTGCTTGGATAATTTAGGCAAAATATTGGAATCTTTTCATTGGTTCTGTAAGATGGGTGTGGATATAATATAAAGAAAAGACTAACACTGTATTTTAAATATGTTTGGCTGGAACAGGACAAACAAGTAGGCAATGATCCTGAAGTATATGATCATAATAAAAAAGCAGGGCAGGCATTTCTTATTATAGTGAAAACATGTTCCAATTATGTAACACACTAAATGCAATTTTGTGTAGATCATATTATTTGCTCTTCACAGGATCATTGTAAGGTACTGTGAGCATTGACATCCCCATTTTACATGATACTGAGGCTCAGAGTGGTTGTGATTCCACCTTTACAGTAATTCAGAATAACCTGGGGAATGTTGTCAAAATGACCACCCATTCCTAAAATTAAAAGCATGAGAATCTCTGTGAGATTATTTAAGTAATCTCCCTAGGCAATGAATCCTTAAGAAAGAATGAAAACCAGTCTTTATACTGTTTGGTTTAGGCTGAGCCAAAGAACTCAGCAATACATCTGTGGAGAGCCTTGGGGCTGAATGTGAACTTAGTATTGCATGAGTGAAAGAAATGGGATCCATTTATTTATTTATTTACTTTTATTAAATCATGACTGTGTACAATTGTGGAGAAATGTGCTGATTTGATATACAAGGTGGAATGCTTAAATCAAACTGATTAACATAGCCATCATCTCACTTACTTCTTTGTTGTAGTAAGATATTTATGCTCTACTCTTAGTAGTTTTGAAATGTACCATTGCATTGTGCATGGTAGGTGAGGTCTTTTTATGAAGGGCATTTCAATAGAACATTTGCACTTGAGACCCCACATAGTCTCCCTGCATGCTGACAAATAAGCTTTATCAAATATTCCTTTATTGGGACTTCAAAAAGATAGAAAGGAAATGGAGAGAACAGAGCTTTATACCAGGCAAGTGGCACCAACATTTTCCAAATCATTTATTTTACTTTACTTTAACAATTAAAAACTGATCACAGTCAAAAGAAAGCACCAAAGAATGATACATCCCTTGGCCTAATAGACCTTAAGCACTGATAACGACAGTGAAGGTAGAAATTTTCCCTATAAATCTTACACGTACTTAATTTTATTTAATGTCTTGATGGTGTGTTCTGTTTTGCCTGGAGACAAAGATAATTTAGATAATTGCTAAAGAAATTTTGAGTAATATGATTCAATATGGTGTGATAATTTGTATAATTTCAAACTCAGTTTAAGTCCAGATAAAAGGTCCAGTTTCTAAGGGAATCATTTATATCTATTTTAATGGAATATTATATAAAAATACACTAATCTCAAATGGCCTAAAAACATTATGTCCTTTTTCTTCCTTACTTTTCTAGCCCAAGGCCTTGGAATAATAACATGAAGCTTTATTGTAAAAAACCTATCAGTATTTTTCAATGCTTGAGATATTGCATCTTGTATAAAGATTCCATTATAGGTGTTGATTTTGAGTTCAGATAAATGAGTACACAGAATTACCTCTGCAACTGGAGATTTACAAGATAGCAGGTAATGGATGCCTGGTTATCTGAATTTGAAATCTAAAACTTCCAAATAATAGTCATCTTAATCACCTCATTTTGGCTCACAGCGTATTTTTTGTTGTTCTTGCTGTTGTTGTTGTTTTGCATGGAATCTTCCCATCACAGATTTTTAGTGGATATTTTAATGTTTTCTTAAACCATGCCTTAGGCTATGGAAGATTGTGTTATTTCAGTTAGGATGAAAAACATTTAGATTCATTTAATGCTAGTGTGATCCAACACTGCGTGGTTATACTACAATTTTCATAAATAATCTGTTTTGACTCAGGAGGTACCAATATAAGACATTTTGAAAACTGAATTTTTATTTTTTTTTTTTTTTCAGTTTTTGGCCAGGGCCAGGTTCAAACCCACCACCTCCGATGTATGGGGCCAGTGTCCTACTCCTTTGAGCCACAGGGGTCACCCAATAATGGAACTTTTGCATGGAGAGAGTGTGTCCTCTCATCTCACTCTTCACCTTCAAAATAAGAGGTAAGAATACATGGGTACTAAGTATATATTTTTCTGTGAAAACTTAGAAAGATAATATTATTACTGGTTTATTAAATAGTCTGTATAATAAATTAGAGAGTTGTGATCCTCAGAAATATAAAAGTTGCATTCATTAATAACTGTGTTCTCAGCATATGAGATACAACACATTCAATGAAAGAAATAACAGATTGAGCAACCAGTGAGGATTCTAGAATTCCATTCATACAATCACAACAATACCTAGACTTAGTAAGCTTTTCAACAAGAGTCATTGCAAAGTTGGTGTCAATAGATATTAATATTATCAGTATTAGGTCAGCAAAATTGTCATGTATCAGGATTTTTAATTTTGATTTGAAATTTTTGTGTTTATTTAGTGTGCCTTAAAAGTTTACAGAAAAGGCACTATAGGGGAAAAAAGGAATTTCTTCAGAATCAATTGCTATAATTTTGAGACAAGAACAATTGTACTTGTAGCAGCAAGTCCTTCAGCATCCTATAATTTATAGGGTATAGAACCAGCAGTGGAAGGTAGATTTAAAATATATCAAACATAATATTTGGACATTTTAAAATTAATTAATTTCACAAATATGCTTCTGTTTGCTTATTAAGGAAGAAACACAAGCTAAGATATAATAACAAAGAGATGCAATGAATAAGTATTTTAACCAAAAGCCAAAGGCCCAAAGGATAAAAATTAGTACTCATCTAAGTACCAAACTCATCATCATGGAGGGATATATGTGCATGAATATAAAGTTTTATTTTAGAAATGTTTTGAAATAATTAAAATTTGGTAAAAATATCAAATTTTTGAGATATTTCTTATCTTCTTATAAATGATAACTTCTTATAAATGCTGTATGTCAGGTTCATCCAGCCAGTGCTAAAAATTATTACTATAGTATTATACAGTTTCAGACCTTAATAGATGCTCATGATCCATTGAGACCTATAATAGATAAAGATATTTTTGACTTTTTTGCAAGAATAGCGAATAATGAAGACTTTATTTTCTATTAATCTTATGACATAAATGGAATTAAATATATAAATAGGAATTAAAATTCTTATTTTTTTACTGTTTAGGATTTACTGAGGGCACAAAGAATTAGTGCCTTTTGTTAGATAAAGTACCTTTTATAATTATGTCCCCCCCAACAGGTGTGCCATACACTGTGATCCTCCGTTCCCCTCCTTTGTATCCTCTCTCCACATGTTTATTCCCCTACCTCACCCTGTGTATTAGCTCACCTACTGCTTCATATTAGAATAGAGTACACTGGATTCTTGCTTCTCCATTCTTATGATGCTTTACTAAGAAGAATGTGTTCCAGCTCCATCTAGGCTAATATGAAAGATGTAAAGTCTCCATCTTTTTTGTTATTACTATTCAGCCACTGAATACTATTCCATGGTATCCATATACCACAGCTTTTAATTCATTCCTGGGTTGGTGAGCATTTAGGTTGTTTCCATATTTTGGCAATTGTAAATTGAGTTGCAGTAAACAGTCTAGTGCATTTTAACGGGGAGTGCATTGAATTTGTAGATTGTTTTGAGTAGAATACACATTTTGACATTGTTGATTCTTACCAGCCATGAGCATGGAATTCTTTTCCGCAGCATATCTCCTTGTTTTATTTATCAAAGACCAAGTGCGGGAAAAGGCTAGTTTCACCTCATGGTTTTCTATTTGGTTCCAAATATCAATGTCTCTATTTTTACGCCATGCTGTTTTGATGACTTTGGCCCTGTAGTAGAGACAAAGTCCGGCAGGGTGATACTCTTGGTTTTGTTTTTATTACTAAAAATTGACTTGGCTATATGGGGTTTCTCTGGTTCCATACAAAAACAAGAATTATTTTTTTCCAAATCTTAAACATATGATGGTGGTATTTTAATGGGAATTGCATTGATCTATAAATTGCTTTGGGTAGTACAGACAGTTTCACAGTGTTGATTCTTCCCAGCCATGAGCATGGTATGCTCTTCCATTTGTTAATATATTCTGCTATTTCATTTCTTAGGTTTTTGTAATTTTCTTTGTAGAGGTCCTTCACCTCTTTTCTTAGGTATACTCCTAGATATTTCAATTTTTTTGAAGGTACTGTGAAGGGAATTGCGTCCTTGATTAGCTTCACATCTTAGCTGTTATTGTTATATACAAGGGCTACTGATTTGTAATCATTCATTTTATATCCTGAGACAATGCTGTATCATTTCGTCAGCAAAGAGGGAGAGTTTGACCTCCTCTGCCCCCATTTGTATGCCCTTTATTTACTTCTCTTGCCTTATTGTATTGGCTAGCACTATTGAATAGTAGTGGCAATAGAGAACATCCTTGTCTGGTTCCAGTTCTATGTGGAAAAGCTTTCAGTTTTAATCCATTCAGTAGAATATTATCTGTAAATTTGTTGTAGATGACTTCAATCAGATTAAGAAATGTGCCACCTATGCCTATTTTTTAAGTGTCCTAATTAGAAGAGGTTGCTGAATTTTATCTAATGCTTTTTTGGCATCTATTGAGAGGATCACAAGGTTTTTGGTTTTGCTTTTATTGATATGATGAATTACATTTATGGACTTGTGTGTGTTAAACAAGTCTAATATCCCAGGGATGAAAGAT
>NW_003852435.1:4150947-4155496 GCF_000181295.1 Otolemur garnettii
GAGATATACTTCTTCTTGGATAAGTCTAGGGAGAGAGTGCTATTCCAGGTATTGATCCATTTTCTCCACAATGTCAAATTTCTGGGCATAGAATTTCTTGTAGTATTGAAAGATGATCTCTTATATCTCTGTGGCATTTGCTGTTATTTCCCCTTTACCATTTCTGATTGTGCCTATTAGAAATTTTACTTTTCTCTTCCTTGTTAATCTGGCCAAAAGTTTATCTATTTTATTTATTTTTTCAAAAAAAATGAACATTTTCTTTCATTAATTTTCTAAATATTTCTTTTGTTTTAAATTTCATTAATCCCTGATTTAATTCTGGTTATTTCTTTTCTTGAGCTGGGTTTGGAGTTAGATTCTTCTTTTTCCAATTCCATAAGATAGTTCATGAGTTTGTTGATGCTCTCTCTTTTTGTTTTTCAAATGTAGGCATTTAATGCTATAAATTTCCCTCTTAAGACTGCTTTTGTTGTATGCCACAGGTTTTGGTTGTGTCTTCATTCTTGTTACGTTTGAGGTATTTAACATTTTTTTCTTTTATCTCTTCCTGAGCCCAAGTATCATTCAGCATAAGGTTGTTTAATTTCTAAGTTTTTGTGTGGTGATGAATGTATTTTTTGGAGTTGAGTTCCACTTTTATTGCCTTGTGGTCTAAGAAGATATAAGGTATAATTTCTATTCTTTCAATTTTGTTAGGTTTAATTTGTATCCTAGGATGTAGTCTATTTTGGAGTATGTACCATGGACAGATGAGAAAAATGTATATTACTCAGCTTTGGGATGATGTGTTCTGTATATGTCTATTAATTCCATTTGTTCTTGGGTCACATTTCAGTCCTTTGTATCTTTGTTTATTTCTGTTTAGACAATCTGTCCAGTCCTACCACAAGGGTGTTTAAGTCTATGACTACTATGGTCTTAGAGATATCATATTGCTCAGACCCATCAAGGTATGTTTCATAAATCTGGGAGCATTAAATTTGGGTGCATAAATACCTAAAATTGAAATGTATTCTTGTATTGTCCCTTTGACCAGTATAAGGTGTCCATCTTTATCTTTCTTAAATTTGGTTGCTTTAAATATGCTCGTATCAGAAAATAAGATTGCAATCCTTCCTTTCTTCTGATTTCCATTTGCGTGAAATACTGTTTTCCATCCCTTAAGCTAGAGATTTTATTTATCCTTCAAGGCTAGGTGCATCTCCTAGAGATAGCATATGATGGCTTGTGCTTTTTTATCTCATCAGCCAGCCTGTGCCTCTTCAGTGGTGAATTCAATACATTGACATTTATTGAGAGAATTGATAGGTGTGGTGGAGTTCTATTTATCAGTTTTTGTGAAAGTCTATTGTGTAGTTTTATCCTCTGCACCATTGTGGAAACTTTATTTTGACCTTTAAATTATTTGCGTTTACTTTTCTGGTTGTCCACTGTGGTGGTCAGTGTTCAGAATAGGTCTAAAATTTCCTGTAGAGATTGTCTTGCTGTGGAAAATTCACTCAGTGCTTGTGTATCCTCAAAAGATTTGATCTCTCCTTCAATTTTGAGGTTTACTTTAGCAGGATACCAAATTCTGGGCTGAAAATTGATTCTTTAAGAATGTCGAAGGTGGATGACTGTGCTCTTCTAGCTTGGAAGGTTTCATTTGAAAGTCTGCTGTAATCCTAATGACTTTGCCTTTGCAGGTCAGTTTTTTCTTTCATTTTGACTTTGGACAGATTCATTGCAAGGTAGCTTAGAGAGTTGGTGGCACCTAAGGCTCAAAGTGTAGGGCTTAGCCCCATATACTGGGGGTGGCAAGTTCAAGCCTGGCCCTGGCCAAAACTACAAAAAAAAAAAAAAAAAAGTAGCTTGGAGAGGCTCTATTTGTGTTGAGATGACCCAGGGTTTGATATCCATCTGAAAGAAGTGTGTTGGGGTCTTCAGTAAAACTTAGGAAGTTTTTCTTCTTTCTTTCCTTTCCTCCAGCTCTACTGGAGACCCCACTGGAAACTCACTCCTTTGGGACAATCTTCTTCCCCTTCAGGAATCCCTATCTTTTATATGTTTGAATGCTTCATGGAGTCTTGTAGTTCTGTAAGCCCCTGTCTATTTTCTCTCTCTTCTTTTCTGCCCCTTAACTACCTGGATTAACTCAAAAACTTTATCCTCTAGTTCTGATGGTTTTTCTTCTCATGTTCTAATCTATTTTTGATAGTTTCTAGTGCATCTTTACATTCCCTGATTATCTCCTTCATTTCCTTAACCTCTGCCATATGTTTTCTGTATTCTACATATCTCTCATTTGACTTTTGGTTCTGTCTTTCCATTTTCTCATCTATTTTTTTTTAATTTTCTTTATCATCCATGTTTTAAATACCCTTTTTTGTCAAGTCCATTAATTCTTTATAGGAGTTTTCTGCAGTAGCTATCTCATAATTCCTTGGGGGAGTTCCTCTATTTTGATTTTGCATGTTGCCTGAATTTTTCTGTTGGCTCCATATCAAGTATTCTTTCTTCTTATTCACCTCCTTGCTCTCCTTTTTACTTCTTCCTGCCTCCTTTGTTTCAAACATAAGTCCTTGCTCTTGATGACAGCATGTTGCAAAATGTCATCAGAACACCAGGTGACACTGTGATTTTTGTAGGACGCAAAAAGCACAGGCCAAACCTCTATGGTCCTTATTCCAAACTTAGTTGCCTTTGGTGATTGCCTAATTGTTGCCCCAGCATTAAGACCCTGCTGGTTTAGGAACTTAAAGCTCACAAGCATCCTTCTGGGGTATGTCTCACAGTGCCCTCTGACTTCAGTTCCTGTTGGGTGGAGGAGTCCTTCAGCTTGTCCCAAGAGTAGAGTTCTGATCTGGCAGGCATAATTAAGACAGCTGTGCTTCAAGTCTCTGGTAAGCCTCACTTACCAGATCTTCCTAAAATGGGAACCCCCTGGCCACTGAGACTTTCTCAGTATGGCTGCCTCACCAGCCACTAAACCTATGGCAAATCTACTCCAATCAGCTTTCAAATATGGTTTATGTAAACCAAGTCCACTCACTTTTCCAAGCTTTTCACTCAACATGCAGCTTTACCCAACAACTGAAAACTCTGGAAAGGCTTCCTTCTGTCCTGGGCCTCTTGGGGCAGGCAGCCAATCCCTGCCTGTTGCAATCACTTGCCTAATTCATGAGATTTCCTCCACTCCATATCATATGCTGTAACCAGCTTACCAGCTCCTCATTGTACTCCCTGAGCTATGAATCTGGGTAAGTTCCTTGAATCAAATATGGCTTTCTCTTTTTCTCCATTTGTTCTAGGAGAGCTCAGCTGAATAATCCTTCTTGACTGCCCTCTTGTTCTTTCACTTTGAACTGAAATTCTTAAGTTATTTCATTTACTACATAAATTCTAATTAACTAAACAATTCCATGAAGATTTAAATCATTATAGGCATTAGCTATAGTATTATAGATACTTATAGGCCTATACATTTTTTTTTTCTCTTTAGATGGAATTTCACTCTGTTGCCCCAGGGTAGAGTATCATGGTGTTAGGCTAGCTCACAGCAACCTCAAACTCCTGGGCTCAAGCAGTCTTGTTGCCTCAGGCTCCTGAGTGTCTGGGACTACAGGTGCTTTCCACAACTCCTAGCTAATTTTTTTCTGTTTTGGTAGAGGCAATGCCTCACTCTTGCTCAGGCTATTCTCCAGCTCCTTAGCTCAAGGGATCCTCCTGCCTGAGCCTCCCAGAGTACTAGGATTACAGATGTGAACCACTATACCTGGCCAAGCCTTATTCCTTCATTTACTTTTTAAAATATTTTTTGTCTCATCTGAATCTAAGAGCCTACCTAAAAATATCCATTTAACACACTCTAAATATTTGAATTAACTGCAAATACATATCTCCATATTAATTGGGCAATACTAATAATTGTTTTCATTTAGAAGTTTGACATCTTTCACAATCTATATTATTGCAGTGTTTCTTTTATGATTGTAAACATACTATTATAATTCATTTGCATACAATGTCAACATATAAAATATTTAATTTTTCACTACAAATTATGTCAGAATTTTAATTACATTTGGAAATGAATATTCAGGCAGTAATAGTGTGGCAGATAGACAGGTCATGTCTGTGTTTTAAACAGTGCTATGTTGATATTTGATGGTAGTATACTTGATAAAATGATTAGCATTCATAGCAGGAGATGCCATGCAAGCTGAAGCAAATTTGTTAGAGAAGATGATTGTTCCATTTTCAAGATTTTTAAATTGTAATGTATGTGAAATATAAAGACATTAAGTATTTTAGACTGTCAGTCACAATACAGAAACACCTGAAGACTTTTTTTACCATGTTAATATAAGTCACAGGAGATAGCCATCATTAATGTATGGAGTCAAAGAAGATAAGAATCTTGAACAAAGTTCAAGAAAGAGCTTAAGGGTGGTGCATGTGGCTCAAAAGGGTAGGGCACCCATCCTATATGCCAGAGGTGGCAGGTTCAAACCCAGCCCCAGCTGAAAATGGCAAAAAAAAAAAAAAAACCACCAATAATGAAAAA
>NW_003852435.1:4155516-4159170 GCF_000181295.1 Otolemur garnettii
AAAAAAAAAAAAAAAAAAAGAAAGAAAAAAGAAAAAGCTTAAAATAATGACAGAAAAGAAGAGCTCAGAGACATAGAAGGAAAGGCTGCATTGCATCCTATCAGTCAAGGAAACTAAGAGTTTTAAGCAGTAAGTAACACACATCATCAAATGCTGTTGTGTGATCTCATACCATACAAATGATTGTTGGGGATGTTGGTTATGACAGTTTAAATAGAGTAGATGAAATCAAAGCCAAATTATATTGGCTAATGACAGAATAATTGAGTAATACATTAATTCTTTTTAAAATGATTCATAAAGTGAGAGGAGATGAACAGGAAATTGAGGGACATGAGATTAAGGTACATTTTAAAAAATATTTTTGCTTCCTTATTTGTTTCTAAGTGACCATAAAAATGCTAAAATATTAAATGAAGACTTGAAGGAAGCAGAAGAGAATAAGAAATTGAAATTATAACAGAAATTTAACATTAATTAACGTAAGATCCTGAGTAGCCACATAAAGGAGTCCAAATCATTTTATTAAGTATATTATAGGAGGAAGACAGGTGTAGGTGACAAAGAGCTTAGAAAATTTCCAATGAGAAGTTTATCAGTGGTTTTTGTGGATTCTACTTTTCTGTAAGAGATCAACAGATGTGAACAACTCAGAATAGCCATTGTTGAAATAAAGAGTTCTTAATCTATAGCTATGATATATATATATGTTTACATATATATGTTTGTGTGTTTATATACATGTTTATGTGTATATATGTATATATATTTGAATAAAAATTATTTAGAACCTTACCCTTGCATTGAAAAAAATTATTTAGAATCTACTGAAAAAAATTGCATTGAAAAAAATTATTTAGAATCTACTACATGTGATTGTAAGTGTTACCTTGGGGAGAAACCTAGAACTAAGAACACTGGTTTCAGTAATAACTGCATCATTATTCAATTATACAAATATATTTAATGACTTAAATTTAGCAGGAAATATCCTTGTGTTAAGATATTAAGGCATTTTCTGGTGTTTTTTGAGGTAACAATTCAGATGAAAGAGCCTGAGTGATGGTCAGTTGGTACCTAGATTTCAGAAAGCAGATGAAAGTGTTCAATTTGAATCATACCCTGAGTTTGCATTTTCTGACTTTGAGGTAAGAAGCAAGGGACAGAGAAAAAGAAAGAAAAGAGAGAGAAGGAGAGAGGGAAGGAGAGTAGCAAGGAGGAAGAGAGAGAGAGAAATTAAGAAGGAAAACAGAAAACACTAGTCAAAAAGAAAAAGAGAGAACTAATTGTGGAGAGATAGAAAACAAAAGCATAGTTAGTTGTCACATCTTTACCTAAGTAGGGCCTTTAAAAAGCACAAATATATAACAAATATTTAGCAGTCACTTGGACTGTGCATTTTTTTTAACTTGTTATAGCTATTGTGCAAAAGTGTGCTCAGAAGGACTGATTGATACTTAGAGATATGATAACTGTACTCTGTATTCTAATTTCAAGATCTATCATAACTTGAATTTTTAGAAAGCATTTATGGCAATGTGCAAGTTCTTACTAGGTACAATCCCAGGACAATGTGGTGAGAAAGAAAAGAAAATGAGACAATAAAGAATTGGCAGCAGATGTGCATACCTGATGTGGCAGAAGATCTATTGTCTTGTGGAAATCATGACATTATCTCAGTTAGTAGAATTTTTTTTTTTTGCTTATTTTCCCACTGTCTGAAGAATGCCATAGCAAGCAGAGTATAGTCACTTCTTAGATCTCTAATCAAGGAAAGATTGGGATTCTATGGACTAGACACATATATTCAACTGCTTCAGTGGGAGGGCTGGGGAGAGATACTTTCCTCCTTTTACCTTTTGTTTTCTGGATCCATGAGTCTTGGCTAGTAGAGATACTGTATCATTCATCAAGACCTTGGAGACATTACCCTGATCCTGCCTGTTGATGATAGTGAGCTGACTCTTAGCTGAATCTTAAACAGATTTCTTCCAAATTAGGCTAGATTTTGGTAAATGGTGTAGTATATTGAAAAATCAATAAATCCCAGAGTTATGAGCCAACTGTGCTAACATCTTGGAAATAAAGTAAACCCTTTGGCCTGAAACAATGTTATAGAAAAATACTATAAGTATTAAAAAGGCTTTCTGGAAGTCTTTTTGCTGAGGAATTTGGTTAAGAAATCAGACTCATATATGGAATATATAGATTCCTACAAATGAAAAGAGTCAAATATAACTGCTTTGCCAAAAGATGGTCAGCTGATATCCCTAAGCAATGGTGGTGCTGTCTCATGGCTGATCTGTGATACTGGAAACTTGCACACACAGGAGTAGCAGTAGCTGCAGAAGCTGCGGTAGGAGCTACTGCACCCAATGGACAGATGCATAACCTTTATCCCTGTCACCATAGACTATTTCAATGGTACTACACAGCACTGGATTTGTCTAGCGAAGGAATGAATGATATTTACATATCTACCTACACTTTTAGAGCCATCCTTTTGATGAATCATCTCCAGTACACATGAACATGAGATGCAATTATGTATTCTAATTATCTGTATCAATATGTCCATCTACATACTTCATCCTCAGAACCCCTTGTCGTTGAACTTTTAGTCATATTCTTGTGTGAGCCCACACAAACAGGCCCAGGTATATGCCACTTCAAAGGAATTAGTGAATAACCACAGTTGAGGCAAATTCTCCCTCTACTGAAAGAAGATAACTGAATGGATTGCTTATAGTTTTGCCAACTAGGAGGATATCTCTTTACCATTTGTGAGACGTGCAATGTATCAACAATTTATTTCTGACTAACGTCTCAGTAGGCTATCATTTCCTTTTCATTAATCTGATTTATAGCTTTATGAGAATCCATTTGGAACTTAGAAGTCTCTGGAAGCAGACAATATTCCTTAGACTCTGAAGAAACAGCCTGGCATCAGCCACTGATTTGAAACCTGGGCCCAAGCTCTTTTCCAAACTGGTTAGGACTATTGAAACCAACATCTTACTTGTTTCCCCCCAACTGTAAATGTGGAACCTAGTTCTAAGCTTTTCAACTTTTCTGTAACATCAGGGTTTTGATTTGCCTTTAAACATTTTAATACTTTTTTTAGCATGCATAAAAATTATGTTAATAAATTTTTATCAGTTAGAAATACAATCTGATTTATATTCACAGGGCCTGAACAATAAACTAATTAATTTCAGGAGTATGTTCGGAAAATGTAACCTCAATAAAGAATTTTGAAATAGGTTGAAATTTTTTGCTAATGAGAAATGGGATGCTATCTATCCTGGGCATATAGAAGCACTGGCATAAATCAAAGTATTGCCTGATTTGTTGACTCTTATCAAGTACTTACGAAACAAATTTCTTAATGGATCAAGTTGCTGTTCATTCACTTGTTATGGAAAAACTGATTATTACAATGTTTATAATGAAGGATAACTCTTTTTAATGATCCACAGTGTTTACATATAGAAAATGACAAGCTCTGGTTTTTAATTTCTTAGCTCTAATAGTCATATAGAACAACTGATATTTAAGGTGGCTTTAAAAGCATCTCTCATTTACTGTAGAATTAAATCAAATTTAATGAAAATCAGACATAAAATATAATCATACTATTTGGAGAATTACAGT
>NW_003852435.1:4159396-4174396 GCF_000181295.1 Otolemur garnettii
TTTTGAGACAGGGTCTCACTTTGTCAAGTGCTGTAGTGTCATAGCTCACAGGACCTCAAACTCTTGGGCTCAAGTGATACTCTCGCCTCAGCCTCCCGAGTAGCTGGGACTACAGACAATGCTTGGCTACTTTTAGAGACGGGCTATCACTCTGGTTCAGGCTGGTCTCAAACTTGTGAGCTTAGGCAATCCACCCATCTCGGCCTCCCCAATTTTTAGTTTGAAAGAAACTCAAAGCAAATCATGCCTGTTTACTTTTACAAGAAGTAAAAATGATGCTTCTGCTAGTTCTGAAGTTTCAAAATATTCTTATACAACCAAATGTCCCCAACCTGGATTCCTGACTTTAAAAGACAATACCTATTAGTATTGGATATGATGTAGACTGTATAGTTTTGCTATGCTTATAATAAAATGCTTGCTCAGGCTGAGTATTGGCATAGGGTTTTCTGTCCCTCCTGGGAAGAATACTTTTTTCTAAAGCTGCCAAAGGGACCTTGTTTGTTTGTTTAGGGCATGGTTTAAAAATTACATGTGATATGTATATCATTTTTAATTGAAATACAAAGATGTCATGTTTTACCCTGATCCTTATAAATAACATTATGCACTTTTTGATTATACACTACAGCTAGTTGAAATGCCATGTCTTTTACAGCCATTTGCACCTCATTGAAATTAACCATAGTTTTATAAATCATGATGCCATTCAACGTCAAAAATTGTAGCTAGTCCATCTATAATGATCTGCTTTCTAGAAAAACTACAGAAATCTATTGTTTTAGCTCAGACTCATTGGAAATATTGTAGAAGACATTAAGTGTAATGCTTAAGGTAATGCAATTCCAGGGAAGTAAGAATTATGGAAAAAAAATGACACATAAGAGACAAAATTAGAAACGTATTGTGTATTGCTGAGCTGGTCACTGCTTCCTGAGATATGAAGAGGCATAGCCCACTGCTTACTCATGTGAGATGCCCTGGGAAATTTGTACAAGAGATGCAAGTCTCAGAATGGTCTGTTGAAAAGCAAAAGGGAAAGGGATTAATCTGCCAGTTCTCTCTTATCTTCTCTCTCCTACCAGTTTGTAATTTACCTTGCAGATAGCCAACTCTCCAAAGCATAAGAGTATGTATGTCCCTTTTTGAAGTTTTTGGGGAAGCCAGATCTGAAATGCTATATAGCATAGTGCTATAAAGACATAGGAGGAACTAGAGTTTTGGGTTTCTTTTAATTTGACTCCAGGCATAATGGTTATTGTAGAGACCAGGCAAGAACCATACCAATGGAAATGGTGACAATCATTATTACTAGGATATGCCATTTAGGTGCTTCTTCTTACTAGCTGAAAGGAGAGAAATGGTAACCAAGTACCTGTAAAGACAGGTAAGACTGAGAAAAGGTTTCTGAGAAATGTTGTTTATGGGATTTTTATTATAATTTAAAATAAATACGTTTCTCCAAAATTAAGCCATACTTGTATGGGTTACCCAGAAGGATGATCTCACTCTGGTAAACAAAAATGAAAAAAGAATATAGTGAAATTTATGGGATGCAGCAAAAGCAATTTGTGAAGGAAAATGTATAGCTGTATAAATCCATATTAGAAATAAAGTCAGTGATAAAAGTGATAATATCCTTGTTAGTATTAATGAAACAAAAGCGATTATAAAAGAATACTATGAATAATCATGTATTGATGAATTAGATAATCAAAATGAAATGGATAAAAACTTAGAAAGACACACATTTGGAAACTGAATCAAGAAAAGTAGAAAATATAAATAGATTTATTATAAGCAGAGAGAGAATAATTGCAAACATTCTAGAAAGAAAATCATAGGCCTAATTGGCTTCACTTGTAAATTTTACTAATCATTTTACTAAAAGAGAGATATCAATCTTTCACAAGCCATTTTAATAATCAGCAATATATAGTCATGGGTAGAATTGTTCTGAAATTATGAGCTAGACATTTTCCCTATATATAGATAGCTGTTCTCTGAGATAGTCATAAAGACAACTCAATGCAATATCACATATACAGAGAAATATCTAAACTCATATGCAATTTCATACACTTACACACAAAGTCTCATATCTGCAGATTCTGGCATGGAAGTGGAGAGAAGGGAACACTTTCACACTGCAGGTGGGACTGCAAACTAATACAACCTTTTTGGAAGGAAGGATGGAGAATCCTCAGAGAACTCAAATTAGACCTCCCATTTGATCCTGTAATCCCATTACTGGTAATCCACCCAGAAGAAATAAAAATCATTTTATCATAAGGACATTTTCAGTAGATTATTATTGCAGCTCAATTTACAATTGCCAAATTGTGGAAACAACCTAAATGCCCACCAACACAGGAATGGATTAACAAGCTATGCCATACGTATATCATGGAATACTGTTCAGCCCTTAAAAAGATGGAGACTTTGCATCTTTTATATTAACGTGGATAGAGTTGGAACATGTTTCTCTTAGTAAAGTATCACGGGCATGAAGAAGCAAGAATCTAATGTACTCTATCCTATTACAAAGCCATAGACAATCTAACACATACATAGACAATCTCATACAATCTTAAATCAATTCAAGGTGGGGAATGGAGGAACAAGGGAGTGGGGATAGGAAAGGAGGGGTGCTCTCACTTAAGGGAAACAATGTTATGGTGTATGGCACACCTCTTGGGGACCAACACAATTATAAGGGGGACTTTACCTAAGAAATTCAAACAGTGCAGTCTTATTCTTTGTATTTCCTATTAATTGGAAAGAATAAAAAGAAAACAAAGATGCCAATATTATACACCTAAAAAATAAGATAGTGGTCAATTTTAAGCTATTTTACACATTTGTCATCTTTCTTTTTGAAGACTCAAATGGTGAAGATGATAAATTTTGGTGATTCTTGAAAATTGTTTTGCTTTTTGACACAGCTAAGAATAATAAAGATTGTGGTTTAACTTAATTTTATTATTATACATTATACCATATTACAATGCAGATAAATTTTCAATAATTAACTTAGCTGATTTATCTGTTATTTATTTATAACAGGTAGGTTTTTATTATCTTTTTTCCAATGGTAACAAAAAAGATGAGATGCTATCCATTCCTCTGTCCTAATGATGATTTCTCAAGCTACTTTTTTTTTTTTTACTGTGATTTCTCTTTTAATTTAGAGATATGTGTAATATTTTGCTTAGATTTTCTTAAATGACTATAAAAAATAATTTATATAGTTTTTAACTTGTCCAAATCTACTTAAGCTAAAACATTGAGAGAAAAATTTGGAGAGTTATTCATGAAAGACACATTGTACTGTACCCTTCTTGAATACTTGTTGGGGTAATATGGTTTTCCAAGACTCTCATTTAATGCATTTTACAGAAAATGGCATTAGATGTAAATAGTCAACCTTTTTGAGATACATACTTATATTTAGTTTTACCTTAAATTCTAGTTACCAAATACAGAGTAATATCCAAATGTAATCACAATGAATCTTATATACTTCAATAATGTATAGGATACTATTTAGTTAATTGTAACACCTTGTTAAATCACAATGTAGTTTTGTCTAGGAAAAAGCAACCAGAATGCTGAAAAGATCTACATATTTGTAAGTTAGTCTATTATAAGTCTATCGTTTAAATACCATTGTTCAATCTTATACTCAGATTTTTATAACAAAAATACAAATAAAAAAATCTAACTTTATATATCTTGTTCATTATGCACTAGTAGCTAACTTTCTTTTACACTCAATTTAATTTCAAAATATTTTGCTTGCATAGTCTTAACCCATTGTAGCTTCTAGAATAGCAATATTGTTTCAGTGGTTATTTTTTATATAATCCATTGACTGGAAACATGATAACCTAAATATGATTCTATTCTTTGTTAGCTACTGCTTACCTAAACTTTTCAGCACAGTGATTATGAGTTTATAGTAAAATAGATGATTATATTCACAAAACTGGCAAGCTAAGATTTGTTCACTTCATTCAAAATATATACGAAAACTCATTTTTATGACAGTAATACCAAACACAGTTACTGGCAAGATTAAATGAGAAACTGTATATGCATTGCCTGATCTAAAGTAAGAAACAAGTAATTCTTAATCCAATTACTTGTAATCCAACTACTCATTAAGTGATAAATCTACTAATAGTAGATGTTATTACTATCTGAAACTTTATTTCTCAAATTTTACATAGAAATTGGAATACATCTTGTACATTTTTCTGCAGCC
Source organism: Otolemur garnettii (assembly GCF_000181295.1). Lineage (NCBI taxonomy): Eukaryota > Metazoa > Chordata > Mammalia > Primates > Galagidae > Otolemur > Otolemur garnettii. The sequence goes on from NW_003852435.1 coordinate 4,163,664, forward strand.
CTGTATTTGACCAAACAATTTATAATTAAAGCAAGAATATGGCCAGTTTAGGTGGTTTTAATCCAAGACATGATTGTCAGATCACACACAGTGTAAGGGAGGACAAATGAAAATTTAGGGAGAAGAAAAGGAGACAGTGTATCTGTGGGCTCAATCTTCACTATTTTGAAAGATTTATCTCGTAGAAATAATATGACTTAATATAAACTATGTTATAGTTTCTTTTAGTTTCTGAAATGCTCTGATTATTTCCCCCTGGCTACATAGAGGTAGAATTCCAACATGAATTGTCAGTGTAATATATGGCTCTAATTGAATATTCCAAGATTATTCTATCTAAACTTAGCTCTTCTGGTAAGGGATAAAAGTGTCAGGTACATAAGTAATGCTTTAGATTTAAAATTTTCCCCAGGTCTGTCTTTTCTTTCAGTGTTTCAGAATCTTGAGATAAAACAAAATGTAATTGCCTAGAACCAAAGCCAAAGCCTGCTGCCAAAATACAGGAAAAAAAGTCATTCACATATAGTTTTTAATTGCTTTATTTAGTAGAAAAGTTGCATTATCCTTTCAGGTTTCACTCAGTTAATTCTATAACTTTACATATTCTCAAATTTAAAAAAGGTTGGTATAGACTCTAAGCTGTATTCTATTGTAATATATTAGGTAAACTTAGAAATCAGGCTACATTAAGCTTTTAAAATTATATAAACTATTTCTGCAGTAATTGTCTGTTATAGAACATCTAATAGAAAAAAATAGTTTAGCAATGGTTCATGTATTGGAAAGATGGGTAGCAGTTTACCTTTTTGTTTAAAATATAAAAAATTATTCACTAAGTGCTTTGTATTAAATGATTAGTAAGTAAGTGTGCTGATATCTGTTTATTCTCTCTCTCCGAAATATTTGGTTAGATCAGTCATCTCCAGCCTTTTTGACACTAGGGACTGGTTTCAAGGAAGACAATTTTTTTTTTCACACACAGCAGGTGGAGGCTGGGACTGATTTGGTAGGAGTCTGCAAGCGATTGACTAATTATAATCTCTGAGTAGTCAAACCTCTATGCTAACGATAACCTGTATTTTTAGCCACTTCCCAGTGGTAGCACCTCCACCTCAGCTCCACCTCAGATCATCAGCCATTAGATCCTCATAATGAGCACACAACCTTGATCTCATGCCTAATCAGTTTATAGTAGGGTCTGGGCTTCTCTGAGAATCTAAGGCCACCTCTGATCTCACAGAAGGTGCAGCTCAGACAGTGAGACAGGAGATGGGAAGCAGTTATAAATACAAGAGGAGCTTTGCCTTCTCACCCAACACGGACTGGTACCAGTCCACAACCTGGGTTGGGGTTTACAGGATTAGATGACTTGCACCATTCTGTACAAAGTTCACTTTGAAAGTTTTGAGATAGAATATGTTATGGTCTATCATTTCACTTCCAAGAAATACAATCAACAGTGGCATCCTTTTTGATTTTCCTGGGCAAGTTTCAACTTGCTTGGCTTCTTAGTGTCGCTGGGAAGGCTTTATTTGTTTCCACGTGCACAGCTTTTAGTCAGGATCAGCTATGGAGCTGGGAAGAGAGCATTTTCTGTTTGTTTGTTTTTGTTTTTGGCCGGGGCTGGGTTTGAACCAGCCACCTCCGGCATATGGGAGCAGCGACCTACCCTTTTGAGCCACAGGTGCCACCTGGAAGAGAGCATTTTCATGTGATGATTTTCTATAATTTTAAAAGTGGGTTAAACAAGTCTGAAAGTCTTGAGAATTTGCAAATGGCTTTTGGAGACCTTAACGGACAATTTGAGGTGGTTTCAAAAATTTAGAGAGGGTAAACGTCACTGAAAGACTGAAAGAGGAGGAGAGGAATGGGTGTCAGAACTGCAGTGGCTAGGCAAAACATCACTACTATGGAAAAAACCACTTTTCAAAACAGTCAAGTGACATTTAAATATGTTGAAGCAGGACTGCAGACTGGATCTCTGGCAGTGTCCAAAATTCTGCATGATTGGCTTGGTGCCTGTAGCTCAGTGGTTACTGTGCCAGCCACATGCACTGAGGCTGGTGGGTTGGGACCCAGCTGGGCCAGCTAAACAGCAATGACAACTGCAGCAAAAAACAGCAGGTCCTTGTGGCAGATGCCTGTAGTCCCAGCTACTTGGGAGGCTACGGCAAGAGAATCCCTTAAACCCAGGAGTTTGAGGTTTCTGTGAGTGGTGATGCCATGGCACTCTACCGAGGACAACAAAGTGAAATTCTGTCTCCAAAAAAAAAAAAAAAAAAAAAAAGAAAATAAAGAAATCCTGCATGATTATCTATGTTTGAGTCATGAAAGTTTCATTCCAATAAGTGCCTCAGACATTGACAGATGAGCAAAACCTATCCATGTTGAATGGTGTGCAGAAATGCTGGCCAGATTCCATGTAAGCAAGTTGACATGCCTTTCTGACACTGTTACAGGGGATGAAACCTGGATTTACCAGTTTTATGGAGAGTTAAGTGTTAGTCAACAATGTGGATTTTTCCTGATGGAAATCTACCAATAAAAGTGAAGTAGCTCCGATGTGTGCCAACTTTCTTCTCCAAAAGTGCTAATATTGCAAGTGTTCATCTAGGAACAAAGGACTGTTATTGCTCTGTCGTACACAACAGTATGCCCAGAAAAGGAAGCTTTAGGAATGGCCAAAGATAAGACTGTGGGGGACCATCTCGCACTATGACAATACATCTGCCCACACAGCCAACATCACCATTCAGTTCTCAGAGTCTACAGATTTTAAACCTTTGAGTCATCCACCCCACAACTCTGACCTTCCCTGGGTGATTATTTCCTGTTTTTTATAGTCAAAAATCACATGTACAGAAGAAGGTTCTCAGCCCTGAAGAAGCTGTTCAAGCCTACAAAAGTGAACTTAGTACACTGGAAGAAATAGTTTTGCAAGAATGCAAAAATTCATAGAATGTCTTGTCAATTATTTTGAAGTGATACAGTAATCAAAAGAATATCTTAACTTTTGTGAATCTAAAAGCACTCATAGAGTCCCTTGTAATGGAAATATAACCATCATTGTAATCCCATTTAGTGATCTTATTTTTATATATCATAGTTATTTGGTTTTTTAGGAAAAAACTCTCCAAAATGTCCTAAATTTTTCAACTCACTTTAAATAATAGTTCACACTTTTTGTAATAATACCATGAATTGTGTATGGATTTTCTTAGAAGCAGTGCTGAAGGATTATGTCAAATTCAATGCCTTTTAACATGTCATTTCATAGCTTAAAAATTCTAAATAACTCTGATCTAAAATCAAGTTTCAGTATTGTATATATTGGTGATTGTTCACAATTTCTTCTTTATTTGGCAGTGGTTCTATTAATTCTTCCTTTGTGTTTTCTTACTGTCTAGATGCAGTGAGACATTAAACCATACTCATGTCCAATAAAGTAAGTAAAATGCAAGGCTATTTTCCTCAAGAATTTTATTTTAGTGTAATCACCCAAATACAGTTCTTCATTCTGAATTCATTAAGCAATTTTTATGTAATGCTCCATTTGGTAAAATAAAGTACAAGATTTTCAGCATATAGATATGTTACTCATTTGTGGTTTTTCTGGATAGAAGAGTATTATCTAAATAATGTCTCCTTGAGGTACTTTTTTATTAAGGGACTAGATAAAAGACTATGAAAGCTCGTGATACAGCACTACTGTGACTACTGCTTCAACCATAATGACATGGTGTTCCCCTTAGGTTCAGTTAGATCTAATTCTACCTGGTTAAAAACCATCACTTCTATTGGTGTAATTTGTGTGATAGTTTCGTTAGAGTTAATAGAAGAAATTCTATTCATCTAAATTTGGTACACGATCTCATTTTTGAAAAATTCTTTCAGCTCCTCTAATGGAAGTTATTCTGAAATTAAAATTCTTTATGCACTTACATTTCCCACTTTTATCTTCAGAACAACAAAATTTCTTTTTCATTGGTATAAATTTATGTTGTACAAGTGGAATTTTATTACATGCGTACATTGTGTGGTGGTCAAATCAGAACAAATGGTTACTAATGGTACAGGTGATTTTCATTGACATGTATTTGTTAAATTTTCTATACAATTATATTCAATTATTATTTTTAACCAGAATAAATTTAGAGTTTTACACTTTTAAGCTATCAAGAGAGTACTTTTAAAACAATGAATTAATTTGATTTACTGCAATAACTGAATTATTTTCTTTTCCTTATATCTTTTGGTTTTCTTTCTATTTTTAGTATTACCTTTCCGCCAAGCTGATCATCAGTGTGTGGTTATGTTTCTTTTTTCATTTGTTTTGTCGTCTATATAAATATTTATACCAGCTATAAGTGGTAATTATTTATTTTTTAGTCTGTATTAATTTAAGAATAACACTTTTACCATTCATGTATAATCAAAAATATCATAGTTTTAAGTGTTCTTTTAAAACATTTATGCCACTTATCAGCTTTATGTATCCTTACTCCTTGCTAGAAGGATAGGTATTAGAATTTTTTTTATATAAGCTTTTTATTGTTTATTTTTTATAAGCTTTTTATTATTCATTTATTTATTTCGAGATGGAGTCTAACTATGTTACCCTCAGTAGAGTGCTGTGGCATCACAGCTCACAGCAATCTCAAACTCCTGGGCTTAAGTGATTCTCGTGCCTCAGCCTCCCAAGTAACTGGGACTGCAGGCGCCCACCACAACATCCAGATGTCATTGGATGTCAACATCCAGTTGTCATTGTTGTTTAGCTGGCTTGGGTCAGGTTCAAACCTGCCAGCCTCAGTATATGTGGCACTATAACTACTGTGCTATGGGCATTGGTCCAATACGTAAGCTTTTTAAATTAATTATTCTCACACATTTTATTTTGTAAATATATACATATATACATATATACACATATTGTAGCCATACGAGCAACACACACACACACACACACACACACACATATACACACATGCAGCCACACATATTTTCTTTTTTAAATCAAAAGCCAGAAATCATTAAGCTTTTTGAGATAGGTATATTGAAAGCTAAGATAGACCCAAAGCTAACCTTCTTGTGCTAAACAATTACCCAGGATGTGCAGGCAAAGGAAAAGTTCTTGAAAGAATTTAAAAGTGCTAGGCCAGTGAACATGGGGATGTTAAGAAAGTACAGCAGTTTTATTAGCAATATGGAGAAAGAGTCAGTGTTCTGAATAAAAGATTCAAGTAGCGACAACATTCACTTAAACCAAAACCTAGCCCAGAGTAAATCCCTAACTCTTTAAGTTTATGGAAGCTGAGAGTGGTGAAGAAATTGAAGAGAAAATTTGTTTCATGAGGTTAAAGGAAAGAGGCTACCTTCCAAACATAAAACGCAAGTGGTGATAGAAATGCTGCAGCAGTTATCTAGAAGCTCTCATTAAGACAATACATGAAAATAGTTAAAACAACAGATTTTCCATATAGTTGAGAACTCCTACTCTAGGATTTTCATAGCTGGAAAAGAAATGTCAATGCCTTTCCTTCAAATAGTCAAAGGACAGATTGACTCACTACAGGCTAAAGCATCTGGTGATATCATGTTGAAGCCAGTCCTCAACCATCACTATGAAAATCCTAAAGCCTTTAAGAATTATGGTACATCTATTGTACTTGTGCTCTTCAAATGAAATAACAAAGCCTGGGTAACAGTGTACATATTTCCTGAATAGTCTACTGAATATTTTCAGCTCACTGTTGAGATCTACTCGGAAAACAAAGTTATCTTTCAAAATCCCACTGCTCATTAAGAAGGCACCTGATCACCCTACAATTCTAATAGAGACATACAGAGAGATTTGTGTTGTTTTCATGCCTGCTAACAATTCTTCATTCTATAGTCAATAGATCAAAGAACAATTTTGTCTTTCAAGTCATATTATTTAATAAATACATTTTTAATGCCACAGCTATAGGTAATTCTTGGATGAATCTAAGCAAAATCAATGGAAAACCTTCTGGAAAATATTCACCATTTTACATGGTATTTTTTTTTATTAACTCATAACTGTTACATTAATGCATTTATGGGGTACAGTGTACTGATTTGATATACAATGTGGAATGCTTGCATCAAACTCACTAACATAACCATCACCTCATTTACTTATTTGTTATGGTAAGACATTTATACTCTATTCTTAATAATTTGCACAATACAAGGGCACATTCTACATGGTATTAAGAGCATTAGTTGTCCACACAAGGAGTTCAACATACCCACAACAATAGGAGTTTGGAAAAGTTGATTCAAACCCATGCGGATGATTTTGATGAGTTCAAGACTTCAGTGGAGAAAGTAACTACAGATATGAAAAATAGCAAAAGAACTAGAATTAGAAGTCTAGCCTAAAGATGAGAATGAATTGCTATAATCTCATGATAACACTTTAACAGAAAAGGAGTTCTTGCTTATGGATGAAGCAAGAACTTGATTTCTTGACATGGAATATACTCTTTGTGAATATTGTTGCTATCACAAAGGAGTTAGAATAATATGAAAACTTAATAAAACTGTGGCATTGTTTGAAAGAATTAACACTGATTTTGCAAAAAGTAAAATACTATCAAATAGCATCAGATGATTAAGAGAAATCTTTTATGAAAGTAACAGTTAATGTAGTGAACTTTCCTGTCGCCTTATTTTAAGAATTTGCATAGTCACTCTAATCTCAACAAACACTACCCTGATCAGTCAGCAGCCATTAACACTGAAGCAAGACTTTCCTCCAAATAAAATATCGTGACTCTGAAGGCTCAGTTAATTGTCAGCAATTATTTTTAAATAACATATTTTAATTAAGGTATGTGCATTTTGAGATATAAATCTATTGTACACTTAATAAATTACATGACAGTGTAAACATAATTTTTTAAGAATATAATTTCTTATTTTATTTTAATTTTTAGTTTTTTTATTATTTTAGGTTATTTGAAAGTACAAAGAATTAGGTTACACTGTATTTGTTAGGTAAAATCCCTCTTAAAATTGTGTCCCACACATCACAGATGTGCCACACACTGTAATGTTGTGTCGCTTAAATGGGAGCACACTCATCCTCCTCACCCCTTCCCCCTCCCTACTGCTTCATTTTCCTACCCCCCATCTGAATTGATTTGAGTTTTTCTCTTATGTGGGCATGTATTACATTGTCTACTGGTTTCCTATTAGAATCGAGTACTTTGGATGCTTCCTTCTCCATTCTAGTGATAATAAGAAGAATGTGTTCCAACTTCCTCCAGGTTAACACAGAAATCGTAAAGTCTCATTTTTTAAAAATGGGTGAATAGTATTTCATGGTACACATATACCACAGTTTTTTAATCCATTTCTCAGTTGGTGGGCCTTTACGTTGTTTCTACATTGTGTGCTGTAAATTGAACTGCAATAAACAACATTGAAAAACTAGAAAAAATAGAATTTCATTTTGTATGGAATCAGAAAAAACCATGTATAGCCAAAGCTATTTTTAGTAATAAAAACAAAGCTGGAGGCATCACCCTACCAGACTTCAGGTTATATTGCAAGTCCACAGTAATCAAAACAGCATAGTATTGGCACAAAAATAGAGACATAGACATATGGAACAGACTAGAAAAAAAAAAAAAAACAATAAGAGATGAAATGAATCTCTACTTGCCATCTGATCTTTGATAAACCAAACAAAAGCATACAGTGAGGAAAAGAATTCCTATTCTTCAAATGGTTCTGGGAGAACAGGATAACCACATGTAGAAAATTGAAACTGGACCTATACCTTTCACCACTTAAAAAAAAAAATGACTCAAGATGGATAAAAAATTTAAATCTAAGATACAAAATGATAATCCTAAAAGGAAGTGTAGAAAAAAATTCTTGATGATGTTGGACTGGGCAAAGATTTTATGACAAAGACTTCAGCGGCCATCACAACAACAAAAATAAAGAAATGGGACTTAATTAAGCTGAAAAGCTTCTGCACAGCTAAGGACACAACAAATAAAGCAAAAAGAGAATCTTCAAAATGAGAAAAGATTATTTTCAGGGTCTAAATTTGACAAAGGATTGATAACTAGGACCCACAGAGAGCTCAAATAATCAACGAAAAAATTAAAACAACCCCATCTATCACTGGGCAAAAGATATGAACAGAGCCTTCTGTGATGAAGACAGAAGAGGGATAACAAACATCTGAAAAAATGCTCATTATCCCTGATCAGCCTAGAAAGGCAAATCAAAATCACCCTGAGATATCACCTAATCCCAGTGAGAATAATCCACATCACAAAATCTCAAAGCTGCAGATGTGGAGAGAAGGGAACATTTTTACGCTGCTGGTGGGACTGTAGACTAAGCATAACTTAAATGTGCACTGGGAAGCTAAAAATATTGTGATGTGCTTTTTTTGCAATATTCAGTTTACTGCACTATTCTAGGGAGAACCTGTAATACCTCTGGGTATGTTTGTCTATATGTACGTGTGTGTATACGTATTTACAAACATATCATCATACCATACAATGACATTTCCACTAATTCATATAAGCTTTAACTTAGTCTCACATGTGGACAGGAAAATGCAACAAAAAATAAAAATAATAATTTGCCAAAGACCTAGGAATATATACAAAATGTAAATTAAAATTTAAATTAATGGTTTGTTTTCCTTTTTACATTATTTTCCTTCTTTTATGTGTCCCAAGAACTTGAAGTCTTCGTTTAGTGATCTGTGTTACAGTAAGTTATCTCTACCTAATTTATGGTAGTGGAGCACAGAGCTGTACTGAGCCAGTCCATGATTTTCCATCATTCTAGGCAATCTAGAAATGAACAGGGGAAAAACAAAAACAAAGTACATCAATTATGTTCCTTAATTGATATAGTTATGAATGTTGTAGGCATTTGGGGAAAATATAGTAAGGAAGCACGTTGAAGACAATTTCAACTGTGTCACCATTAAGCAAACTAATGAAAATCAGATATTAGTGAGAATTTGTACCCACTGGATTAAATTCCACCAAACACTAGAAATTTCTGTACAATTTTCAGTTATGAAAAATGATCATATTAACTTATCATACACAAAATTAAGTTGGATCATCTAGCAATTTCAAAATAATTCTAAACATTATTCACTTGTCAAGGGTGCAAAGCAGACTGCATACTATTGGTATCAATACAAATTGTTATAACTTCACTGAAAGGCAATTTGACAATATTTTGAAAAGTTTTCAAAAGTTTTCACAAAATTATACAGAGTTTCATGTTTACTTTTTCCACAAAACTTAATTAGACATAAATGCAAAAATATATGTACCAAATTTAATCATTGCCACTTGGTTTAAAGGAACAAGTGGTTGACAATAGGAAATGCATTATATATTTTTCTATACTTGGAAAAATGCATAGCTATCAAAAAATCATGTTGCATCCTACTTCAAAATGTGGAAAATATACATTCTATGTTAATATAACATTCTATGTTAATGCTTGTAACATATTATATGAATTTTAAGAGTGATAATCATTGTTGACAAAAAGTAAGTGATCTTTATTTTCTTTAGTTATATTAATCCCATTCTTGTATTTTCTAAATAAAAGAGAATATTTCAATTATTTCAAAATTATATATATAACATATGTGAAATATATATATAAAACAATACATACATATGTGTACATATATCCACACACATGTATATTCATAAAGTCTTTGCTAATAATCCTATTCAAAAATATTTTTCCTATTAAAATTTGAGAAGGCCTTGGATAAATTTCATATTGATAACTGAATATCTGACATTATGATATGTCAACCTGGAACAGGCGTATTTAAACACAGGAAAATTAGTCTAAGTATATCTCAGTTTCCAAATTGAAAATAATGATAATAAGATACCATAAACCATAATGTGCATAATTTGTTATAAAGTTTTGTTTTAGTCTAGAATGACAATAATATCAAACATATTTACATTTCAAGAGAATAAAAATCACTAAATTCTGAATAATGAAATAGTACTTATAGGTCAGGAGGTCATAGTATCTAGATTCCAGAATGTTTTTCCAATTTATATCTACAAATAGTAAGAGAAGAATATCACTCTCCTTATAGTTGTTTATGCAAAACAATTTTTCAGTATCTGAGAACAGTATATTTCTAAAAATGTTATACTCCTTCTGCATTGCTTACCGGGTCATCTCTTTGTGGAAATGAGAGCTATTTGAGAAACAGCTGCAAAGGAAACTTGGAATATGAAATAATTTTTATTTAATAATACATATGGTTGCCTGCTGGGTATCACCTTCTTGATAGAGGCATGGTATGCGGGTTATCTAGGTTGGACATGTGATTAGTTTTACAAAAGTGGACACTGATTAGTGTTAAAAGAGTGTCAAAAAGATGGACAAGAGGAGAACAGGCTTACATAAGGACTGTGGCCAGAAATTTAAAAGTAGAGTCACCCAAGTGATAAGATGTCACAAGATTTCTTGCTGTTTATATGTTTAGAACAAAAATATATTACTGTTTATTGAAAGAAAAGATCTTCCCTTAAAAGATTTTGTATCCTTCTTAGTTACAGGCACAGACAAGTTTGAGTTCAATAAATACTCTCTAAGGAATGAAGTATGAATAAAAATATTTATTGAGGAATAAATAACAAAATGAATATTCTTAATTTGTCTCTAAGTCTTCC
>NW_003852435.1:4179396-4189315 GCF_000181295.1 Otolemur garnettii
AGGAAACACAACCCTCCTAGAAAACCAGATGAAAAACTTTAGTTCTATGTCATACTTTACTCTTCTTCACTTCTATTTCTCCACCCTATTGAATAAATTGTCCAATCCTGTGTATCTTCATGTAAAACATTCGTTGAGCATTTTTCTCCTTCATTCTAATCTGAATACAACACAAAGTTAATTTTTTCCAGCTTTCCATTTTTCCATATTCTTACTCAAATCTTTCTATAGCCTGATATATAGAATTATAACCTTCAAATACAATCTTTCTGTATCCTGATTTATATTATTAAAAAATTCCATGACATTCCCCATTGAAGAAAAATAAATGTTTGTCTCTTTTCAATGATTACAAAATAAAAACTGAAATTTTTAGCATAAGAGTGATATGACCAATAACTACTGTCTGACTAGCCTCTTATTCCACTCCTTCAGTAACTCAAACTTCAGTCGCATCAACTTGCTCTTTCAGCATCCTTCCAGCCTAGAGTAGCCATTATCCTGTAGTGTAGCTATGAAATCCTACTCATTATTTGACACAAGGCTCAAATATTCTCTTTTGCTAATCTTCAGAATAACTGTCAAGTTTTACCCCTCTGATAAACTATTTTTATTCTTTCATAATATGTATAGATATTTTGTTTAAAAACAGTGACTTTCTGATTTGTCTAATATATCTACATTGTAGAAATGCATTAAAATTTGGTTGGATAAATACTGAATAATAGTAAGTCATAAGAATAAACAGACACACTTCAGAATATCTAACCTTAATTACTATGTTTACTATTAAGTATGCAATTTTTAGCATTTCTTATAAGGCCAGTAAAACCTATCAACTTATTTTTCTTTTAATGTTTGAATTCACTTTTTTAAAATGACTTAAATTTTCCAGCGTTATTGAGGAACATTTTCTGTTATTCCCATAAATAGTGCTCAGAGTACAGACTTCTGGTTTCATCTGTAAATGTAAACTCTTGTATAATAGTACACTAATTCTATTTTCAAGAGTCCTAGTGCTCAATTATTCTTTATCAACTCTCATCAATTAGAACTAAAGAAGTGAACGACTCTGATGTATGTTTTAGAGTGGATCTTGCAGCATCCAACATGATGAATTTCAGAATAACAAAATTGCCAAGTTTCAATTAAGGGAGTCGCCCATCACCCATATGGAAAGAGTTCAGATGAGAGGCCAAAGAACTGACCTTCCAGATGTTAAGGTGGATGATTACAGAAACAAGCCAAGGATGAAAACAAACAAACAAAAATAAACCTTTAATCATTTTTGTCATAGTATAAGCCAGAGGCTAAAACAAGAGAAAGCACTGACTCTTCTTCTCTAGGACAATTCCTCTCCTTGCCGTGTCCCTGCATGGAATGGTGAGCAGGGGAAGGTCAGCAGAAGCAGTGCTGACTTGAGGATAATTGCTTGGTTTTGAGAACCCAGCAATTGGGGAATACTGATGGACAAGTCTAGGAGTGGAAAAGCACTGAGTAGGGAGTCAATGGGAGAAGTGGTCTCAAGGTTTTCCCTTCCTTCCCCCAGACGAGATCTATAGCTGCAGCCCCTGGAAAGATCCTCTACATAAGGCTTCAGGGAAAGAAACTCACCTGGGAATCCAGGCACCTGGGCTAGGATTGAGTCCTAAGTCCTCAACTGTAACTTTCTTCAGAGATTCCAATGCACTGACTGTGAGCTAAATTTGTTGTGAGAGGGCAGTTTTCCCCTCTACAATCCCCTAAAAATGACACATAGGATTTAAACAGGAGCTGAACTCCTCACCATAGTAATGGCAGTAGCATCCGCACATACTTAAATATATTCATATATTCCAGGTGTTACCCTGAGCACCTTACCTACATAATTCCTTTAGTCCCATTTACAGCTCTACAAATGTTATTATTATTAATTCATCATTTTTATATATTTTTTAATTCATCACTATTGATGAGGAAACTGAGAAGCTGAGCAGTTAATTTGCCTCACACCAGCCAGCAAATGGAGAAGCTTCAAATACCATACTTGATGTTTCTACAAAAATTTCCTCTAACAGTAAGTTAATAACAAATTTCCTTGAATAAATAAAAATTTTAATACTGAAAGAAAACATCTAAAAAAAATAAATCAGTGGATCTTCAATGATTTATATTTCTTCTGGTCTAATCAAGAATCCAAAGAGAAATGACAGAAAGACAAATACAGAAAAACATACTATGCAGCATTAAAAAATAATGAAGATTTTACCTCCTTTGTGTTTACATGGATGGAGCTGGAAAATATTCTTTAAAGTATCTCAGGAATGGAAAATATATATATATATCCAATGTACTCAGTACTACTGTGAAGCCAATTTGCAATCACTCACACTTGCATATGAAAAATGAAACACAACTATAGCCTAGGATGAAAGACAGAAGGGGAGAGAGAGGGGAAGGGAGGGGCTTGGGTTGATAGAGGCAGGGGTGGTAGGGGGACCACACCTATGGATAGAGTGACCAGATTTTAACATTTGTAAGGAGAGACAACAAGGCGCAGGGGGTGGAGCCGGGGCGGAGCAGGGCATGGGGCAGGGGACAGGCCAGGGGACAGGGCACGCAGGGCCTGACAACAATGCAAACTTTGATATGCAGTTCTCCATAATCACTTCTCAGCAATTATTTATTACAGTTTAACATTATAAAATTAACAAAAATAATATAAAACTCATATTCTGGCGAAATAGCTCTATGGCGCCGAAAACCGTATATTCCCTTCTTGTTCTCCCGCCCATTCGTGCATTCGGTCCAAAAATCGGGACTTTTTAAAAATGCCATGGGACTGTCCCGCCAAAATCCGGACATCTGGTCACCCTACCTATGGAGCATATTGCAAGTACAAGTTGGATCTATCAAGTGTAGAGCAAAAATGTCTTAATGCTATAATTGGGTGAATGAGGTGCAGGCTGTGTTGATTAGTAGGATGTAAGCACTCCAACTTGTACAAATAATCAACACATTGAATCTCATAATGGCATAAATGTATTTATGATCCATGTACAAATGATTTCATAAAAAATGTATATGATGAATTTGGAAATGTGAATTGACACCTCTATATTTTCTGTAAGTTTCTTCCAGTGAAATGGATGCTGCAGTAGAAATATTTCAATGTACTAGAACCCAACCCCTAGAAATCTATCAGGATCATCAAATTTCACTAACCAAGACACTGCTAAATTTTTGTCAAAGTGATACTCTCTCTTATATCAGTAGGTCTAATTAATCTGATTTTGCCTGATCAGCAGGCATTTGTGATGCTATCTGGGAAGTTGCATAGTAAGCTTTATGTTACTATTTCAGGGTCATAGGTGTAAGTTAAGAAGACAGGATTAAAACTATGGTCTTTTATTTTCCTCTCTCCATAATCTTTGCATAACTAGAAATTAGCTTCATATGGAAACATTTAACATTGCTTATTCCTGATATGACTTGTATTTTTTTTATTAGATTCCTGGGAATTTAGTGCATTTAAACTTGTGTAATAACAGATTTTTAATGGCATTTAGAAAGATTGAAATATATAGCTATGTATTCAGATGTAATATTTGAGCAAGAAGTTATATTAAGTAAAAAGAAGAGTTTAAAAATAAGATTGATGTTTTTAAAAAAGAATAATGAACTCGATACTTGGCATCTAGGGAAGGTAGTTTTTGCCTTCATTTTGGGTCTTGGATACTAGACTATTTTAAAAATACATTTTAAATTTTGAAAATTAGTGTCATTTTTGAACATCTGATGATATTAACTGACCTCAGTTTGGAGCAAAGAACTCAGAATAACCTTTTAACTAAAGTTTAGAGCCTTAATACAGAGACTCTGAATAACTTCAATTTGTCTTTGAACACAACCTTTGCAGAATGAACACAAAAATGCTCCCAGGCTCCCTCTCTGTCCCTTTGTCACGGATGAATGTCTTAAAGATCACATCATGACAAGCCTCAGAAGTAGCCTTTAACTGAATGGTGGATAAAACGACTAAAAATCTTCTGCTCAATTTTTATATTAAGATCTGGAACGTTCATTGATTTCTAGGAATAAACGCGTTATTTAAAAGTTAATTTTACCAAAAAGGTGATTGAAAGATGGAGTAGATTCAAATAGGCCACATGAGATTCTTTAGCTTTTATCTATGAAAATATAGTCCTTTATTATGATTTTTAAGTTTTAGACAACTGAAATTACTATTTAAAAAGCAGAAATATCATTATTAAAATGTGTTCATAAGATATACCAAATTAAGCAAGAAATAATCTCACCATTCTTCATCTATATGTATTAAGTTTTCTCTATGTGACATGTTTTCTACTGTAAGTACAAATGCATGTCTATTATAATATTTATTTAGGCAGTTATTTTCATTATTTTTATTTCTGAGTATGTTTTGCTATTGTACGTGCTCATACTTAGGGAGCCCAGCACTTAAAATTTATCTGGAAAATATAGATGGTTAAGTTTTATTAAATAAGTGAAATAGAATATAAAATATAGTTTGTTAATATCAGCTGAATAAAATATTTGGGGAACTTTGAGTAAAAGTAGGCCCTTACCCTTTATATTTACCTTTTAGGAATCAATAACATTAGTCATGTGTCTAAGTTTTCATAAAATTCAACATGAATCTCCAATTCAGGTCAGACGCTAAATATAATTACTTTGTTTCCTTGAGGTATTATTTGTGTTTTAGTGTATTTTATAATTAAAGAAATACATCAGAGTAAATAAAATTAAAAGCCAACACTTAATGCTCCACTTAAATGATTTGCAACAAAATACTAAAATCTGCAGGAGATATGATCATTGTTCAACTGTGAAAAATGAAATTATAATAAGCTATTAAATTTAATGAATAAAACTTCAATAGATATTTTGAATATTGTTTGCCAGTGATGTATTGCAGGTTCAATTGTCTTTTTTCTGTATATGCTTTCTTAAAAGAATAAGCCATCTTAAAAGGTTTTGTATAGCACTGGGCTATTATTCCTATCAATTTATATCTGTACTTTCTTTACTAATCTATTTATACATACAGAATGTTTTTACTGGAATAAAGAAAACTGATCGCACTGACAGAAGTTTTGTAGTAATATGAAATAGCTATAGTGTAACCAAAGAAAACATTTCCTTGTCTTGCATTTTATTAAAAAGCCGAGTAGGTACTAAGAAATCTAAATACGTATACCTAACAAAATGATTAGAAAGAGTTGCCCACTTTCTACAGAATGATGTAGGGCATTGATTAACACTTGGATAATTATCTCACAGAAAAAAACTGAGTACAAAAATCTCCAGTCAAATGAAACTATGAATGGAAAAGTGCCAAAATTTTATCTTTTGCATTTTCTAATAAACTTTTGTTATCTTTCTTGAACTAACCCAATACATACATTACTATTCACCGTTCTGTGAAAAAGATTGACCTCTAAATAATTTCCCCTTGGTAAACTGATACTAATCCATTTGCAACTCCACTGAAGCCCATTAGGGGAAAGGTCATTTTTGCTTTTTATTGTTATTATTATTATTTCTTACTTTTACAAATGTGTTACTTGGATAAAGAACAAATGATCATTTACATCATTTATACTCTTTGTTTTCAAAGGTGTTATGTTAATCCTGGATACTCTTAGTTAGTGAGTAAATAAATATTTCTTATGCCTCTTAAAAAAAACTTGTTAAGCAACTTAAAAAAAAATACTGTATTACTTTCAATATTAAGATACATGCTTTGGAAAAATGTATGTGTGTGCATGTTCTGTGTGTTTTGTGTGAGTAAAGGGACGTATATCCATATATGTGTGTGTGTATCCATCAATATAAATGAATAAATGCTCCACTGTAAATATTCCCAATGACTTCCACACTAACCGGAATATGACATATTTGAAAGTACATCTTCCAGTATTATGCAAAAAGATTCAAAATTATGCAATGAATATATTTATGTTTGCATGTATGTATGTATGTATGTATGTCAGGCATTGAGTCAAAGTCTTGCTCTATAGTCCAGGCTTGAGTTCAGTGGTGGAATCATAGCTCAATGCAGCCTCAAACTTCTGAGCTTAAGCAGTTCACCTGCACCAGACTCCCAAGCAGCTAGGACTATAAGTGTACTCCTTCATGCCTGACTGACAATGAAGATTTTCTACATATTGTACAATTTTAAAAATATTATTTAATATTCTTTAAGAATGGGCAGTAACTTATGTAGCAAACTGCATTTTAAGATGCTTCTATTTATTCACTATTATATCTAAAACCATTAAAATTGTTTTTCAAACTTTTGCATTTTTGTATTTATTTTAGGATATGCCTCAAGATTATTTTATTTTTATTGAAATATTTTGAAAGTACACACGTTAAAATACATTTTAAGAGCCCACATACAAAAAAAAAAAATCGTAGCATCAGAATTTAAAAATAACCTATTTCATATGGTAGAAATAATATAGGTGTCATTCCCTGGATAGTCACATTTGATGTATTAAGAATAGTAATTTAAACAAGAGAAAACAAAATTGCTTGTATATTTTAAAAGTTGCCTTTAAAAAATAATTTTGGTTTAAGAAAGTGATATAACAATCACAACAAATGTCATAAGCATAAAAAGTAGTAGATTAAAAATATTAAACCATATTGGATCAAGACAAAGCCTTGCTTTGTGGTAAATTCACTATCCTTTTCTGTCTCTAGGTAAAACATTACAGTATTTATACTTTATTTATTTTTCTGGAAAAAACCTCTTGTACTTACATAGTAGAAATTTTATGCCCTTATCATTATTTTTTTTGCTTTATGTCCCACTGTTTAGCATTTTTAAATCTACAAAAAGAAAATTTAGTGCTTAATTATTACATTATTTTTAGAAAATTTCTATAATAAATATAATGACATTGAGATGTATTAAAAATATTTTCTATTATTAGTCTTAATATAACACATATACACATAACCATATATACATACTTACAATGCTAAGATAGCAACTGCTTCATGCATATTCACTATAAATCATACATTCTAAATCCTTCTGAAATGATGAAATTTTGCCTTCATGAATTACAACAAATTTAAATTGGTTGAGAAAAAGTTAGTTAACTTATGTTTGCCATCATAATCGTGCAGATTATATACTACCATGCTTACAACATGCTTACATATGCTTATTTATTTTAGGGATCCATCTAAAATTATTCCATTACAAATAGTTGAGCTTTTCTGTCCCTGTGTATTTAGTGTTTTAAGATATACATTTTTATTCAGAGTCATTGAGGATCTACCTTGGAATCAGCTTCCTCTTAATAGTCAGGCATTTTACATAGAAAACTGTATATTCTTTTTACAGAATAAGACAGATGATGATGACAATTTTGACGATGACTAATTTATAGCCTTTTTGCTTTGGTCTGTTATTCAGAAATGGTAATTTTCTGTAATTTGTGACTTTGTCCTCTGCAGCCATCTCTATTATCTTCTCCTTCATTATTTTACTTGTATTTTAAATGTTCCATGATATGAGAAGAACACCTCATGTTTGTCCCACGTATTTCTTGACTGAGCTTTCACTGGAACAGATTAGTACTTGCATTCTTTGATGGAGATTAAATTTTAGTTATTTTACTAAAAATAATTGCAGTCTTCTTCGTCTTACACAAAATCCCTTTCTTATAATCATTTATATTTGTATGCCTTTTAAATTAAACCTTATTTTGTTATCGTGAGGTCAGAGATACTCCCACAAATATGTATTTCATTGATGAATGCATAAAAGGAGTATGTGTGTGAACCTACTCTTTTCCTGGGTAGCCCAGAGCCACATGACCAAATCTTAAAAATAATCAAAATTCTATCTTTCTCAGTCATTGAAAATAAGAGAATGGGTACTTATTTGTATAGACAACCTAAAGTGATGTGTGTCTTTTCATCTTCTGCTCTTTCATAACAAGTACATATTAACTCTTAATCACATCCTTGTTAGTGTCTTGTTAGTGAATCCAGATTTGACAGCCATTCCTAGGCCTACTTTATGTAAAACTTTCTGTAATCTCTATTGCATAATCACATTGTCATGTATCTAATTTGACTCATGATTAACTATTGTTGGACATGTGCGTGGCAACTTTATATAACTGTAAACAATTCTAAGCATATATAAAAATATATTGATCTGAAAATGTATTGCAAGAAATTATTAACTTACATAACACTTGCCCCCAATGCATCATTTTAGTCTACCTCCATTTTTTTTTCTTGTAATCTGGATAATGATTTCTGAAAAATGAGAAGAGGTGATTTATAAGCTTCTCCCTGATCTATATGATTAACTTGCCAATATTCCTATGGTACCTTTTTAAAAAATTTGTAATGATTTTCAGTATTTGACCCTTTTATAATTAGATTATGAAATTTGTTTTATCACGACTGTTAGAGGTTGCCCCATTTATTAGCTCCTTAGCTTCTTTCTTAGATTCCCATAGTAAATTTCCTTGAATATTCCTTCTTACTTTACAGACCTCCCACTCCCTCTACCAAGCTTTAGAATGCTTTGTAGAACATTATTTTTTTCTAGGTTATATGAGCATTGTTGTTCTAGCAATGCTACTAGAATCGGAGTGGAAGTAGGCTTACCATACAAAACAAGGTCTACTAAGCAGGGCAACATGAGCTGATGTAAGAAACAAGTCCCTAGATATATAATGGAAGATTGCAATGTAAGTTTATTTTTATTAAAACGAAGTCCAAATGTGGTTTGCAGAATGTGCGTATCCACATGACATGTAGAATCAGTGCTTTCTGGTTCCTCTTCAGACATGTCCAGTCTTTTTTCTTTTCTGCTGTGCATGGGAAAGAGTTGTCTTGGGCCACACATTAAACACACAAACACTAACAAAAGCTAATCAGCAGAAAAATGGTCTGTGAATACTTTCCGTAGTACCCGACACCATGGACAAGCAAAAAATGTTTTTACAAAATTAGTATGGGGTCCCTGAGTCACAGATAGAACACCCCTGATCTACATAGTAGGCAAGGAAGAGAAAAACTGGAATAGAATGTGGCACAAAAGAGAATTTTCTGAGCCAGTTCTGAAAGAAGCCTGTGCCCCTTTCACTCTTTTTTTTTTTTTTTTTTGGAGAGAGAGCCTCAAGCTATCGCCCTGGGTAGAGTGTTGTTGCATCACAGCTCACCTCCAACTCCGGAGCTCAAGCGATTCTTTTGTCTCAGCCTCCCAAGTAGCTGCGACTACAGGCACCCGCCACAACACCTGGTTATTTTTTGGTTGCAGCCGTCATTGTTGTTTGGCGGGCCCGGGCTGGATTCGAACCTGCCAGCTCAGGTGTATGTGGCTGGTGCCTTAGCCACTAGAGCCACAGATGCTGAGCCCCCTTTCACTCTTAATACTTTGGCGAGAAGTCAGTTTTCTGGCCCCGTCTACTGGAAGACTATAGTCTAGCATGTGCTGGAAGGAAAAACAGGCTTATATGATTTGATGGCTACCGAGTTGTCTGGTTTCATCTACCTCCATCCTTTTCTCATACTTTGTTCTGGCCATATTCAATTTTTTTGTGTGTTTTTTCAGTTACCAGAAAGCACCACAGGGTTAGTTCTTCCACAAGGAATGCCTACTTTGGTCAGTTACCATCTATTTTTCATTCAGAGCTCAATTAAAATGTTTATTCATCAGGGATGCCTGCTCTATAGTTTTATAGTACCTCATACTATTCATAACACATAATTTGTAATATTTGTAGGATATTCAAGATTTCAACAAATGTTATTTCCCCAAGAAGCCTATAAGTTTTTAAACGACAATGGCCATGCCTGCCCACCCTCCATTATAACACAGCTCCTACCAAAGAGACTACAACATGAAGTTTTTTTT
>NW_003852435.1:4189600-4220880 GCF_000181295.1 Otolemur garnettii
TTTTTTTTTTTTTTTTAATTAATGGAACAACAAAACTCCACCCTTCAGCTCACATTGATGGTACCAGCTGTATGTCTCTAATCCAAACATTCAAACTTTGAAATGCTGCAATATCTAAAACTTCTAAAGTGCCAACACGGTGCCCCACATGAAAAATTTCACCCCTGACCTCATGTGCTGTGTATGTCACGATGCAGCTGCACAACACTCAGTAATTCCTCCTCTCCGTTTATTATTAGGGAATTATAAATGAGCCTTGCACATCCCCTGCCCCTGGGTAAGCAGTCATGTATCTTTTCTATATACTCCCTGATTCCTAGTCTACCTTTTTACACTTTGTATTACATAAAATAAATCTCAACTTTTTTTTTTCTTTCTTTCTTTTTTTTTTTTTTTTTTTGAGATACAGTCTCACTTTGTCAACCTCAGTAGAGTTTCACGGCATCACAGGTCACAGCAACTTCCAACTCCTAGGTTTAAGTAGTTTACTTGCCTCAGCCTCTCAGGTAGCTGAGACCACAGGCTCTTCCAACTCTGGCTATTTCTAGAGAAGAGGTCTTGCTCTGGCTCAGGCTGGTCTTCCACAGGTGAGCTCAGGCAATCCACCCACTTCAGCCTCCCAGATGCTAGGATTCCAGGCATGAGCCACTGCACCCGGCCTAATCTCAACGTTTTAAAATGACAGGAGGCTGGCATTTTTAATTCTATATTTTTGGAATCTCCATCAAGAGAAAAAAAATTAAAACATGTTGTGAGAAAATAATAAACATAACATATATTTAGCCTGGGGTTAAATGTCTCAGGAAATAGGATTTAGTAGAGACACTCAATGATCATGAAAAAACCCCCAAAACTTCCTGGATTACAGAGTGATTATTTGCATCTGATAATTAGCCACATTCCAATAAAATGATGATTTTTGATATAATGTTATGCTTTCTAAACTTGTATTCTTAGTCTTTAATATGATATTTCATTTCTTCTTCTTCTTAATCCACCCATTGTATTAAATCCATCTCAGTATTTTGTGTTTATAGAGTTTCTTTCTTTTTTACACCATTCTTGAGTATAAAGTATAATCAGGAATTCTTAACAAGAAAATACTTGCTTATCCATTATTGTGTAAACAGAAGTACTCCTGGAAAAAAACCTAAAACCCTTAGCCCATACCTCCATTCAGGGTTTAGTAACATGTATTCAATATTGTTATAATGAATTGCAGGTCTGGTTTCTGCCCTGACATATATCTATGCCATGCTGAAGTAATGGGGTATTGATAAAACTATAATCCCTGGAATGTACTTTTTCCAGGATATTCAGCTTTTCTGTTCCTTGGCTGGAGTATTATTTGGGACTATATTTTCCAGGTTATAACTATAATATTCCAATTCCTTATCACACATATGCACTGCACATATACAGTTTTATGCTGTTCTACTTTCTAATAGTTGTCTTAAAGAAATGTAGAATGAGAAACATTTGTGAAAATTTGGGGATGTGTTTTTTAATACTTATTTTAGCAGAAATCAGGGAGTGATTACAGGAGGAAATTTTTAAACACTGATTATAATTTAATGTGGTTTTCTTATAAAAACTTACTGTGATCTTTTGGTCAAGTGAGGCTTCCATTCAGTCAATGAAAAATAAAACCACCCTGAGATATTATCTAACCCCAGCAAGAATGGCCCATATCACAAAATTTTAAAATTGCATATGCTGGCATGGATGTGGAGAGAAGGAAACACTTTTACACTGCTGGTGGGAATGCAAACTAATACAACCTTTTTGGAAGGAAGTATGGAGAACCCTCAATGAACTCAAACTAAACCTCCCATTTGATCCTGCACTTCCATTACTGGGCATCTGCCCAGAAGGAAAAAAATCCTTTTACCATAAGGACACTTGCACCAGACTGTTTATCACAGCTCAATTTATAATCGCCAAAATGTGGAAACAGCCTAAATGCCCACCAACCCTGGATGGATTACCAAGCTGTGGTATATATATATACCATGGAACATTATTCAGCCATTTAAAAGATGGAGACTTTACATCTTTTGTATTAACCTGGGAGGAAGCGGAATTTATTATTCTTAGTAAAGCATCACAAAAATGGAGAAGCAAGAATCCCATGTACTCAATTCTGATATGAGGACAATTAATGACCTAGTATATGTAGGGGGTGGGATAAGGTGAGAGGGAAGAGAGGAAGGAGGGAGGGAGGGAAGGGGTGGGTCACAGTGTGTGACACACTTTTGGGGGCAGGACACAATTGTAAGAGGGACTTTACCTAGCAAATGCAATCAATGTAACTTGGTTCTTTGTACCCTCAATGAATCCCTGACAATTAAAAAAAAAAGGAATCAGCATAAGAAGGAAATTAAAAATGGAAGCTTTGCCAGGCACGGTGGCTCATGCTTGTAATCCTAGCACTATGGGAGGTTGAAGCAGGTGGATTACTTGAGCTCAGGAGTTGGAGACCAGCCTGAGCAAAATCTAGATCCTATCTCTACTAAAAATAGAAAAATTTAGGCAAGAGGATCACTTGAGCCCAAGAGTTAGAGGTTGCTGTGAGCTATAATGATGCCACGACACTCTACCCAGGGCCACAGAGATTTTGTCGGAAAGAAACAAAAAGCCCCCTCAAAACCTGGAACCTTCAACATAACTTTCTCCAATGCTCTTGCAGCAATAAAGGTATCCCAGCATATTTTGTGTATGGATTGATCATTATTTCATCTGAAGCTTATTTGCAGTTGATTAATTTCCATTTTTTCCATGTTCTCTTGGTAACTCTCATGTTAACACTTTTCTTTCTTCACTTTCTGAGTTTTCTGCCAGTTTATCTTTACAAATTCTTGAAGTGTTCCTTATGTCCTGAGTTTTCCAGCATTTGGCTTTACTTGCCTCCTAAAATACTGAATTCCCTAGGAAGACTTATTTGTGCTGGTGTTCACTGAAGCACTTTTATATTTTTTTCTATGTGTCTAGGGAGAAATAATAGCAGTTCAATATTTGCTGAGCCTCATAAGCAAGACATTCTTTTTTACTCTTTTTACACATTTAAAATGACAGCTGGTATGAAATGTGACATAAGATGTTCTTCTTTTAGAGTTCTATTGCTTAAAATTACTTTGTTAGAAGTCACAGGGTTCTCACAGATTTCTATTTATATAGTGTTTCTATTCCCAATCAATTTTCACAGGTATTATTTCATTTCCTTGTCATAATAACCTTGTTAAATTGGTGAGGTTAGAAGTGATAACATTATCCATGTTTTAAAGACATGGGAACCAAGTCAGAAAAGAGTAGAAAATATCTGCTGAGAGTTTCTGAACCCAGCACTGGCAAGGTTTAGATTACAATGTGCACTTCTACTCTATAAAAACAGGGCCATCGTTCTAAATGCCTTTACAGACTCAGTAGTAAGAACCAATAGCAGTTCTGACACTCATTTTACATTTTATTTGATTTAAACCTTATTTAGGAGGTAGTTGTCATCTTCTTTTTAAAAAAATATTTTAATCATTATGGATACATAGTAATTATACGTATTTATGGGGTATTTGTGATATTCGGATAAAAGCAAACAATGTGTAATGATCAAATCAGAGTAATTGGGACATCCATCAACTCCAGCATTTATCATTTCTTTGTGTTAGGAATGTTCCAATTCTACTTTTGTAGTTATTTTGAAATACACAATAAATTATTGCTAACTATAGTTAATCTATTGTGCTATTGAACACTAGATTGTATTCTTTCTATCTCTCTAGATATTTTTATACCCATTAACAATTTCCTCTTTATCCTCCTCTCCTCACTAGCCTTCCAAGACTCTAGTAACCTCATTTTACTCGCTCTCCATTTTTTTTGGAGTTCATTTTTTTTGTTTGTTTCTGCATATGAATGAGAATACGTGATATTTGTCTTCTGTGCCTGGCTTCTTTCGCCTAATGTAGTGTCCTCCAGTTCCATCCACATTCTTGCAAATGACAGGATTTGATAACTTTTTTAAAGCATAAATAGGATTTGATTACATTGTGTAGATCTACCCCGTTCGCATCATGTTTTTCACTGATGCCTGTTTAGTTTGAATGCATATCTTGCCTATTGTTAATAGTGCTCCAATAAATGTGGGAATGCAGATATCCCTTTGATATTCTGATATCTTTTCTTTTGGATATAAAACAAGGAGCGACATTGCTGGATTACATGGTAGTTCTATTATATTTTTGAGGAACCTCCATAATGGTTGCAGTAATTTACATTTCCATCAATAGTGTCTCAGGGTTCCCCCTTCTCCACATCCTCATCTCAATCCATTATTTGCTCTCTTTCAGATAAAAGCTATTTTAACTGGGATGAGATGATATTTAAATGAAGCTTTGATTTGCATTTCTCTGACAATCTTGAGCATTTCTTTTTCTTTTCTTTTCTTTCTTTCTTTTTTTTTTTTGAGACAGAATCTCCAGCGCTCACCCTGGGTAGAGTGCTGTGGCGTCATAGCTCATAGCAACCTCAAACTATTGGGCTTAAGGATTCCCTTGCCTCAGCTTCCTGAGTAGCTGGGACTACAGGCACCTGCCACAATGCCCTGCTATATTTTAGCTGCAGTTGTCATTGTTGTTTTGCAGGCCTGGGCCAGTTCAAAGGCACCACCCTAGGTGTATGTGGCCGGCACCCTGCTGACTGAGCTACAGGTGCCACCAATCTTGAGCATTTCTTAATATACCCATTTTCTGAGAAATGTCTATTTGTGGTTACTCTTCTTGAAAGAAAATTCCTCTTTTAAAGATACATTGAAGCACAGCTGGGCATGATGGCATGGAAGCCTGAGACAGGAGAATCCTGTAACCCAGGAGTTCAAGGCTGCAGGATGCAGTCCAATATTATCCACACACATAAACACACAAAGGAAATCATGACGTAAGCTCAAAGGAAACAGAAAAGGCCATTCATAAGGTAATGTAGTATGGAAATTGTCAGAAAAGGTTTAACAGTGTAGCTATTATAACAATGCTCATTTAAGTAAGGGAAAATGCACATAGAATGGGTGAAAAGGGAGAAAATAAATGAGGAAATATTTTAGGTAAACGCACCAAGTGGAAAATGCAAATGTGCTATCTGGCTGTTAAAATGATTTGTCTATGTTTTATGTTCATTTAATTAAGAATAATTAACATATTTAAGTGATCTTTAAGCATATTAACACTTGACAAATATATTATAAATTCTTATCAAGTACTGGGTAAACTAATACAAAATGCTTTATTAAACCTTCAACTAAGACCTGAATGTTTATTCATTCAATTTATCATTAATTATATCTAATGATATGGTTGGTGGTTGTTTTGCTCAAATAGTTGTGAAATCTAGCATAAAAATTATGTATTTCTTTAATATCATTTTTCATTATTTCTGCTTTAATTTTTTTTTAAAGACAAAGTCTCACTCTGTCACCCAAACTGGAGTGCAGTGATATAATCTTTGACCCGCCTGCTGGGCCTTGAGAGTAGCTAGGACTACAGGTGTATACTTCTACATCCATCTAATTTTTTTAAATTTAATTATTTTGTTTTTTCTGGTGACAGGGTTTCACTATCTTTCTCAGGCTGGTCTTGAACTCCTGGACTTAAGCCGTCATCCCACCTTGGCCTCCAAAGTTACTAGAAGTACAGGCATGAGCCATCATGCCTAGATTCTGTAGTGTCTATGAGAGTGGTAGTTCCCATATGCCATGCTGTGACCATGGATCTGCCATTGGTCAAAGCCATCAACCTCACTCTGTACTGATCCCTTCTTCCAAGTCTCTACTTGCTACCAAAATAAATGCTTAATTTCCATGCTCTTCAATAGCCCTGCATGCCATGAGCTTATCTTTGTGATCAGTGGAGACGAAGTTCATACTATTAGAAGTCTGCTCAGTGGGAACTAGTTGAAATGCAGAATAATTTTTGTTGATGTTTCAATTTGAAATTTCCACTAGTAAATAACAAATTTTTTTTCTTTGTTGAGAGTGAAAGATCTATGTTTATAAATGTTATTAATATAAATTGTACTATATAATAGAATTGATTAACCTATTTAATAAGAAAACATTAATTATTTAAATATATAATGTTTTAAACTTTGCATTAAAATTAGAGACTTTTGGAATGAAATTTTTTAATAATTAAATACAAATCAAATATAAGTCTTAGATATAAAGAATACACTAAAAAGCCATTAAGAAATTTATATGTAAGAAAACTTTGAGGCAAAATTTAGAAAAGTATGTTGATCATAGTGATTGTCTCTCTTGTTTTGGTAGATGAATATTTTATGTATTTAATTTTTTATTGGAAATCGGCCTTTTCACCATTCTAAGTGGTTTAAGAGAATTAAATTCTTTGTTTGTTCTATGTATAAGCTATTAAGTATAAATTCATCAACAATATTTTTTAGAAGTGGAGGAGGCAGGGAAATCAACTCAATGTCAATAAATTGTAGGAAACATTCTGGGGAACCCTAGGGTTAAATCATTACCACTTTCCTGTTGAATGGTTTGGCAGCCAGATGTAGAATAGAGCATTGCCAAAGAGATTTACTCACTATCGAAGATAATAATCTCAGGATAAAGCAAAAAAAAAAAATCTATTGGTAGGATAGCAGATAGGAAAAATCTGTGTTCTTAGAGATTTCTGCAAGCATCTGAACAAAATATCCATGGCATGTTGTTAGCATCTCCTTCTTCAGACATACATCATGTATCAGCCACTGTATCTTTTTCAAACTTTTTAAATTTATGCATAATAGATGTACATAGTTTTAGGGTATATGTGGTAATTTAATAATCTCACATAATGGCTAAAAATCAAGTAAGTGTGCTTGAGATATTCACCACCTTAAATATTTATATGTTCTTTATGCTAGTAATATTCAAATTATTCCCTTCCAGCTATTTTGTAATTTACAACAGATTATTTTAAACTATAGTCTCCTTACTGATATAAACAATACTAGGTCTGATTTCTTCTATCAACTCATATATTACTACCCATTAATAGATCATCCCACTCACCCAACCCCCCCATCCTCTAGTAACCACCAATCCACTATCTATCCTCATGAGACCCACTTATTATCTCACACATATAAAGGATGATATGCAATATTTGTTTTCTGTATTTGATTTATTTCAGTTAAATTAATGACCTAAAATTATGTCCATATTTCTGAAAATGACAGAATTTTACTAATTTTATTGCTGTATAAGATGATGCTGTGTATATACGTCTCATACTCTTTATCTAGTCTTCTGTTGTTGGGCCCTTAGGCCAATTCCATATTGTGACTGTTAAGGGTAGAGCTGCAATAAACATGGGAGCTCAGCTACCTCTTTGATTGATAAACTGACTTTTTACTTTTGAATATATTTCTAGTGGTGGAATTGCTGGATGATATGGTAGAACTATTTTTCGTTTTTGAGAAATTTCCTCACTGTGCTCCATAGTGGCTACACTAATTTATATTCCTACCAACAACGTATGTGTCACCCCACATTACCGGAACCAAGAACAAAGCCATACAGTTATATCAATAGAGGCCAAAAAAGCATTCATAACATTTAGCATCCCTAACTTTTAGCAACCCTCATCAAACGGGGAATAAAAGGCACAGACCTCAAAATAATAAAGGCCACATATGACAAACGTATAGGTGATGTTGTGCCGAAACAGGAAAAATTGAAAGCCTTTTCTCTAAGATCTAGAATAAGACTAGGATGCCGAATTTCAATGCTTTTATTCAATGTTTAAAAAGTATTGGCCAGAACAATTGGACGAGAGAAAGAAAAATAAGGCCACTTAAATTGATAAGGGGGAAGTTAAATTAGCCTTGTTCCAAAATTACATGATCTTATTAGAAAAACCTAAAAACTACCAAAACAACTGAAGTCAGAACTGAAAAACAAATTTGGTAAACTTGCAGGATATAAAATCACCAGACAAAGGTCAGTAGGCAAAAGCAGACAATCTTCAAAAGAAATGTGGAACATTATCCTGAGAGAAATATTTCAGGAATGGAAAAAACAAAGGCAATGTCTTCTCACTAATAAGTGGGAAGTAATGAACGGGTACACAGTGATACAAATGACATGGGGAACCAAGAAGAGGGTAGAGGGAAAGTGTCGGTGTGGTATAAAAAATAATCTATTGCACCCAAGGAACAGCATTCTGGTGAATGGCACACCAAAAGCCCTGACTTAAGCATTATACAAGATACTTAGGTAATAAAAACACTATTATCCCTAAATTCATGTTAAAAATTAAAAAAAAAATAAAATTTTAGTGGAATAGAAAAAAATAAGAAATTAATTCTATTTATGACATCTACAAATAATATAAAATTACTAAGAATTAATTTAACTGAAGAAGTGAAAGAACTATACAAGGAAAATCCTGAAACTCAGATGAAAGAAATTAGGGAGAAGACAGAAAAAATGGAAATATAGTCCATCCTGATGAATTGGAAGAATTAGTATTGTTACAATGTCCATACTACCTAAAGCAATTTATAGACTCATTGCAATTTCTATCAAAGTACCAATCATAGTCTTCTCAGAAATAGAAAAAAAATCCTAAATTTTATATGAAGCCACAAAAGACTCCAAATAACCAAAACAATCTTGAGCAAAAAGAAGAAGGAAGCATCACATTACCTGACTTCAAAACTTATTTCAGAGCTACTATAACCAAACCAGTATGATACTAACATTAAAACATGGGACCAATAGATCAAAGGAACAGAATAGAGACCCCAGATACATAGTAAACTTCCACATTTATAGCCAATACATTTTTAACAAAGGTGTTGAGACACACAAAAAAGAAAGGATAGTTTCTTTAATAAATGGTGCTAGAAAAACTGGGTTACTGTCTGCAGCAGAATGAAACTAGACCCATATCTCTTACCATACACAAAAATCAAATCAAAATGGATTAGAGACAAATCAAAGATCTCTAAACTGTGAAAGGGATGAAAATTTTGAAGAAACATTCTAGGACATTTGTCTAAGGACAGATTATATATATATATAGTAAGACCTCAAAAGCAAAAATAGTAAAGGAAATTATATAAATCTAAAAAGCTTCTTCACAACAAAGGAAACATTGACAAAGTGAAAAGACAACCCACAAAATGGGAAAAAATATTTGCACTACATTGAGTCTCAAGCTGTCACCCTGGGTAGACTGCGTGGCGTCCCAGCTCACAGCAACCTCCAACTCTTGGGCTTAAGTGATTCTCTCACTTCAGCCTCACTAGTAGTTGGGATTACAGTTGCCTGCCACAATGCCAAGCTATTTTTTGGTTGTAGCTGCCATTGTTGTTTTTGGCAAGCCCTGGCTGGATTCAAACCCACCAGTCCTGTTATATGTGGCTGCCGCCTTAGCCTCTTGAGCTACAGGCACCAAGCCACTACATCCTTTATATTGTCCAAAGGATTTAAGTTTTGTCTTTGTTGTTGTTAATCACAACATATCACGTTTCTTCTGACACACAGGTTTTCTCTAGAGGTGAAGTCATCAATACTTTATGTATTTTATTTACTCAAATATGGCTAGATATGTACAACAACTGACCTGATAACAGAAGAAAAAAGTTATTTTGCATTCACCGCTTTATTGGCTTTTCCTCTTTATTAACACAAACAACATCTTAAAAAAAATTCTATTACCATTACCAATTACAATCCTTTGAAATGGGCAAGAATTAGAGGAAACAATTATTAATATGTATACTTCCTAAATATTGTAGACTGAATGCATGTTCACAAATATTCAGTTCTCTCTGTAGAAAGATCATACACTCCTGCCCCTTGAACTTACTCTCATTTATATAATTTGATTTGGCTCAGAAAATGTGCACAAAAGAGTGATGACTCCATTCAGCACTGAAGTTTTGAAATTTTGAGCATGGTTTTCCATGATATTGCTTGTTTTCTTCTGTGATCATGGAAGCAGGTGAAGAGATAAAATCACTGTTTAGTCGCTAAGTGACAAAGATGCGCCCCCTTACAAAACTGGGATGGACAATTAACATGAGCAAAAATTAAACTCTACTTCATTAATCAATGCTATTTTTAAAACCTGTTTGCTAGCACAACATTATCTAGCCTGTCAGTAGAGAAACTATAAAGAGCTCCCTGGGATGGGGTGGGGGGAATCTCAACACTAAGACATAGCAATTAGGAATTAATGCAGGATGTCTATTTTTGTTAATCAAAGGTTTAAAATATTAATAATGTATATTCTAGTACCATATCAGTTGTTTAATTTTTGTAGTAAAAAGAAGCTAAAATATATTTTTCATTCATAATCGATTGGGGCCACCCAAGTCTATGTTTTGTAATAATTATTTAATTTATTCTGAGATGATTATTCTGCAGCAAGTGTTTCAGAATTATAATTTCTAGGGTAAGAAGAAAATTATATGTCATAATTATAAAGAAAATACTTGTTTTAAAGAGCTAGCTTTTGTCAATTACCTGTTATTGAGGCTAGATCTACAGATTTGTTTTGTGATTCAGATACTTGGATCACATCATGTTCATAATCTTGCTGTCTGGTCCTTTGTTTCTCTGGTGCTTGCTTCACCAACTCAAATTTAAGATGTACAGAAAATTTTGCTATCCTACATCTGCAATTAGCAGTGAGAGTATCGCCCTAAGAATCCCTAGTTTACTTAATAAAATATTATTAATTAATCATATAACAATGCCTATTCCATCAGATATTGAAATAAATAACCAGGTAGCATATTCATGGGCATGGACTCACACATGAACACACACGAACCATCTTGACCCATGCATCCATATAAACTCTTCTGAAAACTGACTAGCCATAGGAAGGATTTCAGATACCTCTTCTCAGAAATCATGTTCTCTGTAGATGAAACAGGTAATTTGAAAATATGAGAGAAATCAAACATCCAGATGAAAATCACAACTCTGCTTACAACATACACTATTCAGAGAAGAAGCCAGTAGAATCAGTTTCACATAAGAAGCAGCATTTCAGAGTTATACGTTTAACAGGCACACTATCATTTGTATCTGAGGAATTACCCTGGAGCCTGCAGAGATGCATGCTGAGGCATTACCTGTTGTTGTCAAGGTAACAAGTGATCTCAAATTCTTCCTAACAGACTCCTTCTAGATTATGCATCAGCTAGCATACCTGCTACCACCCCCAACTAATGTGAAGCCTTAATGGTATAGACAGGAGGGCCCCTCAATAGAACAGTTCTCTTGAAATAGAAGTAATTATTAGAGAACTCAGGAAGGCCGTGTGATTTCAGTGCGTGTATCATAGTTTTATGTGATGCTCTACGTCCACCATAGAAAGTAACCAAAAGTTGTCAATGAGTCACTGTGTAAAAAAAAACAGAAGAGGAAACAGAAGAAAAGATGTACTACATAATATTTTTTATTAAAAAATGTTAAAATTTAGAATGAATTTTTTTTATATTTTATTTAATCTGCATATTTAAATCAAATCATTGGAATCACATATTTTGTAAAGTTAAACAATGATCTTCAGATTTCACCTAAAATATACTCATGGGAAGGATGAGGAAACTAAAGCTTAGAATGTTTAAAATAAATTGAAAGAGGGGGGTTCTTTTCCCAGGCCAATATTGTCAAACATTTTCTCCACAGTCTGTTCTAGAAGTTTTATTGTTTCACATCTTAAATTTAAATCCTCTATCCAGTGAGAGTCAATTTTTGTCAATGTTGAGAGGTGTGGGTCCAATTTCAGTCTTCTATATGTGGCT
This sequence comes from Otolemur garnettii, assembly GCF_000181295.1. Classification (NCBI taxonomy): domain Eukaryota; kingdom Metazoa; phylum Chordata; class Mammalia; order Primates; family Galagidae; genus Otolemur; species Otolemur garnettii. Next base: position 4,201,421 of record NW_003852435.1, read on the forward strand.
AACAAATTCTCCCAGCACCATTTATTAAATAGAGATTTTTTTCCCCAGTGCATGATTTTGTTCAGTTTATGGCAATATGTGGCTGGATTCATCTCTAGACTTTTGCATGTTATGAATCTGACAAAAGGCTCAAATCTTCAGAAAACACAAACTAACCAACAAAAAAAGAGCCAACAATTCCATCTACGACTGGGGGAGAAAGATACCTGAAGAGAAACTAAAGATGACAGACAAAGGACCAACATACACATGAAAAAATGCTCATCAACTTTAATCATGAAAGAAAGGGAAATCAACCACTCTGAGATATCACCTAACTTCAGTAAGATTAGCCCACATCACAAAGTCCTAAATCTGCAGATGCTGGTGTAGCTGTAGAGAGAAGAGAGAGAAGGGAACACTTTTGCACTGCTGGCAGATTGCAAACTAATACAACCTTTCTGGAAAATAGTATGGAGAGTTCTCAAGCTCCAAAAGTCGACCTTCAATTTGATCTTGAAATTTCATTACGAGGTATCTACCAAAGAAGAACAAAAATCATTTTACCACAAAAACTTTTGTACCAGAATGTTTATTGCTGCCAAGTTGAGGAAGCAACCCAAATGCCCATCAACTCATGAATAGATTAACTGACTGTGGCATATGTATATCATGGAGTACTATTCAGCCATAAGAAGAGATGAGACTTTACATCTTTTATGTTTACCTGGATGAAGTTGCAACACATTCTTCTTACAAAAGTGTCTTAAGAATGGAAAAAGAAAAATCCAATGTACTCAATAATATGAACCCAATATGTAGAAAACTGCACACCCACACAAATGACAGAACACAAATATAGTCTAGCAAAGAGGAGAGAGGAGGGTGGGGGAGAGAGAGGGAGGAAGGGCAAGTGGCGGGATCTCACCTAATGTGCACAGAGGGTGTTGAGCATGCCCCCTGGGTGAAGTGCTCAACTACAACTTGAACCCTATGTTAGAATTCAAAACAATGTAACCTAAAAATTTGTACCTTCATATACATTTGATATTACAAAACAATAAATAAAAAGGAAAATAATTAAAAAGATTCTCTGTCTACTTAGCAAAAGCCAACTTCTAAAGCCTTGGCTCTATGTTCCATTCAAATGTTCTTTCCTAAAGAGAAAATGAAGATATCTTAGTAATTCTAGTAATTGAGAAAAATGGAAAAGAAAATTTTACAGGTTTAGAGAGAAGTTGAACAAAAATGTCATATATATATATTAAATACATAACTAAAAAGGACATAAATAAAGTGATCACTTCAGAGTAAGTATGACCTAATGGGTTTGGATCAGTTAATATACACAATTCTTTTATAAAATACTACCTAAAATTACTACCAATTCTTCTACTTTCTACATATTTTAGAATACAATCTCTGCTTTTTATGTGTTTCTTCTATAACAGGTAAATAAGAGTCCGTGGTAACTTGAGAGTGGTTTGTACCAGATGAAACTATTTCAACGATAATTGTGATGAGGGTAATGTTCATGTAAATAGTAATCATGCAGTTTACGTATTGGTGCATTTTTAAGTTTTAACAACTTTATAGAAATTGATCATTTAATAGGAGCAGAGATTATGTAATAACCTAGGTTGGATTAAGAAAGAAAGTGAAGAAAAGCAACATCTGTGGAGTAACTCAGATACCAGATATTTTGCTAGACATTTTACATCGTTAATTATCACAATTAATAAAAGTTATATGTGGATCAATAAGTATCAATCAGTATTTAAAAAAGGAAGTGAATAGTTAATATTGAATAGTGTTTTGCATTTACAGAAGTATCTTATTTTGAACTAGAAATATGCATTCTTTCAAAAAAAAAACCTTAACAACATCTTTTAAACACTGTAATTTCAACTGACCAATGCTATCATTTAAAAATGTTGATCATATTATCATGTCATATCAAAAGACATTATGTGATTTGAACATCTTCAAAAGCATGAAGAGGAGGTTATTTATAAATAAAAATTACATGACATACAGCAAGGTGTACAAAGCTGTTTGTAAGACCCAAGTACCAAGAGAAACAAAGTGAAATGAGCATATAGACATCATAGTGTATTCAGACCTACAGGAGAATAAGTACATTAGAATTCAGTTTTCAAAAGTGATTTCTGGGCCTACTTTTCAGCAAACTCAAAGATATATCATAATTAAAAGTAAGTTAAAAAACAAAAAGACAATGACAGATGGTTAGGTATGGTTGACGTTTTGTTGTTGCTGTTTGGGAATTGCAATAAAGGTAATCTTAAAGATATATATGTATAATGTCTGTCTCCTTTCTGCTTGTATCAGTCTTCTCATTGGGCAGTCAGGATCTGACAAGGTATGCTCACTTTCCAGGATGTTTTTGTCTAACTTTCAATATTAAAAATTTTATCTCAGCTTGGTGCCTGTAGCACAAGTGGCTAAGGCACCAGCCATATACACCTAAGGTGGTGGGTTCGAATCCAGCCTGGGCCCACCAGTCAACAATGATGGCTGCAACCAAAAAATAGCCAGGAGTTGTGGCAGTCACCTGTGGTCCCAGCTACTTGGGAGGCTGAGGCAGGAGACTCGCTTGAGCCCAGGAGTTGGAGGTTGTTGTGAGCTGTGATGCCACAGCACTCTACCCAAGGCAACAACTTGAGGCTCTGTCTCAAAAAAAAAAAAAAATTATCTTTGCTGATTGTGAATAATCTTGCTAAATCATTTATATTCCACAAACAGGCATATGTGTGCCATTTTTTCTATAGTTGCTAAATTGATTTTTTTTTTGTAATTAAACAAAAGCTGTTTCTTTTTATCTATTTCCTATAGTGCTTATTACTTTTTAGCTCCCTTAATTTTTATTCGTAACCTTTTCAACAAATTTTAGATGTAGGGATTATGAAGTGACAGGGTAATTGGGAAAATAATGAGAAGGTTTCATTACCCAAACAAGAGAAAAAGTTGGTTGTATTTTATCTCCTACTTTGCCCTGTAGAGCTCTTTCTAGCCTGCTTTGTTTAGTCAATATTCCATTTATTTTGAGGATAGCTTCTTGTTTGTAATAACCTCCTAATACAAGAGAATGGTAGAATTACCATAAATAAATCAGTGAATTTAGTGATGCAGAGAAAACAGAATATCTACTCTTACTTCAAGTTACCCATGCTAATCCAGGCAAGATATTAGCATGGCATTGTTGCTTATTTTTGAGAAATTTATTCCTTATGGAAAAAGTTGAGGAAGTTGGCTCTGAGCATAAGTATTTAGAATTCCAGTAATTAAAGAAAACTCTGTAGAGTAGCTGATGCATCAGTAAGAGAAAAAGTAAAATGCTCTTTGAGGAAGCTTTCCTGAAAAAACACAGGGGTTTAATTTGAGAAAAATTTTACCCCTTCTAAACACCAAGATTTCTAGAACAGGAGCTTGTCCTTTAACAGCTTAGCATCAGACGCAGTACAGTGAAGTCATAGTTCCTGATAGTAAAGTGAGGGTTTTCTGATCCCTAAATTAGCTTTATGCACGTTTTGAGTAAACGAGGACAAAATCATGTTATGGACAGTCAGAAGACGAAACTGAACGATATTAGTAAATGCTGACTGTAACATAGGCAGTAGCTTAGACGCTCTAAAGAATGTTTACAAGTTAAATTCAAATATTAATAAAAACAGGCCTGAGATAATTGTTTAAATATATGTCCACTAATTCTCTGACATCCTTCCTCTCGAGAGACAAACATCAATTGTGTTTTCCTTGAGTGTGGTTAGAGTTAGTTACTTGTCTCTAGTGAGCAGAATTTGTTAAAAGTGGTCAGATGGCATCTACAAGATTAGGTTATAAAAGACTTCTACTTTCACCTTGGTGCATTCTCTCTCTCTCTCTCAGAAACACAACTCCGAGGGAAGCCAGCTGCCCTGCTGCGAGGACACTTGGGCTGCCCACACAAGGCCCCTGTGACAAGGAAGTATAAAGCCTGCAGCCAACAGTCAGCAAAGATAAGAGTTTACAGGAAGATTCTCTGAAGTTTACCAATGAACACATAAGTGATCTTGAGAAAGTATTATCCCTTATTTAAGCTTTGAGGTAACTGCTGCCCTAATCCACAGCTTAATTACAATTTTACAAGATGGTATTCAAGAATGGTGCAGTTAAGCTGCCCCTAGATCTCTTATCCAAAGAAACAGAGGAATCATAAATCTTTATTTTTAAGTTGTGAATTTAGATAATTTGTTATGCAACAATAGATCATTAATATGCACATAACTTCCAGAATCATTGGGCCATATGGAATAGGGATCTCCTTGCTCACATATCATGATTTTTCAATTTTAAACTTACTATGGCTTAAAAGAGATGCTTTGGCTAGGCTTAAAAGTTTCCAAAAGCCAGACTAAGAATAAGATCACAACAACAATAAAGATGCTCTTACTTATGTTATATATCATATGTGATATATATCTAGCACCTGATTTAATGTAATGTTTCTGTACAAGTAAACTAATATAAGCTAAATTATATATATATGTGCATATTGCATGTATCATGTTCATATACATACATAAGCTAAAATATATATACGTGCATATATCTACATATAATGTAATATGGACTGTATATATAATTTAGCTTATGTATATATAATGTAATAATATATATATGTGCATATTATAAAGTATATATATAATTTAACTTATGTACATGTAATGTAATATGCACATATATAATTTAGCTTATATTTGAATTTAAGAAATATATTTGCATGTTCTCTGTTCATATGATCGCAACAGCAATCAATATTATATACTAACATAAACTTGATTCTCTATAGCTTTTATATATTTTATTCCAATATCTAATTTTTGATTATACCTGATTCTTTAAAAGAGTAATATAAAATACTTACATAATTTTTTCTTCTCCTATTTTACTTTTCAAAGTACTTTACTAGGCAAAGCCAGATATCAGATAGAATGCTGATTAAAAATAGGTTATTTCATCTGATTCTAATAAAAAGAGTTGTTCCTTTCTTTCAAGGAATGAATGAAAAGTAAAAAATAGTAATAATATAATTAAGTTAGTGATGTGGAATTACAGGTGATAATTATATAATTTATTTATGGATACTGAACAAGGATTATTCAACAGGAAAAAATGCACATACTGCTCCAAATAGGGGTACAAAGTAGAGCCTTCAAAAGAATAAGCAAAATAAAAAAGAACAAAAAAATTCCTGCTTTAAGCTGTATGTATAAAGTTGTGAGCAGGGATGCTTATTATGCAGAGCAGACAAACAGGCACACAATTTGCTTGTCTCAAGATGGATTTGAAAATGGAGATTCCATTAAAATGAAACAACAAAGTTCTTACAGCCATGGTCCTTGAAGCACTGTGGGTGTTGATTTTCCGTTCACAAATCTTTTTTTCATCTCTTCTTGTGTGTCTGTGGCTTCTTCCCTCTTTTATGCATTATCAGTGCTGCTGAATGCTGATGAGACAATACTTGGTGTAAACAACCTCAGGCAATCATTTTCAGATGATAAATTTAGGATCTGAAAACGTAAGCTCTACTTTTATGGGCACAATTTGGGTCAGGTTCCTAATTACATATGACAACCCTGCGATCCTGACAATAGTTAGGGAAGAAATAAGTCTGCTATGCCAAATTTAATGGGTTTACAGGAAAAATAATAAGAGTTCCCAAGAAAAAAATTCAGAGAGTAGTTTAAGTAATTTTTATGAAATTTTAATAAAACATAACACAGTGTTGTGTTGTTTTGTTTAGCCAGAAATAAAATTTGAATGAGATAAAGAAAATCATTCTACCTTAAACACAGTAAATTACACTGGAAAATAAACATTAGACAACAGAGCATCAGACAGCAATACCACATTGTCATTGATTAGGTATATGTCTTGGAATATCACCTATTTTGCAAATATCTGTAGCACCAAAATGAAGTTATTGATACCTGTGGTTTTTCAAGTTTATTTAAGGATGACATTATGTAATTCATAAATTACAAATACTCCAAATTGTGATAGTTTTATCCCAGATGTCATTCAGTTCAACAATATTACATTTTCTTTATAGTTACATTAGGGGTATATATACGCAGAGTTTGAATGTAAATCCACCCTTCACCAACTTTATCTACAGACACGCTTTGTTAGAGGGAAGGATTTGCCTATTTGAGGTGTTGACACCTCTCTGCTCCTTTCATTCTTTCAAGGTAGTTTTACAGCTATTGTTACCAAAATTATTATTGGTCAATGTGTATCTTTTTACATAACCATAGTTCACTTCTGAGCCAAAATAAGTCATATGTTATTTTGCTACCTGTATCTTTATTTTTCATGAAGTCAATATTTCTCTTGCATGTAATGACTTTATTTTATTGAAAAACTTTACATTACAATTTCAGCTATTTCACCCAATCTGCCAAACATCTATGATTTTTTCAAAATGCTCAATTGTATACATTCTGCATTTCCCCCACCCCCTTGTCATCTTCCCTTTGAAATAATGTTATTTCCTGCTTCAATTTAGACTCTCTGGCCTAATGCATTACTAATGCCAAGACACTGTCCTTCTTCTACTGGGGGGATTCCTACCCATTAACTTCTCTGTTGAAGCTCTTTTTCACTGGGTAGCTTACAGATTGCATTACATTTCAAGAAATATTTCATAGAAAATAAATTTTCTGGTACTTGCTTATAAAAAAAAAAAGCCTTTACTTTACAAATACATCTAGTTAATAGTTCGATACATATAGTGCATAGAATAGTAGCCCAAAAAGATAAGTTTGGTAAGTTTGGATCATGACTCCTATAATCTATATACATGTCTTTTTGGGAATAAGGGTCTTTATAGATGTAAATTATATTGAAGGTCTCCAGAGGATATCTTCTTGGCATTAATAAGGTCCCTAAATCCAATTGAAGGTGTCCTAATTAAGAAAAAAAAAAAAGGGCGGTGGGATTTGAGATTCGGACACAGAAAAGATCAGGTGAAAGTGGAGGTAAAGGTTAGAATCATGCAGTTGGAAACTAAGGAAGTCCTGGAGTTTTGAGCAGGGGCTTTTTGAAAGCCAAGTCAAAAGAGAAAACTAGTTATCTAGTGTTGGTGATGAAATTCTTTTCAACTTAAATTTACACTTTTTTCTCTCACACCTACTTTTTTGCTTTACCTAAAGAAATCAAACTGAAAATTTTTGCATTAAAAGGATGCTGAGAAAACAGCAAGCTGAAAGTAGGAGGGACGGATGTAGAGGCCTAATCACCACCACCAGTCTGGATTTTCATACTTTCATGCTGTACCAAATCCCTCATGCCTGGGACATGCCTTTGAAAGTTTCTACCTGTCAAATTGACTTAATTTTCCTTTGGGGTCTGCTCTACAAAAATTGTTGTTTAATTCCTGTCCTTCTTTCATTCCTATTTTTTTTCTGATAAGTCATTCAGCACTGTCTTCTGTTGACCGTTGTGTCTCCCTTACTGTGGAATTCTCAGTGCCCAGCACACTTTTGAAGGATAGCAGGTCTGTATAATTGCATGAGAAGCTGTTAAAATATAAGACTGTGGAGTCCATAAGTCCTTCTACCAGAAACAACATGATATAATCATAACCTCCAATTTAAAGATATATTATGAATTAACCCTTATTTATTACTTAAAGTTAACAATTGATAATTCTAAAGTTAATAATTGATAATTCTAAAAGTAATATATGTAAATGAAAGCACATACATTCTTAATAATAATGCTGAAGAAATAGATTTGTCTAAACTTTTTTAAAAAGGAAGATGTTAATACTTATCCTACTGTTAAGATTCAAGATGTAGAAATAGATTTAAACTTTGGTAAATAATGGAATGCTGTACTATAATGTACTGTAAGAACAATATCCAAATAAACGTTCTCTGCTCATAATTTATGATGAGATAAAAAACCTACCAAGTCTTATCTAAAATGGTTTGATCTACATAAAGAAAAATCAATATACCTGAAAAGAATATAAATTAGTATGGCTAATAATGAAAATCATTAGCAAATTAGCAAATATTTGCTAGTAAATTAGCAAATATTTGTTTTGAAAAACAAAGAATAAAGAAAACTATGGAAAAGAACAAGAAATTCAATATGGAAGTATGATATGAGGAAACTGGCTGTGATGATTCTGGATATTATGAATATTTCACTATAAGGGAAGTTGTCCATAAAAAATTACACTAATTGCTTTTTATGAAAAGAGATACAGAATTGAAGAGAAATTTGTATTTTAAAAAATAGGGGTCTGAGAGAACGTCAAGTGGACTAAAATACTTACATCAGTCATAATTAAAGATAAAGATAATAAAAGAAAAAAGCCAAAGATTTTGCTATTTAAGCATTCATAATTGAAAAGCCACAATAAAAAGAAAACTCCAGGCTACTTTCACCACAAAATCACTGCCGAGAAGTCAATAATGTCAAGGATATGGAATATATGTACTTAAAATAGCAAATAAAATATATCATAAAGTGTCATGGAATAGTGATAAAAAATTTAAATTGACTGGGATAAAAGCAGAGCCTTGTAGATATAAAACTGACTGAAGTATAGCAAACAAAATGCCAGTGTATTTAATGGAGTGACACAGGGATCAGTGAGAGGGCTGGTCTTATTTAACAACTTAATTAATGATCTGGAAGATGGAGAAAACAGTATGTTAATGAAATTTGTAGCTGATATCAAATGGGAAGTTTTGCCAACACCACTTAATACAGCAAAATTATTTTAAAAGAGAAGTTGAAGAGGTTGGAATGTTCAAGAAGAAAAACTAAATCATGTTTGTTCCAAATAGAATAACTAATACATTTTGAAAACAAAACATAATTTTTACATCTAAAATAGCAAAAGTAAAATAATAAGATAAGATAATTTTTAAAACTAACTACCATAAAATGCTAAATAAATTTTGGACGTATCTTGAGGTTTCAAATACTTTCAATGTGCAATACATTTTCAAATGGCAAAGTTGACATACATATGTATCTCTGAATTAAAATACAGAAAACAAAGTAACAAAAGTAAATGTAATAATAGAAACAATGCTGAAATTCTGTGGTACTTACTTCTTTATAGTAAGAAAAGGAAATTAAGAGGAAAAAGATTAGTTGTTGTAGTTTAATATAGACATTACAATGTGATTTAAAGCTACAAATATATTTTGAATATATATATACTCAAAATTGAATATTTTGAGTATTGAATCCTTTGTCCTCCACATCAGTAAGTAGAATTGCCCTAAGAGGGCTTCCAATATTAATTTTTCTTCAACAGAGTTTTTACTATCAAAAGTTGCATAATTCAATGAGCTATCTTAGGAGGGTAAAAGACTTCTCATTGACAGCTACAATACATATGTGAAAGTTGTTTATCATTATAAAACACAAACATATTTCTCCATAATGAAAATGCAAATCCAGATTATACTTTCAAACTATGTAGATTCTTACCGTGGTGACAGGGGGTAGAATCCAATAGAACCAAAGCCAAATCCCAGGATGAGGTTAGGGAGTGGAGAGAATCATTTGGAAATGGTGAAAACTAGCAAGCAGATCATCTGGGGAAGAGGGGGTGGGGTGCTGCAGAGAATATCTGCCATTAGAAAGAACTCTAGAGGAAAGGATGCTCTAAGGAAGAAGAAGATTGGGGGTGGAGAAGGAAGTAGAAGGAATTGCTCAGAAAGGGATTTGAGAATATACAGAATTTTTATGCCATTGATCAATCAGTTACAAAAAATTTCATGAAAGTGTTTGAGCACTTGAAGGTGGGTGGGTAATGAGAAAATTGCAGGGAACATAAAAACTTTGATAAAGAGGAGTGTGTTGGGAATCATGATCTTTCTATGATTACTGGACTCACAAAAGACTTAAAAGTGTAAAGGGAGTAGATTTTATGGTCTCTCATGAATATATATCCAGTTATATAATAAAATGAGTTAAATGTATAAGGAATTTCTGATATTACAGATTGGTTAGATTCTTGGGGAAACCAACCTCTGAGAGTGACATGTGAGTACACAGTATTTATTAGCAAGCTTCTAATGATCAAAACCTGTGGAAATGAGGCAGAAGGAACAGGATTGGGCAAACAGAGAAGTGGGGCTAAACTACAGTTCCACCAAAGGCTTCAGCTAATTCCAACATACTCCTGTCATGATCAGCCATTGGTTTTATGATGCCCCACAGAGGAGTGACCATTTGCCAGCAGAACTTTTAACAACTGGGGGCATAAAGTCTTAGTTCAGAAGAGAGATCTGAATGGGGTAGCAAACCTATCCTGTACTTTTGGTTTAAATGGGTAATGCCTACCATTTTGGGGTGTGACAGAGAAAAGTAAGAGAACATTACAATGTTTTTATTTGTCAGGTATGGCCCCTATTATATTTGTGTTCTGCCCCCAGGAGGTGTGCCATACATCCTCACATCATGCCCATGGAGAGCACACGATTCCCCCCCACAATTCTTTGTGCCCTCAAACTAACCTGAAATTTAAAAATAAAAAATCATCTGAACTTTGAACTAAAAAATATATATTATTGCCTTTAAATTTAAAGGAAAAAGACATTGAAATCTTTGAGGATAGAATTATTTTTCAAAGAATTCTAGGTTACATTTAATTAATTGTTCCTTTATTTACCATCACTTGTCCATTTAGTATGATTCAATAAACATTTGCTGAACAAATAAAAAAGTAAAAGAAGAATAAAAGGAGGAGGGAAACTTCCAGCTTGTGACATCCTACACATAGAAGTGAAAAAGTAGTTAGATTTTCCCTAAATCTTTAAGGGTTCTGAGAATTTCATGCTGAAGTTTCTTCATCAACAGGCTTTTTAAACTATTTATTATCATTTGATGGAGGAAAATATTAGGTGACAACAATTAAAAACACAACTGTAATGCCACGAGATTATATTTATATTTGGACCAAAGTTAGAAAGACTATAAGACTATTGATTTGATTTTGAGTTTAATATTAACAACTCCACGACTCAAATCATATATTTACATATTTCCCTTATTACATTTTTATTTTGCCTTATCAGATTCATCCCTTGTAACTTCTAACTATTATTACTAATAACTTCTGTTTGCAATGTTTAAAAATATAATTTTAAATATGTTAAGGTTTATAACTATGTTAATGAACTCTAGATTCTAATTATGGTTCAAATTCCATTTTGCAGTCCGATATCATAATTCATATATTAAACAACTGTTTAATTGTTAAAAAATACTGTACTTATTTTCTCTTTCCTTTTCAAAGAAAATAAATTTCTTTGTGAATTGCTGAAAGTATTCCAGAAAAAAATAATAACATCAAATTTAGTTAGTTTCAAATTATTTATGGAAGGTGTTAATATGAAGCAAGGTGAAATTTTCATTTGCAGTGAAATACTCATCTTTCAAAGTGAATTAAATTTTAAGCTAAACAAGCACCCTTTAATCAATGGTGTCTTCAGAACATCTGTCCAGGTTGGCTTGTTATACATAGGAGTTTTGTCTCTGCCTAGAACCTAGATTATAGGCTCATTTAAAAAAAAAAAAAAAGATTCTGTGGTTACATTTCAAATGTTCCTTTTTTTTTCTGGGGTCAGCCTGGCAGACTTCCTTTGCATCAATCCCACGTAATACAGTATAGTTGTATCTTCCTGTTTGTCTCAAGCTTTTGGATCTACATGGCTGTCAAGGTTTTTTCTTCTTTTGGTTTACCTTGGCTGCACATCTTTCCTCTGTACTTATAACTTGCCTTGTTTTTTTGGACAGTAATTATTCATTTGTTACACAGAACTTTATCATTGGTAGCAATTGATCCACACCCTGTATGCAATAGCCCTTACTCTCAAAACCCTTAAAGTCCATATGGGAAGAAAAATATGTGAACAGAAAAACAGATATAAGCACAGGATGCCTTGGAGCATAAAGGGCCCTCGCCTAAGTACAATTTATCTTCACCCCTTTAGGTTTATCTCATAGAAAATAAGGCCCAATCACTATTATTTAATCTTGATGAAATTATTTCAACTGTTCTTGGAGGTACAACTGGACTCCTCTGCATGCTGCAGAGGAATGAAAACTTCTGACCAATTTTTCTCTCATTATCTCTTCTATTTATTTACCAAAAATGGGCTTATTAATAAAGTTTTACTAACCAACAGCATAATACTTTTGTGAGAAGTCATCTGCTGGGAAACAGTATTTCTTTTTGGTTCACTGCTGGACCCTTGTTATTTACTGTATGTCTAGTTAAGATATTTAATAATTATATTTTAATAAATAAATAACAAGTTAATGAATAGATGAACAGAATACTTCCCAACTCAGGGTAGCCACATCTCCAATCCTCATGCCAGACACATACACCTGTGCACCCACACACCCGTACACACACATCAATGATCGCTGATTTAAGAAAATAAGTGTTTCACAGTTTTTATTAGTGACTCTTTGACGTTACCCTCCAAATCTTCTGAAATCAGTCAGAGATGAGTGATAATTCAATTACTCTACAGATGTGTCACATCTACTAATCCATGACTAATTCAGTTCAGTCTCACTCATGTTAGACTCTCAAAATGGGTATAAAATTCTCAACATACTCTGAGTAATGCGATATAAATGATATTAAGTACAGACAATATTTTAATACCTTATCAGCTTTAAGAGTATAAGTTGCTTTTGTTATCAAAAAATAATTTTTATATCAATAATTTTCTCCAAATGAATATCTTTCTTTTGTTTATCTGCAAAGACATAAAATTAAATCCATATATAAACATGTATCATACTTTCTTCCTGTCACCCAACCATGTTTAAATCTAACTCTAGAAGTTTTTTTCACCAGCTGTGCAATTGCACCCTAGAAACTAAACAAGACAACAGGAAAAGACAAGCAGATAACTTCTGTAGATTTTGGAGTATGTTCAGAATATGACTGAAAGTTTGAGAAAATTGTGTTCCCTTTTCATAATGTGATGGATGAATTCATCAACTCAAAAACCAGAGAGTAGATGCCCTTTCCTATAAGAGCATAGGACTTTCTTAGTACACGGCTGCATAAAAATTAGTACAAATATTATACCATATTTAAATGCCAAAGTCTCTAAAGAATATCTCTCCCTGAAATGCCTTTGCTGCATCTAGCAAAATGAGAATATAGATCAAAGCTGAATACAAATGATGCAAGACCAGTTTGGTTATATTGAAGACTTGAACCTTCATGTGGAGATTAATGTTAGGCAAACAAAAGATTTCACAAGACAGAGTAGATATGTTTTTTGGAAAGTCCTCCAGAGTTAAGTATTAGAAAGCCAAGAAGAGACAGACTGAGAGTCAAGTGGAGAAGTGAATTCAAATTAAATATATAAGAATAAAAGCTAAGGGAAAGACCGCAGGCTGGAAGTGTTATGATTGAATATTCCCAAATTTTGAAAGAACATGCGAATCATTCCTACATGAACAGTGATGGATGAGACTCTGGATGAATGCGATTATTTCCTTAAGATTATGGGAATAGTGATCTGACAATAAACTGCCTGATGGGAAATTCTTCTGAGTTAAATTTTAAGTCAATAGGTCCTGACTCTGGATAGCAAAGTTGAGAGTAAAAAGCTTTTCCATTTGTTTTTTAAAATTTGTTTTTCTTACCTACTTACCTTTCTGTAATGATACTGTTTGCTGTATCCTATCGTTGTCAACAATGTCAGCAAAAAATTTGAATACCATCACTTTTTTTTTTTGATTGGGATACATTTTTATTTATATGAATTAGGATTTCTTTTATAGTTTAAAATCAAGATCAAGGCATTTAAAATTTCCCTTGAGAACCCCAATCTTTTCTTTTTCACTCTATGAGAATAGTGCTGTACTATTCTTTGGAATATTAAAAAAGGCAATTGTGAAGCTACAGAAAGTAACCCTAAACAGAGCAGTGCCATGGGGGAAATATCATTTCTACAAATAGAAGGTCTAGACTGCAGATCTTACCAAATAAATCCGGAATCTAACTTTTATCAATTGAAATTGTGGAGTTTCGTTATTACTGACATATGAACATGTGAGTTACCTCCCTGATCCTCGGTTCAATTATCATTAAAAAGAAAGTAATATCTAGATTATTATTGCAAAAAGTAGCTATTAAAAACAATACATGGTAAAGTAGGTAATACATTTATCTTGTTCCCCCATTCAAAGGATATTACATATGCTTAAACATTTTATCCATTTTATATTGTAATACCTGAGTAGTACCTATTGAGTCTGATACAAAATACAAGAGTATTAACAGTGAGAGAGGTAAACAAATTCAGAGTGAAGGAAAAAGCATTGAAAATTGAGGATAAATGTAAGGAAATGTGCAGTAAAAATACTTCGGCATTTTTATGCAAAGTTTTGGGAAAGGGTAGAAGTGTGAAAATAGGAAAGACTCAAAGAAAATGGCAGAACTCAGAAAACAAACATTCAACTCTTAATGGTATTCAAATACGAGCACAGCTTTGTTTTAGTATTCTCCTTGCCAAATTTCCCAGTGAAAGATATTGATAGAAAATTATAGCATTTTTTAAAAATGTCACTCTCAGATTAACTAAAACATTTGTATTTATTTTGCTGCTTTTTAAAGTAAAAGTGAGAAATCCAGTTGTATGTAAAAGTAAACAGGCAAACTTAGACTCTTCCCTTTTTTTTTATAATTTACCTTTATTTTGTATACCTGTCAAATATGTTTCTCAACCATAAGCCCCTTCTGCACCACCGAGTGACATTTCATGTGGAGGTAATGTCTGCAGATGCTCTAATTGTCAGGGCTGCTTTCAAAAGTGGTTTTCAGGGTGTCATTCTCAGGCATTAACTTATGTTGTGATATTTTCTGCACGTTGACCTCACAACCTGCTTGATATGCATAACACTTTGGTCTGTCTTCAGAATTTGTTGCTTATAAATGCCCTTGTCTCATGTCCTCTCACTTCACACAGTATTGGAATGGGAGGTGCATTATTCTTGTTGATAGCTTTTGGAATTTCTTGATAGGCTCTATGAATTTGGATGCTCATTTTTATTTTTTTATTTTAGTGCAGATCAGCCCTCCCCAGCAGTGAATGACTAAGCTCCCTGGCACACATTCTCAAGAACAACTACTGTATTTGAATGTGGATGCTAATTTGAAGTAATGGAATTGCCTCATTTTGATGAAAATGTTAAATTGAGTTTTACTGACATGATTATGACTATCACACACAGAAGGGGTAAAAGAGGCACTTTTAAGTCATATTATAACTTATTTGTTTGTTGGTTTAAATAAAACCTGGATTCCTTCAGTAAATTTAAGGCAATATTTACCAAACTCTAATTAGAAAAATAGGCCAAATTTATAAAAATCGGGTCATATACACAAAAAGACAAAGCTATTTAAATTATAAAAGGCAAAACTGCCTTTAATCTATTACAATAAAATAATATACATATAAAGAAAAGGCTGAACCGACTTTATCTGTGAGTTACTAATACTACTGAGGACCAGTGGGTAGATGTAAGCAATAGTGTAGCAGTAAGAAAATTTATGTATTGGTTGAGAATTTTTATTATATGTTCATTTATTTACATTTATTTTTCTAACTATGTTGCTTAATGATGATACATGATAATACAAAATTGTTACTCTTAGGAAGGATTATGTCAAAATGTATTAAATTAAAAGTATATTAATCTTAATTTTTAAATAGTTGAACATTTTAGGTTTGATTTTTAAAGGGTATATTGGCTGGAAATATAAGGCTAAAATACTAATTTGGAGATTTTGTCATGACCATAAGTTTATCAATGCTTATATTAAAGAAATTGTATAATTCCATTTTTGCTCTTTCAGAATCAGGTTAAACAAGAAGAAAATCCACTTTCAGTGCAGAGTAAAAGATACTAATTGTGTTCAGGTCACATGGACCAGGAAGAATTCAGTGTGTACTCTGTGTCCCAATCCTATGTCATTTCTCAGCTGTGGCATCCTGTTTAGTTTTGTTTTTCTATACTTTATTGGCTTTTTCCCCTTTAACCTGGCTGTATAGCATTGCATCTTATAGTACTCAGGTTACACTAGTATTTTAGGTTCCCTAGATCACAATATTGGCATATGCACCCTGAATGGAATCTGTACTTCTTTTGATTTTAGTAACTGGACTGCATCTTATTTTCTTTGTTCATTTAAATTATCTAGTTGAAACTCCATTCTTTTTTTGAAATGTTTTAGTTTTATAATCAGTAGATGTGGGGGCTACAAGTTATAAGTAGAGCCAAGATGAATGCATTTAAAAACTAGAAAGGACTAGAGAACATTATTAAAACTGCAAGTCTATCTCTTTAGAAAGATCAATAAAGTTGGCAAACCCTTTAACCAGACTAAAGGGAAAGAAAAAAAGAAATTAAAAAAATAAATTATCAATAAAACATTTATTAAACGTTCATGATTCCTAATTATATAAATATTAAAAATATCATAAAGGAATACAATGATCAACTCTATGACCACAGATACGATAATTTGATAAAATTGAAAGATGTATTGCTAAAACTCTGTGGGATAAGACATAATCATAATAAGCTATGATCTGTTAATAACTTGAAATAGTAGTTCTTTACCTTTTATAAATAAAGCACCATTTCAGGTACTTTCACAGGTATATCCTACAGAATTATTAAAGAAGAAATACCAACCTTCTATAAACTATTTCAGCAAATAGTAGCAGAGGAGACTCTTCTTAACTAATCCTGTAAGTCGATCAACAATAGAAAAACAATAAATACACTGTAAGGAAAACTGTAGAACAATGTTTCTCATAACCACAGATAGAAAAACAATAAAATACACTGTAAGGAAAACTGTAGACCAGTGTTTCTCGTAAACACAGATAGAAAATCTTCAACAAAATATTACCTAACTGATTCATCTAAAAAAAAAAATTATACACCATGTCCAGAGAGATTTCCTCCAGGTATGCAAGGCCGATTGTATACTAGAAGATGAAGTGTTATAATTTACCTGAACGAGTGTAAAGACAAACAAACAAACAAAAACAACAGCAAAAGCAGTCATATGATTACATCAACTAATGAAAATGATAGCATTTATTAAGAAAAAACACAGCAACAGATATCGGAAATCTAACAAAATTGGAGAAATTTTAACTTCATAAAAAAATCTATAATAAATCTAAAGGTAACATCATATTTAATGGTGAGAAACTGAACTTTACACTTAAGATCAAGAACAAGGCAGAATGTCCCTCTCGGTAATACTATTCAATATTGTAGTGAAAGTCCCAGATAAGACAAGAAAAATAACTAAGTGGTGTACAAATTGAAAAGAAAGAAATAAAACTTTCCTTTCACAGCTGGCATGATTGTTTACATAGAAAATCTCTCACAACTAAGCAAAAATTTCCCTCGAAAACAAAAGCCAACCCAACAAAACAAAAAACTTTCAGAACTAGTAAATAATTACAACAAGGTTGTAGGATATGAGGACACAGTATTCCATTTATTTTCTGTATATCAGCAATGAAGCTTTGAAATTTGATGCAAACATAATATAATTTAAAATACTACCATTAACAAAGAAAGATTATACTTAAGTATAAATCTAACCATCTGTGTACAAAATCTATATGTGGAAGACTACGAAACTCTGGTGAAATAAACCAAAATTATATATCAACAGAGGGATATTTTGTGACATAAATGCAAAATTCAAATTGATCAACCCAATGCCAACTAAAATTCAAGAAAGCTATTTTATTAGTATTGTCAAACAGTCTCTAAAGTTTGAGTGGAAAGTCAAAAGATGTAGAATAGCCAACGCGATGAGGCAGAAGAGAAATGTTAAAGAATTGACACTGCCCAAGTTTTAAACTATATATAAAGCTATTTTACACAAGATAGCATGGTATAGAAAACAGATATATAAACCAATATATAGATAACCTACACGTGCACAGACAAAATGATTTAAAAATCAGTATTTGACAAAGGGACAAAGATAATTCAATGGAGAAAAGATAGGTTTTTAATTAATAGTATGGAAACAATTTGGTGACCATAGGCAAAAAGTAAATCTAGGCATAGATGTTACACATTTCACAATCATTAACTCAAAATGGATTATAGACCCAGATGTACAATGCAAAGTTACAAACCATCTAAAGACTCCACAGGTGAACATCTTAGCAAATATTGGTTGAAGATGAGGTTTTAGATACAATACCAAAGCATAACCCCTGACAAAGTAAATAAAAACAAGAAAAGTTAAACTGTATTAAAATATAAAAGTGAATAAACTATGGACTTTAATTAGCAATAATGTATTAATATTTGTTCATCAATTGTAATAAAAGTTTCATACTCATGTAGGAGATCACTAATACGGGAACCAATGTGAGATGATAAAGGGGAACTCTCCATACTACCCTCTCAATTTTTCTGAAATTCTAAAACTGTTCTAGACATATTTTTTAGTAAATATGTCAACATTTTATTTTTTCCCTTTTCCTTAAATAGTTAATTTAGGTTATCTAAAGGTTCTCTTCTCCATTGGGGCCTTGGGTCATCTTTTTTCACGGAGCACCTCTTTATTTTGGTCTGACGAACCAACCCAAGGTTTTCACTTCTGACAACTTTTACAAGGTGTGTATGATTGGCGGTACGCCATATGGCAATTTTCACTTTAATGCTTTCAGCCAGGGTAAGCACCTGAAATAGGAAAACTCACACATAATGCTTAGAGCTGGACACCTATTTGACACACTGCTTTATTCTATTTTTCATGCATGGTTATATTACCATACTTACCTCAGGGTGTTAGGAAGGGTCTCTCATAATCTATTTTAAGGGTTTCTTAGGTCCACCATTATCAGAAGGAGGACAAGCTGCAATACCCTAACCCTCTTTACGGTATCAAATTTCCAGGCATATGCAACTTCCATTCTAGATATAAAGATTTGATTTTTTTGCTGGGGTACCTGTGGTCAAAAGAAAATGCCTTATCACTCTGCATGGAGTGGGAAGTCTATGAACATTTTAATGACATCAGGATCTATGCCTATCTTCTTGGAGAAAAGGCTCACTAGTTCCCACTTAGTGTCCACTTGAAGAAGTTCATGGGCAAGCATGGGATGTCATGTAGAATATCTGGGTGCAAATGGTGAGAAGTAAAGATCCCCTAAAGGGCACTGCCATGAAGGAGCTAAACACAGTGCTATCTTGGTCCCTTTAGCTGTCACTGTAGCTATCTGTGCTCAGCATCCATCACCAGCATTTCATTTTCCATCTGCTTGGCCTCCTTTCCTGGATTGTTGATGTCTGATATTTATCATCCAGTGGGCATCTGATGCTTTTCCTGTTCTTTGTTGACATATGTGCATAGGAACTCA
>NW_003852435.1:4220900-4292980 GCF_000181295.1 Otolemur garnettii
CCTCCTTTCCTGGATTGTTGATGTCTGATATTTATCATCCAGTGGGCATCTGATGCTTTTCCTGTTCTTTGTTGACATATGTGCATAGGAACTCAGGGAATCCCTGGTCCCTGGAGCCCAGCTCCTCCAAATATCCTCATAGGAGTTCTGGGAAAGATTGAGAGTTTGGAAAAAATTGGTGTTGGGAAAGGGCAGAAAGAACCTACTCCTGGCCACTGCCCAGACCCAGACACTAGCTATGCCTTGGGCTCTGTGAGGCAGGGAGTTGGGTGGCAGCTGTAGTAGGCAACAAAGCTGCAAGGCACTGCTGCAAAACTTAGTCACTTTTAAATATGGGTTCCTGAGACTGGGGTGACTGCAGTGCTGTGGACTGTGGACACTGTGGACAGTGCAGTGGACTGTGTTAAGAGTTTTAAAAGTATTCTCCTGCACTGTTTAATTGGATTTGAGCAGGAGACTTGTGAACCTGAAATGGAACTTTTTGGGGGATCCTAGGAATGGAGTCTGGATATCAGACTATGGACTGACGCCAAAGCCTTTTGCCAAGACTCTTAAGGGGACCGTTATGAATGCCCTTACTTTGGGTTTTCCTGACTTATAAAGAATAAGAGAAACAAGGAATGAGTCTTGGAGACTCAGATGCTGAGACACATCCCGGGACAGTGACATAATTCTCAAAGTCACTGTTCTTTTTAAATAGATTTTTTTTTAAAGAAAAAGAAGAGGATGTGATATGTAAAAATGAAATAAATAGTTCAACAGAGTAATCAATTTAGCTGTAGCAAAAATTATAGGAGATGAGGATGTATCAATTATCCTGTGTCATTTATAGATCTTTGTAACCCAGCTAAATCTATAATATTTCTCATCAGAATGCACAAGGATTTGTGTATCATTGTAACATGTTTATAACTCTAAGCTAATGTTAATTTTAAAAGTATAGAAATACTCCTGGCTATTTGGGAGATGTTACTCTTGGAAGAACCATACATCTCTTAAAGAAAGAACACTGGAATCTTCAAGAGTCCAGATGCTGGAGTCATACTGACTTGTTTTGAATCCCCACTGATTTATTTATTACTGCAAAAAATACTTATTATTGGGAACATTTCCTTTCTGTGCCTCAGTTTTCTCATTTGTAAATGTGTAAAATAAGATACCTAATTCACAAGGTAGTTGAGATAATCACTTGGAGTAATACATACAAAGTATCTGAAATATGTCTAGTACATAGTGTGGCATATTAGTTGCAATTATTTTTTTTTAAAGAAATGTAGCCTTTTACTTTTTTTGTCAGATTACTATAGAGATACAAATGTTTTAGTTACCTAAAATGCTTTTGTATTCTTTAAGCCATAGTTTCACGTGAGCTCATTACCCAGACAGTGTGGATTGTACCTGTTCAGTGTGAATTTACCTATCTCCTCCTCGCCCCTCTCACCTACTATTGAAAGCAAAGATTTTGCTTCAAGAATCTATACCAGTGCCTGATAATGTGTAGCTTATGGTCAGAGTTAACATAGTTTAAAAGTATAATGCATAAGTTCTAACACACTATAGAATAAAAAATACACATTATTTAATATATTCCTAGAAGTGGTCCAATGTCAAAAGTTTAAATTCTTAAGTAGTAAAATATATCATGTCTCTTTTTTTTTTTTTTTTTTTTTTTTTTTTTGGCTAGGGCCAGGCTTGAACCCACCACCCCCAGTATATGGGGCCGGCATCCTATTCCTTGAGCCACAGGCACTGCCCATTGTCTTTTTTTTTTTTTTTTTATAATATGGACTTAAGATATTCTTGAACATTTATTGCTTCTTGACTCAAATTAACTCTACATAGCAGCTCAAGAAACAGAACCACAAGGAGCAGCTCTGGAAAATTTTATGAGTGGTGACATTTGTGTAAATCTGACTAACTTGGGTAAATATAATATGAACTAGAGGATTTGGCTCAATTTTTTTAACCTTACAAGGCATCTAGTCTTGAATGTGTACGTCTATTTTTGAAGACTGAGCATTGTACTCTTTATCATCTCTAATAAATTTACCATATTTTCACAAGTAAATGTTATATCTAAATATAATCACCCTGAAGAATTACAGAGAGAACAAATGACTTAAATAAGTTGATCAAATATTGATGTATTCATAGGAGAAAAGTAAGTATAAATTTTTGATAATTGATAATGAAGGCACCAAACACAGTGCTATCCTGGGCTCTTGAGCTGTCTCTGCAGCTGTCTGTCCTCAGCGTCCATCACCAGCATGTCATTTTCCATCTGCTTGGCCTCCTTTCCTGGACTGTTGATGTTAATTGTATTAATCGTGTTAATTGTATCTGGGACGCTAAGAGTCAAATCTCTATTAGTGAATATTTTAGGAGCCAAACAAACACATCTAGTTTATTTGGCTTCTGATACACATCTGAAAGGCCTTCACCTTCACTTATAATAGTGACCCCAAATGCTTTGTATCCATAGACAAAGCATCTACTATCTCCATTCATGATAGTTGATTTCTCAGATGAGCTGGTGAATTTTTTAAGCTAAGTGCTTAAAAATGCTAAGTGACCTATAGGGTGAATAATACTGTCAAGAAAGTTTTTAAAAGTTATGGCTTCAGTAGGTATAGATAGTTGACAAATGAAAGGTTGAACTCAGGATTATATTCTGAACTGGGATAACATATCTGGGTCTCCAAAGAGAGGATTAATGCAGTTAAGAAACCCGCCAGTTAAAAAGGAATGAAATGAGGAAATTGAGCAAATGAGAGTGAGGAAAATGATCATCTTTATTTTTTTTTACAGCACTCAGGAGGTCAAAGGTCAATGAGAGTTAAGTTAATTATTAATACTGCAGTATGATTCAGTCATGTAACTATAAATGATCTTATCCAGAAAGTGAGAAAGAGCAATAAGGCTTCAAGTAGAAAAGATATCCACATTGTGTAAGTAATGAGAATATTCTTCCTGAATATAAATTTATTCTCAGTTGAACCATTGTCTAAAAATAATATGGCATCAGAGTGAAGAAAGGGTTTGACTTCTGATGGGAAGGGATAATCTATCTTCTGATAAGAAAGACTAGATAATCTACGAGGGACAAATTCAAGAGGACAGGAACTACTCAAACTTTCTTGTCTTAATGGAGAAATAAAAACTGTGGCAGGGAGACAAAGCAGAAAATCTATGCTCTAAAATCAGATAGGGGGTGCAAGTTCATATGCACATTAACATAGTGGATGTGGATGTGCTGCTTTGGTAATTCAGATAGAATCCCAGGTAATAATCCCAAAGAAAGCATGGATTTGAAATTATCCGATATTTTCTACTTGTAAGCAATCTAACCGCTAACATTTTTGGATATATATATTTTTTCAGTTAAAACAACGATTGCCAAAACAAAAAGAAAATTCTACTGAAGTGATTTAAACCAATAAGTGTCTTCATTTCTTCATCTTTTCATAAAAGAAGCCCTTATAAGGCAGTACAGGGCTGAAAAAGTGGTTCACTGAGACGACTGGGCACCCAACCTTCTTTTTTCCTTATGCCTCTTGTTTTATATTCAAGGTTGTGCACTATCTGCTGCTTCTTCAGCCCCTCTGTTTAAATTTTATTCAGAAAGAAAAGGAACGAAGTGCTTTTAGTGAAAACCTTGGCTTTACTATTCATGAAAGAACACCCTGACTTTGTGTTCTTTTGCGTATAACTTTTTGGAATATACTGGATAACACGGCCATGGTTAACTGCAGGAGTAGATGGGACTGTGGTAGCACAATTCTAAAATAGTTCCCAAGACCACAACTCCACCTTCTAGTGAGCAATCCCTGCATCAAAGTCTTTCAGTGTAGGCAGACCTGTGACCATGACAGGGCAGTCCTTTCCCTGAATCCTTTTTCTTTGAAAGCTGAAGTAGCAGAAAGAAGAGGAGTTCTGTTGTCTTTGAACAAGTAAATTGCTATGATGGGGAAGACTAGAGGGTGACCTCAAGGAACTGAGCGTGATATCCAACAGATAACCAACAATAAAACAGGAACCTCAGTCGTATAAACACAGCAAACTGAGTTCTGCCGGTAACCTGAATGAGCTTGGAAGATCCTGAGCCTCAGATGAAAATGCAATCTAGCCAAGTCATTGATTTCAGCATTATGAGACAGAGTGGAAGACACCGTTGTGCTAGGCTCTGATTTCTGACCACAGAAACAGAGAGCTAATCCATAGTGTTGTTTTAATATGTTTACTGAGGGGTAATTTGTTATGCAGCAATGGATTACTGACACAAGAATTGACTACTTTAACTGGATACATTGCTGCCTCAAACAAAACGCTTGGTCAGAAATAGAAAAGAATAGATACTGGGAAACAAGTGCATACCTGTGCCTATAAAATGCTTTGCAAGTTCCTTTATCCCATTCATATGTGCTGAACCCGGTCACTAGCCAGTGTTGAAATAGTCTTTTATCTCTTAAACAGTTACTTATTAATGTTTTAGGTTGCATTGTTTTTTAAATTCTATTTTTTTCTAGTATATTTTCTTCTTTTAAAATTTACTATAACACACCTCAGTTTTTCATTAATGCTATGTTTTTTTCCTCTATTTTTTCCAAGTGTTTGTATTTGATTTGCCAATTTTCCGAAGGCAAATAATAATTGTAAGTAATGTAATGAGTTGAGTGGATGAATGAATCAATGAAAAATTAAAAAATTATTGAATGAATATTCTTATCCCATCATGTTCATTATAAAATAGCTAAGCCAGTAGTTATCAGCTTAGATATGTATAGTAAATTCTCTATAAGAGTTATTATAAGAGCTTGAGTCTATAGCTGATTTCATGTTACAGTTTACCTTCATTTAATAAACAGTAGTATGAAATGATTGGTATAAGTAGCTTTAGAGGAAGCTTTGAGCTACAGGAAACATTTATTCTCTCATTATAAAGGTCAGAAGGCATCCTTTCAACCCTGAAGTCAAGTGGGAAGGCCTGCCCTCCTTAAGGAGAAGTACACCTGGAATAATCACAGTGGTTAATGAGGACCCCAATTTAATTAGTTTAACCACTTGAGTACTGCTGAATGAGCCTAGTACATGGGGTTAATCACTTACCAGTGGGAAACTATGAGACACATGTGCAGGTATGGCATCATCAGCCAGCAGGTGATTGAGTTCTGTGCTCTGCCCTGCCCACTGTGAGGCAGAGCCAGTGAAGCATTCAGCCATTGAATTTCCTGGCTGCTTAACTAATTCACATACTACTCAGAATAAACCGGCTTTGGGGGTTTCTTCTGTTACTATTTTTTTTTTAAATGAATGCATCTTGTTTGTAGATTTTTTTAACGGCTTTTTCTCCAGTATATCTAAAGACATTTATTTTGCTTTCTTTTATTTTTCTTATAAAAATAATAGAAGGCAATTGTTGACCTCTGAAAGAATGTTAAAAAGACAGTTTCATCTAGCCTGTGGTAACATAGTGAGATTCTGTCTCAGAATTTTTTTTTGATTATTATTTCTTCTTTTTTTATTTTTTAATTCCTCATTGTCATCAGATATGAATATACTACAATAAATTTTATTTTAAGAACTAGAAAACTAATGGACTTCCAAAGCATTCTTATGTTCACCTCTTTCATATAAGATGTCAAGTATGGAAAACATGGCAGACTCTTTGTGTGTCCAATAGCATTTTATTAACAGTTGTGTGGCCAGATAGGGAAATTTCAAAAAAAGACTCAAAGTGACTCGTAAGAGTAAGAAATATAAAGCTGACCAATTTCAGCAGTTATCAGATATAAATATTAACAGAGAATTAAACACTGTGATTAATTCAGAAATATCAGCTTGTATTTAATCAAAGGAATTTCTCATTCTACAATTGTTAAACCTGTTATAACTCAACACGCATTATATTTGATATGAATATGTGATAATTAACACTCTTGAGAGACTGAAGAAAATTATGAATCCTTAATTTGCAGTGAGGTATACATTTATCAGTCTTGACCAGTGACAAAATAATTGATTCTCATCTATGGGTAATTTTTGTCAAAAATAGCTGCTGGAAATAAAGCTTGTGATGATACGTTAGACACACGTAGCCTTCCTTTCAGTTCATCACACAGAGAGAATATTGACTATAATTAGATTAAAAAGGTTTTATATCTTTGAATATGATACACAGTCCTCTCAATATTTTTCACTCTCTCATGCTGAGTAAAGAATTTATAGTAAGAGATGGAACTCCTACCCCAAATTGTGATCAATTGAGGTCCATTTTCCAATAGTCCTCTAAGTATATCTCAGCTATAAACATTAAAAGTGAGCATCTGAACTGTTCTGTTCTTTTCCCTTCTGTTTACTTTCCTAGACATTTAAAGTTTAAAGTTACATGTCCTTTTATCACAGGTTATGGACAATGAAAAATGCGCAGAAGTAAGTTGTGTCACTTTTGAGAGGAAGCATTTAATTGGTGGTACTTGATCTATGAATTCAAGTGGGGAGGGTTTTTATTATAGCCCATTTAGTTACAGTATGGTGGGGCCCAGATCATTGACTCACTGTTCGTAAAACTGTTGCCCCAGACATTTTCCAAGTTCACAATAGAATTTAAGTTACTGAAAAGTAAATCTTGTTGTTATTGTTTTTATATGAGTAGGCTTTTGGAATTTTGTGTATGTGTTACTATTCTATAGTCTGCCCTACTCTGATGGATCAACTTTCATCTCTCTCTATATCTTTTCATTCTGTTAGGGAAAAAAAAATAAAATTTTTCCCACAAAAAATTGGAAATATTTTTGGAAATTTCAGCATCCTAATTTTATTTGGATCTATTTTTATTTTATTTTATTTTAATGTATTTTATTTTATTTTATTTTATTTTCTGAGACAGAGTTGTACTTTGTTGCCCTCAGTTGAATGACCTGGCGTCATAGTTTACAACGACTTCAGAGTCTTTGGTTCAAGTGATCCTCATGCATCAGCCTCCAACATAGCTGGGACTATAGTTGCCTGCCACAGTGCTCAGGTAGTTGTTTTTAGAGACAGGGTCTTGCTATTGCCCGAGCTCAGGCAATCTACCTACCTTGGCCTTCTAGAGTGAGTGCTAGGATTATAGGCATGAACCACTGCACCCAGCATCTGGATCTATTATAAACTTAAAGAAATATGACTTCTATTTTTTCCATGGATTAAAATTGTTTGTACCACCAATATTTATGTACACATCAGATATTTTATGAATGTCATTGCTGAATTATTAACCACCTCTGACAGTGACAAAAATAGCAATGTTTGACAAGTCGTCCTTTGCAACTTAATTTGCATTTACAAGGTGACATAAGACTCTAATTTTTACATATTTAACTGATAAATACCTATGATCCAATCAAACAAATTCTTGGTGATTGCTGACTAGTAGACTTTAAACTTGTTCTCATTAATTCATAACTATTATTATATTGAAATTCCACTGTAGATCAAGTTGTGCTTGTGATTTGGTGAATGTAAAAGATTGAGTAAATCTCAAACCTTGTGCTCCTGTGGCAAGTTTTCTTTTGCATACCACACCAGTGCCAAGCCATTAGAACTTATTGTTAAGTGTCCAGAGAAGGAATGAATCTTTGAGATCACACATCTTTAGACAGCAGGACATTCTCCATTCTTCACTTGCTCTTTAAAATAGTAGGTTTTGTTTTTTTTCTGCCCACTGCTTCTGCACACATGGAATTGAAATATTGTAGATGTCTCAGCTATCTATTCATGAGATGGTCTCATAACAGGAGAGTAGACACTTCTTTGGAAGGTTTCAATGTTCATTCATTTTCCACCCATCACCTAATTAGAACTGAAACTATACAACCAGAACTCATGAATTCAAGAGCCTGCAATACTATATTTATATTTATCCAGTCACTTTCTGAAATTGTCCTCCTTGAATTTCATTTTATCATAATAGCAAATGATGTGTTGTCTCTGACGGACGTCATAGTCTTCTATTTCCATTTGTTTGTGCTCAAGTTGTTGTCACTTATTCTATAGTTCTTCTTAGTCTCTTATCACCTTAACTTCCTATTCTCATCTTAAAAGTGTATATTCAATATAAGCTGCTTAACTGCTAGGTAGAACTCAGTGTCCTTTTCTTTCACCATTGTCATCTGTGTATGCTTTTATCACAACACTCATGTATACAAAACCATTTAATATTGAGTCTTATTAGATAAAAATCACTTTAGGAGAAAAAATTTAGTTATCCTTATGTTTTGTAATAAGAAGAACACCCATATGCAATTGGGTATTAATATCATTTGATGAAAACCCTAGTTAATATAAAGATAAAATATCATTCAGCTGTAAAAAACTCTGAATACATGGTTATTAAAATATAAAAACTCTAGTATAACCAAAATGATTTTTTTCATCTCATATGCATATATATATATATAGTTGAGGGTACAAAGAACCAGGTTACATTGGTTGCATTCGTTAGGTGTCGTCCCTCTTATAATTATGTCCCACCCCTAAAAAGTAGTTTGACTAAACTCTGTTATACTTTACAAGAGTCTGTGGTTAAGGATGGAGAGAATACATATTGAAGTCATAAGATCTGGGGATTACATCTTTGTCATAATTTTATCACTTTAAGAAAATCATTTACCTAAGTTTTGTCTTCTGTAAAATGGAACTAATAGTAATTACATCTAGCAGACCAAATTATATAATTGGATGAAGGGATATGTGAATTATAATTAACAAGTACTACTTTATCTTAAAATGAAAAAGTTAGTATGCGTGTATAGAACACCAAAAGTATTTTATAAATTTATTATTATACTCTTTCATACTTCTAATTCTAACACATATGCCTATACTAATTAAATTCCTTCTGGTAATGCTTTCTATCAGTTTTTACATATTCTATAAGTCCATGACATATATGTAAATACTCTCCCAGCAAATGCTTACAATAAGTCCTTTATTTAGCCATTACCAATATCATTGTTTGTCTGCAAAATAATATTGCCTTCTATAAGTCTTTATTATGTGTAACTAAAATGTTGCCTTGATCCCACTTGTTTGAGATTTGGGGGAGAGAAATTCTACCTATTTAGATCTAGTCCATGTGAATTAATATTACCCTATCTGACAAATTAATCTGGTTACTTTTATCTGTTTCATCTGCCTCTGTGAAGGGTTCCAAATATTAGCTGTAGCATCTGACATTTGGCCCAACTTACTCTTTAATTTTATCACTTTATTCTTCCTTATCTGTTACAAAATCACCTTTCAGGGTCTTTTAACATAATTAAAGATCCTGTTAAAACTTGCTTTCATGGTGATATTGCTCTTCCTTAGCCTCCAGAGGTTCTACAAAACCTCATTCATTCATTAATAAATATTTATTAAACATTAATTATATGTCAAGCACAGATCTAAATATTTAAGAGAGATTTATAAATGAGACAGGTAGATTGCTGTCATTGTTCAGGTTATATTCTGAAACATCTCTATTTGATTACACATTCATAGTTTTTGTTGTCCTTCTTACCAAGGTTAATTTTGATGCTGTAATTGTGTTTACCATTGTTTTTCCTGAGCTACTCACAATGAGGCAGAGTATGCACTTATTACTATGTGGCAACTCTTGAAGCCATAAGGAGATTCCAAAATATTACCAAATGTTTTCCCTATGGCTCAAGAATTCCTTATGAGAAAAGGAGGCCTTTCCTTAAATAATATTTTGTCACCTTAAGAAGGAAATCTCATCATAGTAGGGAAAGATGTGTATCGTTATAGCCTTCTATTTAGTTTACTACTCCCACCTTCTGCCTAAAACTCACTGGTGCTAGTAAATGTGGATTTGACTGGTATCAAAAGTAGTCTTCCTGGGGAGCCGGAGCCACTCTTTCTCCTTGGCCTTAGATGTGGGTTGTAATAGCATATTGACATAGAATTTCATGACCATTTATGTGCTTTTTTTTTTTTTTTTTACTTCTATGGTTTTTATACCTTTTATGGCCTGATACTGTTTACAGTTTTTTAGACATATCAGGACAGAGTTGAAGCTCTATCCCATATGGTACTCCAAGTTCTCGGTAATTTATAAAAGTTAGGATACCAGTTCCAAAATATCTCTTAAGAGTTATATCATCTAGGAACTGAGAGCCTGAACTTGGCACCTGCCAATTTCCACCATTATACAATGCAAAAAAAATACAGGCACACATTGATGGAAAGACAGGATATTGGTCACTTAATAGTTGTGTTAACTACCTATTGCTGTATAAAATCTTACTTCAAAGTATGATGATTCAAAGCAGTAATTTATTACCTCTGATAGTTTCTACAGTTCAGATATTTTGGAGCAGCCTACTTGGGTAGATGATGGTTCAGTGTCTCTAATAAAGCTGCCTACAGTTATCTGGAGACTTGACTAAGGATAAAGAACCTTCTTCCAAGTTGTTATAATTGTAGTCCCACGTCTGTTGACAGGAAATAGTCCTTGCCATGTGGACTCCTTCATATTGTTTCTTGAGTGATTTCATGAGATGACAGCTGGCTTCTGTCAAAGGTGTGACAAAAGTAGACAAAGGTCTAATTCAAGGTGTGATCTTTTTTTCTTTTTTTAACCTAGCCTAACACACCGTCTTTTCCTTAATTCCCTACCACTTACATACACATCTCTTCAATGTGAGAAGATGCTATTTAAGGGTATAAGTCATAAGAAGTGAAAATCACTGGTGTCTTCTTTGTTTTTTATTTTTGGGGTATTTTTTTTTTTGAGACAGAATCTCTGTTGCCTGGGCAGAGT
The DNA here is from genome assembly GCF_000181295.1 of Otolemur garnettii. Taxonomy (NCBI): domain Eukaryota; kingdom Metazoa; phylum Chordata; class Mammalia; order Primates; family Galagidae; genus Otolemur; species Otolemur garnettii. The sequence goes on from NW_003852435.1 coordinate 4,231,705, forward strand.
GTCTTGGGATCATCATAGCTCACAGAAACCCCCATCGCTGAGAGTCAGGCAATCCTCTTGCCTCAGCCTCTACAGTATCTGGGACTACAGGTACCTGCTATGATGCCCAACTAGTTGTCTCAAACTCCTGAGCTAAAACAATCCACCTGCTTCAGCCTCCCAGGGTACTAAGATTTCATGTGTGAACCACCATGCCTAGCTATTGATGTTTACTTTGTAAGCTGGTTGCCTCGATGATGATACCCTTTTTCACACTACTGCCACCATTGACAATAAGGTTTTCACAAACATATCATTACTAACATTTTCAACAAAGTGTTTTGGTCAAATGAGATAAACTATCAGTCATGCCTTCTTTAGGTGAACTCTTGAATAAGATAATGATTTTGAGCAACCTTGTATTATCTCAGCACTACCTCTTATCTCAACTAATGCTGCAGGGACCAATTCTATATAAGTTTTGGCCATCTTTACACCTGTTCACATTTACTATGTATTGCCTTTGGTTTGAACCACAAATGTTTTACTTCATAGCACCACACATCTGTGCTTTCTTCAATAACACTATAACAATCCCAAGAGAGTCTTAAGAGCAATATGAATGAGTAATTCATAATTTCAGGAGATAAATGCAAAGGTTCCTCCCTGAAATATAAGGATCAGAGTTATGTGAATAAATGGTTTCTCCTTTTGTTATCCCAGATAGATATTTACGAAATTCATTTTTGTGAATTTTAGAAACTCCCCTGGGATCAAGGTTGAGTTGATCATAATACACACAGCACAGGGTAGATGCTGTGGTAGATCTTTTCAGAAATGAGGCACTAATCCTTTCAACTTGTTGGTTGCTGATGGCTCACAGATGAATCCTTCTTCAGGAATTTTCTATAACAAAGACAGCTGCCACATCCCTAATTTGAACACTTCACATCCAGGGAGTTCAGGTTAATAGGGGACCACATCTATTGCCTGATATGGGAAAATTGTGAAAAGGCATTAAAGCTCTGCTGGGCAGCTGGCAATGAGAGCATCGACACTGATGTAGGTGGCAGCTCTGAAAGCTTCTGCCATGCAGCTGTGTCAAAATAGTTAAAACTTTAACTAGAGATGAACTGGGATGGAGGATCAGTGGAAATAACTGTGCTTGAAATGAACTGTCTCAGAATTTTGAGACATATGAGAAAAATGATATTTAAAAAGATTATGTTATCTAATGGGCAGTAAAGCATGCATTTGTGCAGGACAGGGATGGGCCGAGGGAAATAAATCACCAGTATAAGGCAAAGAATGAATAATAGAGGACCTTCTTGGCAATATAAAAAGAAACTTTCATCTCCCACAGCCAGAAGCCAAGAAAAGCTAAGAACCAAGCCCAAGATTTAAGCATATAAAAATTATAGCTACAGAGAAATTGATTGTCAATCATAAAAAGTCAACTATGTCAAGGAAAGAGTGTCAATGCAAAAGAATTATGGGATGAGGTCTTCTTGGTGAATTAATCTGAAAATAGTCATCCTCAATCTTTGACAACTCTGGGACTAAGGAACCAATGCCTCTTTTATACTTTATCTGAAGTCGGGTCAATCCCCTCCTCTTTCTGACATGCAAGACTTCTGTCTTGAAGAACATTACACAACCTCCCTGGGATATAATTCTACATTCTTCCCTGGGAACTACACAAATATCTCACATCAATCAATCACTATATACTCTAACCAGGAAAGTACTGGGACTACTAAGAGAAGAAAGCATTAGCCAAAGAAGCTAGAATACTAAGTTACACATGTTGGCAGGAGCCTGGGAGTACTCTGGATATATGTGAATTCTGGAATTACTGGATAATGGAGAATGGAATTTAAAGTTGATCAGGAAGAGTTTGTAATATGTGGACATCTTATCTTGACAAAGAATATAATACCTGGGTAAATACCTTAAGAAACAATGAAAATATGTTAGTAAATTGGAACTTAACTTCTAGAAAAGGTATAATTTATAGTCAGTGAAAGGAGGAATAAAAAGGATCAGAGAGGCAAATATACCGCATACAGCCAGAAATCACACTAGTTAACTATATCCTATTTGAAGGCTCAAAGGATAATCTGTGAACACCAGAGCAATCAGGAATATATTGGTAAGATTGCCACTAGTATCATCAAACTCAATTGTCAATGTTCTCTGTTGACTGGGCCTAAAGATAAAAGATATCTTTACAAAATTAGGCTCAGTAGTTACAAAAGACATGGTAGTATATTAAAATATGAGAGTTCAGATAAATATACTTAACTGTTAGACTTATAATGCAATTATTGTAAATATTGGTATTTAGTGGTCCTGACCTCTGAAGAAGTAAAGAAATGATACAGTGGGCCTCAATAAGGAGACAGTTGGGCTCGGCGCCTATAGCTCAACTGGCTAAAGCGCCAGCCACTTACACCTAAGGTGGCGGGTTCGAATCCCCAGCCCGGACCGCCAAACAACAATGACGGCTGCAACCAAAAAATAGCTGGGCGTTGTGGCGGGCGCCTGTGGTCCCAGCTACTTGGGAGGCGGAGGCAGGAGACTCGCTTGAGCCCAGGAGTTGGAGGTTGCTGTGAGCTGTAATGCCACGGCACTCTACCCAGGGGGACAGCTTGAGGCTCTGTCTCAAAAAATAAAAAAAAAAAAAAATAAGGAGACAGTTGAATATCTATAGGCACCAGCATTCCAGAATGGGTCATGAGGAGGCTGAGGGCAGCCACTCTTAAAAGAAGTCATATCTTTTTCCAGGTTCTGTCTGGATTTAGTAGACCTAAAAACTGTTGATAGAGGAACAGGACCAGTCCCGATATAAATAAGCAACCACAACATATTGTCAGTCAAACATGGTTTTAATTTCATAGACATTCTCCAAAGATATAAATGGACACAGCTAACTGTGCCCAGGGGGAAGGAAAATATTCATATATGTTTGAAGACTATTGATAGAGTCCATTATAACATCAGTAACCTAGCATGCAAACCATAATTATGGCTCCTATATTAGGATGAGAGTTAAAGTTAAATATCTTACTCACAATGCACAAATTGAGGTACAGGTTTGTGCTTATGAATTTTATATAACAAAAATTCCCAAAGGTTATCTTAGTCTAACAAGTCTCAGTTTCACTTAAGGCTAGCTTTACATCAGGCATCTCATTTCTCCATTTCTGTCATGTTCTATTTATGTACATGAAACTAGTTTTCTTCTGTAGAATGATAGCATTGGATTAGTTTACATCCACCTTGCAAGCTCTTATATTAAAGGTCTAAACACTGTTAATTCTATTAACTCACTGTTAATACAATGAGTTTAATAAATTAATAGATGATTATAAAATAGGGTATCACATCACATATCTACTTCCTGTGAGTATTCCAAGGTGAACATCAGTCCAAGGTTTGTTGCTGTGAGGATGTTGTTAAATCCTATTCAGTACAGGACGAGAATATGATTAGATCTATAATTTCTTTCTTTCTTTTCTTTTTTTTTTGTTTTTTTTTTGTAGAGACTCAGCTCTTTTTTTGCCCTCCATAGAGTCACATAGCTCACAACAACCTCCAACTCTCGGGCTTAGGTGATTCTCTTGCTTCAGCCTCTGAAGTAGCTGAGACTATAGGCGCCTGCCACAATGTCCAGCTATTTTTGGTTGCAGATTGGCCGAGGCTGGGTTTGAACCCACCACCTTTGGTATGTGGGGCCAGCGCCTTACCAGCTGAGCCACAGGTGCCGCCCCATAGATCTATAATTTCTTAGACCATTTTATTCTTCATTATTTGTAAGATGTGGACTAGCAGTTAATGTAATGATATGGATATGTTATTATGGTGTAAATGAAAACAAATGTTCACTTGAATTTATTTTCAACTTAGTTTTCCATTTAATTCAAAGTATCTAATAGTGGCTATTCCTAAAATGTGAGAGCCAAAGAACTAAAGAGGCTATCTAGGTATAAGAAAACAACAGAACTTTTTCTCAAAATTTTTCTAGATCATTGAAATAACATTATTGGGAAGATTTTAATTTTTTCTACCCCATAAATGATTTTAATTATTAAAGTAAGGGCAAATCTCATTATATATTGTCAAAATTTTATACATTTATACATATTAAATATACACATATACACATACATTTATTCAGATATTTATCTGTATAATTCTTTTCATTATTCACCAGAATTCACATTACTACAATGATATAAATATTTTAATAATTGCTTTATATTGGGCACATCAAAAGATTGAAGGTAAAAACATTACAGATGTTATTTTCCTTTGAAATATGCATGAAAATTATGATTTCTTCTTATTTTTATTAAAAAACATATCTTAATTTATGTAAACAGGTTTTCAAATTTTATTTTTGCAAGGTTGAACAAAAACATTGTAAGTAATGTGATAATGACTTCATAATTTAGACATTTAAAATTATGTTTTTAAAGAGAACAATGCCTTTTATTATATTAATTATAACAACTAGCATTTATGTCTTTTCTATTTCATATTTCTTAACAAATGTTACTACTTCAGAAATAATTTTTGTTTTAAATAACCATCTTCAATGTAAATGGAAACTATACCTGTGATGCAAAGTAAACATCTTAATAAAAATATATAAGACATGATATTGCATTTTTTCACCCAATTGTATTGGAATGAAAATGTATTAGTATTTCAAATTCTAAGAGATTAATTAAATATGTAAATTTAACCTTTTTCTGAGTCATAGATTTTTATATGATATATTTGTAATCATACATATTTTATTAATAAATTAACACCACTAAGATACATCAACTTGACGCAGTCAAATGTCCCTGTTCCATATTTACATAAACATAAATTTTAAGCTATTAGCAAAAATGCATCCTTCATTTACATGAAACTATCAGTCTGGGAATGTTTCTATAAGCCCCTAAAAGATGCAAGGAAAGATACAAAGGAGCACAAGGTGGGGATTAACAAAGAAGGCATTGTTTCCATCAGTTAATTCTCTCTCATTTCAGAAAGTATTTGCCTTTGGCGCCTTTAACTCAACCAGACTACTCTTGTTCATTTGTCATTTTTGCCAGGAGTCTTTTTCTGATGGTTCCAATCACTTATAAAAGCATGTACTTAAAGTCATTGCAGAATCATCCCAACCCTTTTGTATATCTATGCACATGTGCCACCCATGCAGGTACACATAATATACATTATCTTTCTGTAAGATATCATGTATTTCCAGAGCTTCAATTATTAAATGTAGGAAAATGAATCCCTAAATTGTACCCCACACAGGTCATTACTGTAAGCTGAAGTTCCTTATCTCTAGTTTTTTTTTTTTTTTTTTTTTGAGACAGAGCCTCAAGCTGTCCCCCTGGGCGGAGTGCTGTGGCATTACAGCTCACAGCAACCTCCAACTCCTGGGCTCAAGCGAGTCTCCTGCCTCCGCCTCCCAAGTAGCTGGGACCACAGGTGCCCGCCACAACCCAGCCATTTTTTGGTTGCAGCCGTCATTGTTGTTTGGTGGGTCCGGGCTGGGGATTCGAACCTGCCACCTTAGGTGTACGTGGCTGGCGCCTTAGCCAGTTGAGCTATAGGCGTCGAGCCTATCTCTAGTATTTTGCAAAACATTTTTAATTAAATATTTTGTTCACAGGACAAAAAATCTAAAATCTAATTTACAGTTTTATCCTCAAGCCCACACCTCCTTCTATTTTAATATTCTGTTAACTTCCACTTCTTCCTTAGCAATCAACAAATTCTCTTCCTTTTTTTATTTTTAAACTTTCTTGAACTACTCTTAATATCATTAATTTTTCCAGAAATTTTAATATTCCATTCTTGTTTGCAAAAAGCCATTGATAAATAATGCTTCTTCAATGCAGTAAAATTCTTAAGTATTAATGTAGGCCTAGTAGAATAATGATAGATAATTTTCCCTCTTAGAAGTGAGGCAAGAATCCTAACTCTGTGGTTAATATTATTTTTAAGTGAAAGCTCAATGTAGTCTAAAAACTAAACCATTAATTATGATGTAGATTAAGTAATGAGAAATAGATACTTCAGATCAGATATTTAATTTGCATTAACATGTAAAATTTTGCTATCATATATGGAGTACACTTATATATTGTCTAATTTATTCCCAACATATTTTTATTAAGATCTAGTTATATGATAAGTAAATAAAATATTCTCTGCTTGATTAGTGAAGAACTTAAAGGCCTGTGGTCTTTTTCTTAGTGCATATTCTTAGAGTTATTCCTACTAAAGCAGACAAACAGCCTTCCAAAGACACATTTATAGACATACGCATACAATCAAAATGCCAATTGCTGGTGTCATAATGATAGAAAATATACGAAACACAACTGAAAGTCACTTAAATGAAACATAATGTTCAAAATTGATTCATTCTCTCAAGTTGTTTCAGATGATTTGAAAGTATGATATGTTAATTGGTACACTAGGTAGGACCCAGTAAATTATTGATTTGAAATACCCTACTTAAATTGAAATTGCAAATAGGTGAGAAAATCAAGAGTTTTCAAACTTCAACTAATAATTGTCATCTTAATATGGAACATTGAAAATTTAGGACACTTCATTTCTCTGTGTCCTGCTTGGAGGAAAATTAAGATATTTGAATTATTTAAGTAATGACTCTGTGTTTTAACCTATTTGATTAGTCTTTATTATGGACTGAAAGTTTGTATATCTCCCCAAAATACTTACATTCAATTTCTAGCCCACAATGTTATGGCATTAGAAGGTGAGGAATTTGGAAGGTAATTAAGATTATCTGAGGTAATGAATGTGGGATCCCTAAAAGGGATAATTTCACAAGTAGAGGAGAGAAAACTCTCTCTCCCCAGCATATGAGGATATACTATGTAGTAAGAAGGCCGCTGTTAGGAGTCAATAAAGACCTCGCTCCTCAGAACCAAGCCCTCTGAGCTTGGAATTGTAGCCTTAGACTTTTGGAAAAATAAATTTATTTTGTTCAAGCCTTTAACTCTATGGCATTTACGGCAGTTTGAGCTGACAAATGCACTCCTCATTAAATCAATATATTTGTTGTCTATTATCCAAAATAATCAATAGATAAGATTGCAATAAATTAGAATCCAGGATGATTATGAACATATACATATATTTGTATGTATGTCTATCTCCTATCTCTTATAACCATTTATAATTATGTTATTTTTATTATATGGTATAATAGATAATATTATTAATATATTTGGCAAATACCTGCAACATCACCAATGCAGATTTGTATAAACTATTTTTGTATTTATGCAACATGTATGAACAATACATTTTTCATTTTTGAATGACATATCAATTTCAATCCAATTGTCTTGACATCAGTAATATATTTCTCCTAAAGAATATCATTGTTCAAAAAAATGGGATTTTGTATCTCTGTAAGAACTATAAAAAATTGGCCAAGCATAGGTGCATGCCTATAATCCTAGCTATTTAAGAGCTGAGACAGGAAGATTACTGGAGCCCAGGAGTTTGAGCTTCAGTGACCTGAGATCACACCTCTGTACTCCAGCACTGCAGCCTAGATGGCAGAGGTAGACTCTGTCTAGAAAAAAAAAATACTCTAATTATTGTGTTTCAAGAAGGAAAATTTGCACTCACTGTTCTGTTATTTACTTATTTAGACAAGTTAAAGCCTAGAATTCAGGCTTTCAAACCTCTGAAATGGAACAAGTTACAATTATATCACAGTATATTAAGAAAGAGTTAAGGAAGGTCGTGGTGGCTCATGCCTGAATACTCTGGGAGGCTGAGACAGAGGCTTGCTTGAGACCAGGAGTTTAAGACCAGTCTGTGCAAAGGCAAGTCCTCATCTCTACTAAAATTAGAAAAATAGCCAATCATTGTGACAGGTGCTGGTAGTCCCCACTACTCAGAGACTGAAATAGGAGGATCACTTGAACCCAGGAGATTGAGATTGCTGTGAGCTAGGCTGAGATCATGGTATGTTAGCCTGAGGGCAACAGAGTGAAAGTTTGTTTCATTAAAAAAAAAGAAAGAAAAGAAAATGAAAGGATTAAAAGTAGATTAAAAGAAGAAGTGAATACTTATGATAAAAACCAATTTACCTCTGGCACTTTTCTGTTCCTTTACTTAGCTTGGCATTTGGTATTGCAGAAAGACAAGTTTCAGTATAGCAAGAATACAATAAATGAACAATATTTACTCAAATTTATTATTAAAACAATCTTTAAACACACATGAAAAGGAATCTTAAGCATTGACACCCTAAATCACTGACCTAACAACCAGGAAGAAGAGAATATACTTCATAAGCTTCCCCTAGTTTCTGCTATCGATAGTAAATTTTAATATAAAATGAGTCATACTCACTTCTCAATGGGAAATTATGTAAAGCAGTAGTAACTCTCACAATTCCAATGCTGTACTCAGAATGACAGCAGAGCTGTGGAGTAAAGAGTCCAGGTTTCAAGAGGAGTCTAGCATTACTGAATGGAACTAATGACATGGACAGAGGAGAAAATTAAAAGTTTCTTTTCACAGAAGATCATATAATTTGAATAAAGAAGATTAAGAGCATCACAAAGGACATTTATGATTATGATAAAGATCCCCAGAGATAGTTTGGTGTGTTATGTACTATGTTAAATAGGAGGCACCTTTAACACTGTAGACTAAGTCCTATGTAAAGATGAAAACAGGTATAAAAAAACAAAGGAAAAGAAATAAATGGTAGTATCAAAGGAGTATATGGCTCTGTTGAGTTGAATAATCCATGATGTTGGAACAATAGAGTGCAAGAAAAGAGCAGATAAATTGTATTTGAAGGGTGATATGATTAAAATGAAGGTGATACAGGGATTTCATTACTATTGATAACAGGGTCTGGATTATGACCATGGGAGTGAGTAACTGAAGAAACATTGATGGTAACATCATTAAATAAAAGGGGTGGTGGAGGGGAAGAAAGAGAATGTGAAGAAAAAGTCAAAGAAAGAGAAGAAAATCCAGGAATTTTGAAAGATCAGTTGGTTATTAGAAATGCTCAAGGATTATGAAGTTTAGGAGAATGCTTATGAGCCAGGGATGAAATTGTTTATCAGTAAGGCAAAGTGGCCAAATTTTCATTGTATAAATCTTCAAGAAGTTTGTAATGTATTGCAGTAGTTTGGATACTTATTATTATTACAAATTATTTGAGTAAGGCTCTTCTAGCTAAAGAAATGTACATCTGACATTTGCTCTGAGACTTTCCAAGTGTCTTCTAGTGGGAAAGAATTTTTTTTTATTAAATCATAATCGTGTATGTTAATGAGTTTATGTGATACAATGTGCTCATTTGATATGCAATGTGGAATGCTTACATCAAACTGGTTACCATAACCGTCACCTCACAGATTTGTTGTAGTAACATTTAGACTCCATTTAATAATTTTGAAATGTACCATTTCATTGTGCCCATTAGGTAAGGTTCCACCAAATACCCTCCCTCCTCCCAGCCCCCCAACTTCCCTCCTTTCTCTCTCCACTTCCCTCCTTCTTTCTTGACTATAGTTGTGCTTTATCATTTGTATGAATGCATAGGTGATTATATGTTTGTTTCATAGTAGTATTGAGTACATTGGATACTTTACTTCCATTCCAGAGATACTTTACTAGGAAGAATATGTTCCAGCTCCATCCAGATAAACATAAAAGATGTAAAGTCTCCATCTTATTATGGCTGCATAGTATTCTATGGTATATATACATGTGAGTGTGTGTGTGTGTGAGAGAGAGAGAGAGAGAGAGATATCACAATTTGTTAATCCGTTCATCCATTCATGGGCACTTGGGCTGCTTCCATGACTTGGCAATTATGAATTGGGTTGCAATAAACATTCTGGTGCAAATGTCATTCTTGGAAAATGATTTTTTATCATCTGGGTATATACCTAGCAGAGGAATTGTAGGATAAATGGTAGGTTAACTTTTAGTTCCCTGAGTATTCTCCAAAATTCTTTCTAAAAAGGCTCTATTAGCTTGCATTCCTCCTAGCAGTGTAGAAGCATTCTCTTCTCTCCACATACATGCCAACATCTGTAGTTTTGGGATTTTGACTTTCTTTGGGCAATGGGATATTAATAGGAATGATTAGTGCTTCCTAATCTGTAGGTTATTTCTGACATTGTGTCTTTCCCTCTGAATGGGAGAATGGAATTTTAGATAAGGGCTGTTCTTTAAATGCTCATTTAGAATAAAATGATTACTAAACCAGGAATAAAGGATAAATTTTAAAAATATTTTGTAAGGGATATATCTTCAAATTTTGATAAATAGCAAATTTAAGATGATGAACAAAGAAAGAATGTCCATTCTTAACACTTCTATTTCACTGAAGATCCTACACAGTCAATTATTTTTTAAAATAATTAACATAAGGATTGTAAAAGGAAGCAGTACAACTTTTTTATCCACTTAAAGCATAACTATACACATAGAAGATTCAACGGAAACTAGGAACATGCAGAAAAAACTAAATTTATTTATTTAATAAAATTAATAAGCGAAAACCAATAATGCTTCTATTTAATAGACAAAAAAGAAACAAAAATGGGTCTGGAAGAGAAATTAATGTATAAGAGCAGAGCTCACTTTCTGGGAATGTTCTATAACATTGTTCATATAATGGTACATAGGCTGATGCATTTGACAAAACTCATCATTACACTTAAGATAAAGTCATTTTGCTGTGTAATATACCTAAATTATTTGTGAAAGGAAAATTTTAAAAAATTAAAGGAACATATTACTTTGTATTCCCAACAGCAGTTCAAAAGTGTTCCCTTTTCTCCACATCTATGCCAGCATCTCGGGTTTGGGGATTTTGTGTTCTCTGATGATTAGGGATGATGTGTCTGTAGGCCATGCACATGTCTTCAGAGAAGTTTCTCTTCAAGTCCCTTGCCCACCCTAAATGGGATCATTTGTTCTTTTCTTGCTAATACATTTGAGTTCTCTGTGGATTCTGGTTATTAAACCTTTGTTAGAGACATAAACTGCAAATATCTTCTCCCATTCCGAGGGCTGTCTGCTTACTTTACTTACTGTGTTCTTGGCTGTGCAGAAGCTTTTTAGTCTGATCAGATCCCAGTAATGTATTTTTGATGTTGCTTCAATTGCCTGGGGAGGTCTTCCTCATAAAGTATCCACTCAAGCCGGTTTCTTCAATTGTTTTCCCAGCACTTTCTTCTATATTCCTATAGTTTTATGTCTTACATTTAAATCTGTAATCCAGTGAGAGGCCATCTTAGTTAATGGTGAAAGGTGTTGGTTCAGTTTCAGTCTTCCACAGGTTGTTTGGAGATCACTTAGGAATCTAAAAATAGACTTGCCATTCGATCCTTCATTTCCTCTACTAGTTATATATCCAGAAGATCAAAAATCACTTTATAACAAAGGAATTTGTACCAGAATGTTTATTGCAGCCCAATTCATAATTGCTAAGTCATAGAAGAAGCCCAAGTGCCAATAGACACACAAATGGATTAATAAATTGTGGTATATGTACACCATGAAATATTAGGCAGCCTTAAAAAAGATGAAGATTTTACCTCTTTCATGTTTACATGGATGAAGATGGAACGTATTCTTCTCAGCAAAGCATCTCAAGAATGAAAGAAAAAGTATCAAAGGTACTCAGCCCTACAATGAAACAAATTTATAGCTTTCATATGAAAGCTATAACCCAACTATAACCCAAGAAGAAGGAGAAAGAGGAGAGGGAGAAGAGAGAAGGAGGAAGGATGGGGGAGGGAGGGTAATTGGTGGAACCACACCTATGGTGCATTTTACCAGGGTACATGTTAAATTTACTAAATGTAGGATATAAATGTCTTCACACAATAACTGAGAAAATGTGGTGAAGTCTATGTTAACCAGTTTGTTGAAAATATTTCAAATGGTATATAAAACCAGTACTTTGTACCCCATGATCATATTAATGTACACAGTTATTATTTAATAAAAATATTCAAAGAATGAAATACAAAATTATATTAAGATGACTTTCTATATTAAAACAAGTATAAAATAAACTGAAAATAAAAGATCTCATTTATAGCACAGAGAAGAGAACAAAGTAGTTTAGTTTAAATTTAAAAGTAACTCCAAGAATTAGATGATGATAATATTAAAATTGTTCCTAATTAAGCTAAAAGAAGTTTTGAGTAAGTCAAAATGTATATATCATGCTTATACCTATACACATACAGGCACACGCACACACACACATTCCAAAGACTATCCAACTCATCCATAAGCATTTATTTAGAACTTGAAAAAATATACTAATGCTCACCTCCTGAGAAAGTACAACTAAATCCCTAAACATAAGCTACAGAAAATTCTGAAAAAAATGAAGATTATCTATGGGGATAGATTATCTATGGGGATTATCTATGTATTAAGAGATACTGTTGAACTAATAAAAGCAGTTGAAAATATTCCCAATAACTATAATAATACAGAGTGAAAAAATAGGTATTGTTCAAAGATATGCAAAATATTGGTTGAATAATATCTCATGGAAAATTACCAAATCTTTAGTTCTGGAACTTGCAAATGTTACCTCATGAAGCAAAAAGGGCTTTGAAGATGTGTCTTTTTTTTTTTTTTTTGAAGATGTGTCTTTTAAAGAGGCACACAGCAGATTTATAATATTCATGTTACGTGTGATGATAGAAACAAGGGATGGGAGGGAGTCAAGGATGTAGATAGTCCTTAGGAACTGGACAGGGAGGAAATGAGTTCTTCTCAGAAGCTTTTAAGTAAAATAGTTTTAATTCTACCTTAATTTTAGATGTCTGACTTCCAGAATTTTGTAAAGGATTAATTCTTGTTTATGATGCTGAGTTTGTGGTAATTCACACAGCAGTTTATATGTTTTATTATTTCCATAATCTTACAACCACCAAATAAAGGAAATTATGGCTATGTTGAATTTTTTTTTTTTTAGATAGAGTCTCATTTTCTTGTACCCAGTAGAGTGCTGTGGCATCATGGCTCACAGCAACTTCAAACTCCTGGCCTCAAGTGATTCTTTTACTCATCTCCCAAGTAACTTGGACTACAGGTGCCCACCATAACTTTTGGTTACTTTTTAGACACATGATATCACCCTTGCTCACACTGGTCTGTAACTCATGAGTTCAAGCAATCCACCCGCCTCAGGAAATTGCTTTCCTGTGTATATTGGATTACAATAACACATATTAAAAAGGAAAATATTTAAAGCAATTATGGCAAAATTTGCCACTTTGAAAAATCTTTGTGGTGACAAATATTAAGTTTATTTTACTGTTTTCTATTGTTTTCTATTATTTCACCCAATACTTCATAAAACAATGACGTAAATATGTATCATAGATAATTTCTACTATTGTGAAAAATGGAGAACTTCTTATAAAGAATCAGAGAAAGAATCTTGGGTATGATTGTCAGGGTCAAGAATAACTCTGAAAGAATGAAATTAAGTTGGAAAGAATAGAAAAGAGTTTGCTAAATAAAAAAAAATCAGGATTCATAATGAATAATGATAAAAGCAAGGAATGGCCAATATAAAAATGAAGAAATGATCAAAGGCCAAAGAACATCAGGATTTGAGGACTATACGGTAAGATATTTGAATTTATTTTAACTAGTATATGAGGTCATTAAAGAGCATTTTAAAATAAAGAATAAAAACAGTCTTATATTTTATAAATTATTATACCTAATTTGTGATGTGCTGTGTAAGAAGTGTGGTGAACCATGGATGGAATTTAGGAGTCTGTTGCAGCACTCTAATTAAAAGAAGATAGAAGTGATATACAGCTGTGCTGACGATAAAAAATAAATTTATGTGCATGTGAAAAATTTGACAGGCTTTGCTGATGGATTAGATGTGGTACTGAAGGAATGGACCAGGAATATGTCTCTCCTGACAATCTTGTCTCCTTCCTTCTTTATTAAAATATGTAAGACATTTTGGTATGCTGTAATTATATTTTTTCACTTGAATTAAAATAAGTGAAAAATCTGATTTTATTTTGTTTCTTCTTATTATTTTATTTGTTTGCTTGATATTTTATTACTGGAGTATATATTTTAAATATAATTCTCCTGTATGTTGTACTTTATACTGGTTCTTTTTTAAAAAAAGAAGTGTTTAATTAAACAAATATTCTTGATTACCAATAGGTCTCCAGAAAGTATAATGTAAATACAGGGTTTGGTTCCTGCCTAGAAGGACCACTTATTTTTCAGTTAATGAATCAAGGAAGCATCACTTTGATTATAAAGTTGAAATATTTTAACTTATGTGTGGCATGTATTTGAAATATATAAAAATGCCTGGATTTTATAACACAAAATTTGCTGCCTTTGGTTGTAACTATTTTCTATAAATTTACTAAGTTTTCTGTTATTTTTGAAACTATTTTATTGTTTAGAAAAAATATATAAAATTCTGTAAAATTGGAAATGTTCAATGTGAATTAAACCATTTTGTAAAATTTAAATAATATATGAAATCATTTCAATGTATCATCAAAATTTCAAGACATGACATATCTGTCATATTTCTATTTCTTTTTCTTATAACTTTACAGTCATAGAAATTTTCTCTCAATTATATCACAGATATGTTGATTTCATCAGCAATTGCCAAAGGATTTTTGTCATTATTTTACATTTTTTAGATAAATGCTAGTTTTTCTGTCAGTTTCAATACTTGTAAGATTACACAGAGCAACATTTTACAAATTAAAATTTGTTAAGAAAGGTTTTTCAGGAAATTTCCTAATTCTTATTGGTGTTCTGTAGTTCATTATGTAGCAGTAAAAATGAAACTAAAGTTAAAATGATTACCACAATTATAAAAAATAATTTTAAGTGGGTAGACTAATTAGTTCATAAAAAGCATTAATATGTCGGTAAGCTGAACATAAATGAGACATTTACTCCAAACACAATTTTGAAAGAGCTGATTGGATATTATTGAAGCAACTATATTCAGAACATAACAAACTGAAAAATGATATTGGAATCCAAGAGTCAAACTTTCTCTACTTCATTACTGATGGCTCTGAAATGAGAAATCACAAATAAATACACAAATAAATAAATACACAAATAAATCACAAATAAATAAGGCCACAAATGTTTGACTCTCCCATGTGAACCTTTAGAATTGCATTTTATTTTTTTGTAATAACACTGCCACTTCATAAAATGCTTTTTGGCCTTTTCTCAAGACACTAAAATGATAATCTTCAACTGACAATAGAGTCATTTTAGAAAGAGGGAAGGGAGGGAAGAAGGAAAGAAAATTAATTCAGTTTAAAATTATTTAAATTATAACTAATTCTTTGAAGTTGATCTTAAGACAGTAAATAAACACAATGCCGTAATTCTTATAATAAAATTACTATTAGAGTGATTCTATTAGAAGTTAAACATTTGGGGCGGTGCCGGTGGCTCAAAGGAATAGGGCGCCAGCTCCATATGCCAGAGGTGGTGAGTTCAAACCCAGCCCTGGCCAAAAAAATAAATAAAACTTAAAAAATGAAAAGAAGTTAAACATCTGAAATTTTATCCTGCTTACATGTTAAAATATTAACTTTTCATAGTTTCATGGATATGGCAAGAAACAAAGAATTTTTAGATTAGAGAAAGGTCTTTACTACAGCAGAACTGATGGTCTGAATTTCATATTGTCATAACGACTCCCATCTCTCAAGTCTTTTGAGGATAATGCAGATGCAGGCCCACATGGAATCTATGCACATAGTGCTTTTGTTTCACACCTTAAAAATCCCAAGTTTAATAAACCTCAATCTTTTCTAAAGGACTTCAAGTAAATGTACTTAGCCTTTTCCCCAGAAGGAGACATTATCTTTATTATACTATACAGCATATAAATTACTCTCTTGTCAAGATGGAGATCTTATCCTTATTTTCATGGATATTTGCTATATAAGTATATATCCTTAAAGAAAAATAGAACAAAAACTATTAGGACCACTTACAAGATTTATAGACATATGGGATCCATGGATAATTTTCTCTGTTAAGTCTACTTACAGTACTAGCCATTAAATATAGATATTTATTTATGACACAGGGTTTAGGAAGATAGTTTATATAGTGATACTGCAGTTTGAGCTCCCAGTTGACCATATCCCTACATTGACCTAATTTTCTTTAAGTTAAACTAATCTTCATAGACTGGGCATGTACGACATGTATGTAGCAATTCCTTAGTCAGTATAGAAGGGAATTCTGAAATAAGATTGTTAGTTTTAAGAACTGAGAAAAGCCTGAGAATTTTATACTACTTGTAGGCTAACAATCCCTGATGTTGACCACCTCTATAGCTGACCAGTTGGTTACAGTCTCTTAAGTGGTAAACATGCAGAGATTCTACTGTATTTCTAAGGACGCATGTACAATCCTTTGAGTTAATATTCACAATAAAGTAAACTATTTAACTTTTGAACCCTATTCTTTTCATATTTAAAATGGAGGAAATTGTATATGCTCTGCATTCATAACAGAAATATTATAGCAATCCACTCCAGTAATGCATGTGAAAAAGTTGCATAAACATTAAAATAAGACACAGTTTTAAGTTATCATATTAGTTAGGGCTGAGTTTCATTGATTTTTTTAAGTCATTAGTTGTAGAAACAGTTAAATTTCCTGCATTACATGAAAATCATTTTGAACATTAACTTTTTATACTTTATTGTTTATAGGGTATTTTTGACAAAATAGTGTATTTATTCCTATATGAAAGTACACTTGAAAGTGTTAAACTGTTAATTTCAGAATAGTTTTTCAATATTATTCACCAACATTGCTGTTAAAATATTCAAAAAATGTAACTTATCAGACATTGGGACTTATGAATAAACACACACATACATACACACAAGTGTTTTCAACCTATAAAAATTCTGTAGACATAATGTAGAATAATAAGCAAAATAGAACAGGTCTTTGAAAATGGTTGGGAATCAGAAAACAATAGTCTAAAATGAAGGCCCCAGAAGCAAAAGTTTCTCTCTGACTTCTTGCCCTTCTGTCTTTCAGTATCATTCTCCCCTGAGAGTAGCCATGGACACTAGCCTACCTCTCTTCCTCCTGGTGGGTTGTAGAAATGATATTTTCTTTCCCCCAAATAAAGTAATTAAAACCTAAATATATTATTCTAACTTCCATATTCTTCCACCTTTCTGTGTAAAAACTGGCCATAAAAGAATTCTCTGACCTACTTCTCTGACTATAGGTCATAAGACCCCTCATTTCAAAAAAGGTCTTGCTCCACATTAAGGAGGAAGAGACACATGTTCAGAAAGGTCAAGAAGAATAAAAACAGGGAAGCCATCCTGGGTTTTTCCACTTAGTCTATTGACATTAGATTTTCATACTACTGTCCACATTTTCATGAACCTAAGCATAAAAATGAACATTTTCCCCTAAATCTTTAGACCTTCATCCTGAAAGTTCCAGTGTAAATGTTAATAAATTTTGTATGTCTTTTCTCCTATTACTCTACCTCTTGTCAATGATTTTCAGTGGATTTTCAGAGGGTGAGGGGAAAGTTTTCCCTTGGCACCCAAAAAATGATAGGTGGACGCTGGCATATTAACACTATAAGAAGAGTCCCAGTTTTCAAATTGTTAAAATCCTCATTGTCATACAAATAGATAATGAGCATGTGTCAAGGTCACATTTAACACATTAATGAGAGATTCAGCACAATGGCAGAGCTTATTAAAATTTTACGTGAGAAACTAGAACTTACTTAGTCAGTATGGAAGGGAATGCTGAGATAAGATTTAGTTTTAAGAATTGAGAAAGGTCTGAGAATTTTATACTACTTGCAGGCTAACAACTTAGCTTAACACAGTTCTACTAATGTTTGTAGAACACATCAGACCCTTGGGTCAGAAAAAGAAGATAGCTAATCATTCACAATATCAGTTATAAGAATATATATTTTCTCTTTTTTGCTCAGTTTCATAAGCTCAAATACCAAGTAAAGCAACATGATGAAAGTTGGAATTGTAAAATAACAATTTAAAAAGTTAAACATTATTTGAGATGATAGCTTTAGTAATAGAAATAGTAATATCCAAACGAATTGCCATCTTGGAACAGGAATTATTATTATTATTATTATTTTCCAGCTCCAAGGCTACTCTGCAAACACTAGAACAAGCTTAACATCAGTTACATCAGTAGACTTTATAGGCATCATTTTTGTAAATGAGGTTGCAGTTATTTTACCTTAACAATTCACTATGACATAAAAAGCTAAATGGTGCATTTAAATAAGGATTTATGATATGTTCAAGTTTATAAATTATTGGTATTAAGTAACATGAAGGTAAAAATGAGGATACCTTTTAAAAGACATACCACAGGTAAATAACCACATTGTCATAATAAGGGGGCTTGAGTAAAAGATCTATGCATGTTATTGACCATCGTTGTGAGAATTGGCTGATAATGTCAATAAATCAAATTTTTTCCTACTGAGTTATTATGTTCACATTCACTGAATATTTTGTTATATGTATAATCTCCATTAGGATTTTCATATTCATGAATCCTCATGAGTATATGGAAACCAGATACCATTCATAGTTATGAATCTTCATGAATATATGGAAACCAGATTACCATTCAAAGAGGACTGCACTCCAGTTTTCACAGACATTGGCTGCTAAATTGAGGAAGGAGAAAAAATATCTTATCCTTAAATGCCCAACAGAAAATAAAGTATTAAGAACAATTCAAAGTTTTATTTCTTAAATCTTTCATCTTATACGACAAAGAAAGTAAGAAATAGTGGTCATGACAAAAGTTCCGTGTTCATGAGAAGCCAACTCAGTAGCTCTTCTTGTGCCTGCTACACGTCCGAGGATGTAGCCACTAAGATGTTCATCATTTGAAATGCAGTAGAGGCCATAGCTGTCACAGACATTTTTAAAGCCTTTGTCCTTGATGCCTACATGCTTCCTAAGCAGTAGGTAAAATATTACTGCATGAGTTGTGCCATTCACAGCAAGGTAGTATGTAACTATTTTTGTGAAACCAGAAAAGAAAAAATACCTTGATTTAGACCTGGAGATGCTACCCATGACCTCTGTGAATAGCCTTGTCAGAAGCCGAGTCCTTAAAATGGAAGAAAAACTACTCTTTAGAATTAAAAAAATGGAAATTATACTTGATGGAAAAATGAACAAAAACCCAACATTTCAAAATAAAGAATCATAAATAATTTCCCTAATCAATTTCATTCACTCTTACGTGTTTAAGACTAATTAATTGGATCTTTTTTCATCGGTCTACTTTGAAAAAGTTATCTGCTTTTGACTTAGTCCCCTGCCCCAGTGACAATGGTCATTATACAAGGTTGCACTATTAGCTTTTACCACTTATCTATTGTTGAACTACCAAAAACTAGGGGTATTAGCTTCAATTATTTTTTTTTCTTTGATATTATATTTTGATA
Organism: Otolemur garnettii; assembly: GCF_000181295.1. Taxonomy (NCBI): domain Eukaryota; kingdom Metazoa; phylum Chordata; class Mammalia; order Primates; family Galagidae; genus Otolemur; species Otolemur garnettii. The sequence goes on from NW_003852435.1 coordinate 4,251,269, forward strand.
TTTTCCCCACTGTAACCCCAACACAGAAAGTAACATAAAATGAGAGGAAAGAACAAACAGCCTATTGATGAAAAACAAAACTAAACTAAAAGACTCTGTTTATGCTTTTTTATTTAAATTTCAGATTCAATTTCAGGTTCATTTCATTTCAGATTATTTAAATTTCAAGTCCATAATTTTCTGAGTGAATTATTCTGTTTTCTCTTTCTTCTTTTCTGCCTCTTTAACTGGATATTTTAGTTCAAGATCTTTATTCTTAAGTTCTGAGATTATTTCTGGTCCATGGTCTAATCTGTTATTTATTTCAGGTAAATAAATTTAATTTATTTAAATTTGAGTTCTTTGAGGATTCTCCATACTTCCTTCCTAAAGGTTGTATTATTTTGTCATCCCACCCACAGTGTAAAAGTTTCCATATCTATGTCAGCATCTGCAGCTTTGAGACTTGTGATGTGGGCTGTTATCACTGTGGTACATAAATATTTAGAATTGAAAGATTCTCTTAATGTATTATTGATAAGTATGAAGTGACCTTTGTCCATTTTAACTTTACTTGCTTTAAATCTATTTGTATCTGAAAATAAGATTGATATCCCTCCTTTCTTCTGATTTCCATTTGCCTGAAATATTGCTTTCCATTCCTTTACTCTGAATATTTTCATCTTTCACAGTTAGGTATGTTTCCTGGAGATAACACATGGATGGTTTGTGATATTTTTTTCTCCAGTTGGAGAGCTTGTGCCTCTTTAGTGGAGAATTCAAGCCATTAACATTTATTGAGAGATTTGATATGTGTGGTGAAGTTGTATTCATCTTATTTTTTGATCATCTGTTGATTAGTTTTATTTTTGTGCCATTATAGAAGCTAGGTTTGTCCTTTAGTTTGTGGATGTTTACTTTGCTTGTGCGCCATTGTGATGGTTAGTGTATGGAATAGGTCTTTCCTGTACAACTGGTCTTACTGTAGCAAATGTCCTCAATATTTGGACATCAGTACAAGATTTAATTTTTCCATTGATTTTGAAACTTAGTTTAATAGGGTAAAGAATTCTGAACTGAAAAATATTTTTAAAGAAGATTAAAGTTGGCTGAACATTCTCTTCTGCTTTGGAAAATTTCATCAGAGAACTCTGCTATTACCCTGTTTTGTCCCTGTGGGGCCATTGGTGCTTCCTCCTGGATGCTTGAAGAATTTTCTCTTTTTTCTTGATTTTGGACAGGTTCATTATAATCTATCTTAGAGGTGCTCTGTTTGTGTTGAGATAATTTGGAGTTTGATATACCTCTAAAGGTATTTTTTCAGAATCTGTATTGATACTTAAGTTTTCATTCATGATATCCTTCACTAGGGCTTCCATTCTTTTGAAATATTTTTTTCTCATTTATAGATTCCTATAATTCATATATTTCAATGCTTCATGAAGTCCATAATTTTCTGAGTGAATATTTTGTTTTCTCTCTCTTCTTTTCTGCATCTTTAACTGGATGTTTTAGTTCAAGACCTTTATTCTCTAGTTCTGAGATTATTTCTTCTCCATGGTCTAATCCATTATTGATACTTTTTATTGCATCTTTAAGTTCTCTGATTGACTCCTTTAAGCTCTGCCATGTCTATTCTATATTCTTCATATTATTTGTTCATTTTTTGGTTCTACTTTTCCACTTTCTCTTCAGTTCCATGTAGTATTTTTCCCAACTGTATTTTAAATCCCCTTTGTGTCCATTTCCATTAATTCTTTATAAGTGGAATTTTTTATGATAGCTACCTCATGATCCCTTGAGGGGGTGGGTTGGGGTTTCTCTGTTCAAAGTTTTTCATGTTGTCACAATTTTTATGTTTGTTTCTTCTTATGTGTGTTTTCTTCTTGTTTAATTTCTTCATCTACTTTTTACTACCTCCTTTGCTTTAAATTACCTTGTCTCAGGGCTCAGGTGTTGAAGAAGCCTTTTTGTATACATTCAAAAAGAAGATAATGTTAAAGAACAAGAAGAGAGAAAGAAAAGAAAAAGAAAAAGAAGGAAAAAAAGAAGGTGGTTGAAGGAAAGAATTAAAGAAAGGAAAGAAAAAGAAAGTAAGAAAGAAAGAGAATGGAAAGAGAAATGATGGTCTTCAGCAGAGTGCTTTAACCATATCCACTGCTATTTGGCAGGCAGGCTGAAAGAGTTCCTTGAATTCACCAGCCTGAGAAAAGGCAAGACCCCATCTCTGTCAAATAGAGAAAGAAATCAGCATCATGTCATACAGGGACCTACTAATACCTTCTTTCCAAAGTCATAGCTAGAAAGATGCCCAATATGATGGGCTTATGGCTTCCTTGAGCCAGACTAATGTTGTGACACCCTCAACCAGACCAATGCAATGACCCCTCCAGCCCTGAGAGATGAGGAAAAAATGGGAAAAAAATTAGATAAAATAATTAAAAATATAATTGTATAATGTAAAGAAGAAAAAAGGATTATTTTAGGTGTTGTGTGAGAAATTTTTGTGGGAAAAAATAGAAAAGTCGAAAAATCTCTATCAAAAGTGAGAAAAATACAGAAATAAAAAAGAAAAAAGAGGCTGAAAAGTGTAACAAAAATTCAGATGCCCTTGCTATATAAAAAAGAAAAATAAAATATAAAAATACAATCGAACCAAAAACCCTAAATAGAAAACATCGGCACCAATAAAAGGAAATATAAGAAAATAAAAAACTAAGGAAAAATATTATAAAAAGCAAAAAAAGTTATAAAAATACACTAATCTGCAGATATATCTAGATACATATTTATAAATATACCTATATGCATACCTACAAATTTATATAGCTAGATGACAATATTTTTTAAACTTTCAAATTTCCAACTTCAAGTTGGAAAAGTCAGGCCATACCCATGACTCAGTGGGTATGGTGCTGGTCCCATATACTGAGGGTGGTGGGTTCATACCCAACCCCTGATGAACTGCAACAAAAAAATAGCCAGGCATTGTGGCAGGTACCTGTAGGCCAAGCTACTTGGGAGACTGAGGCAAGAGAATTACCTAAGCCCCAGAGTTGGAGGTTGCTGTGAGCAGTGTGATGCCATGGGACTCTACTGAGGGCAATAATGTGCGACTCTGTCTCTACAAAAAAAAAAAAAAATTGGAAAAGTTAAAAAAAATAAAGTCTCCAACTTCAGCATAAAATTAATATTATATGCATAGCATAAGAATAGGTAATTATTTGTATATATGCATCTTTATCCATGATTTAAGTTTCTTTGTCTTTTCTTATTTTTATTTATTTATTTATTTATTTGTCTCACTTTCTCACCCTCGGTAGAGTGCCATGGCAGTGTCACACTGCTCACAGCAACCTCCAGCTCTTGGGCTTAGATTATTCTCTTGCCTCAGCCTCCCGTGTAACTGGAACTACAGGTGCCCGCCACAATGCCCGGCTATTTTTTTGTTACAGTTTGGCCTGGGCCGGGTTAGAACCCACCACCCTCGGTATATGAAGATGGTTCCCTACTCACTGAGCCACAGGCGCCACCTGATTTTAAGGTTTTTTACATATTTTTAATCAAACCAAAGACCACCACTAATTTACTCATTTTAAATAGTAACCTAAGATGTTAAAATGATTGAAAGATCTAGAAAATTATGTCTGTTTACATTTTAGAGCAATACAATCACCTACTAAAAACTTATCATAGGAATGACTACGAAACATTTTACACAGACAACTAATAAATAAGCTAACAAGAAATAATTAGGTTGATACAGACTTCTGTTTTTTAAAGTCAACTTAATCAAATACATACCTTTGTATTCTCAAAACAGTAAATGTTTTGTAGAATCAAGGATAACTTCTTTGACATTTTTTTACACTGCTTTGACAGTAGCTAAAGCAGTGAGAACTTCAAATTAATGAGGCTTTTCATTAGGAAACAATCTCAAAAACTTATATAAAATTTATTTTACATGTGCATTATGTTTTATATCCTGATTAATTCAAAAAATGATATTGAGCTCCATTTGAAATAAATTCTTCAAGCCAGTTTTATTTGTTCAATAACTATCCTAGTTTAAGGATATCACATGAATTCGTATCCAGATATAATTCAGCACTTATTAATCACATATTAAAACACTACATAAATGTTCATAACTCTTTTACTACATGGCATTTTTATCTTGCAATTTACATTATTTTTCTTCTCTATGGATTAAAGGTCATTCTATTTATGATTGTTTCTGTAGTGTATATGAATGACAGATTTGGATGATTAAGTAATTTCCAAGTATGTCCCTTAAATCTGTTCATATGTACATATGGTTGCAATTATAAATACATCACAGTAATTGCCTAATTATTCTGCTTCTTTGAGAAAGAAGTAAAAGCTATTCTTTACAGACAAAAGGAACTGGGAGCAATTTCAATACACATAAAAATAAATACATGTACACAGCAATACAATACACATAAAAATAAATACATGTACAAAGACAATAAACACCTGTAAACTGAAAGATTCCTGAAAATCTATAGTTTTCCAATTTGTTTTACATGAATTTTCTTCATTCTTAACATTCATTAGAAGTAAGTCAAAGAGTTTTTTAGACCTTTTCTCTCACTCACTAGAGTTTGCTGTACTCAGATCCCAGAATACCTCAAACTAACTATAATAACGGTCATAAAATTGACACTCCTATTTCTATATTGTTTCTGTTGTTTCTCAACTAACTTACTGAGCTCCAAATTCTCCTTCTTCGAGGCATATGTAGTGATGCCTAGAAATATGTAACATTGCCATAGCTGGAGGATTGGGTAGAATATTATAAGTTTTGGGTGGACAGAGTACAGAGATTCTGGTAAATATTCTACTGCATAGGATTGCTCCTAAAACAAAGAATGGTCCACCCCAAAATATCTATAGTGCCAAAGGAGGGTGCAGAAACTCTAATCTACTTTGTGTATTCAAGACTTTTCTAGACATTCTGAAAGAAATGTTGTTTCTTTTCCCACAACCAGAGGCTTCATACTATTTATCTAGTTTCTAACTGAAAGATAAATATGATGCTTCTGACTCTTGCTCTTAAAGACAGTATCCAGCTCATATCTGTTCTCATCTATAATATATATAAAACATACTTCTCAGTTGTTTATTTTTAAAAGCTAGACTTCTACCAAATTGAGTATTTAATTAAATGGCGATCAGACTTTGATGTGGAATATTCTGAAAATAAACTCTTAACATTTCTGTGTCTCAACAAAACTCACCTCTAGGTTATAGGAGTTCTGGAAAAGGAAAATCAAGATAAGACAAAGTATTTCAAAGTTTTGTTTTGTTTCAGTGGGTTGCAATGCAGCTAGCCCACCTAGAATATGGCTGGTTATATTCAAATTAACAGACTAAAGGAATGCTTTGCCATTTGGCTTCTACAAAAGATACAACACTAAGGATCCCAAAAGATTAATACTTTCCCATTAATGCTTTATAAATTCAATACCTCATCCTTTATTATCTGAGGTCATAAGATAGCAGAAAGGAATGAGGCATGAGAAAAAAGGTGCTTAAAAAATACAAAGTTAATGGAAAAGGAAGAAATCTTCAAGGGCCAAAAAAAAAGAAAAAAAAGAAAAATTTAAAACACTCCATGTACTGAAAAAGTATGGTTTAATGTACAAGTTTAATGAAAGATAATAAACATAAGTTACATGAATTCATTCTGGAATGTATGGTGATGGAAATAATTGACCCCAAATATGTATGCTAATTTTTTTCTTGAAATATTATCCTGATAATTTTTTTATGTTGATAAGTTATATGCAACATAAATTTTAATGAAATAAAACATCTATATACATTGTTAGATAAAATTTATAATCATCTCAGATTGCTTTTTCTGGGTCATTTTTATCATTCTTTTCCTTTCATTAGCAATACAAATGGTCATAAATCTAAAAAAGTTTATGCTTTAATTGAGTTAAATTGTCCTTTGTTATAATTCCTTTGTGGAGGAAGCTAGTTTAACTTGTCTCTGTCTATATTTAAGAATACGATATTGGCTTGGTGCCGTGGCACAGTGGTTATGGCATCAGCTATGGCGCACCATAGCACAGTGGTTATGGGCACACCTAGGGTAGCGTGTTCGAACCCAGCCCTAGCCAGCTACACAACAATGACAGCTGCAACAAAAAATAGCTGGGCTTTGTGGTGGGTGCCTGTAGTCCCAGCTACTTGGGAGGCTGAGGCATGAGAACTGCTTAAGCCCAAGAGTTTGAGGTTTCTGTGAGCTGTGATGCCACGGCATTATACCAAGGTATCAAAAAATAAAAATAAAAAATTAGATAATACACTACTTTCAGGATAAATATAGTAGATACAGCAACAAATAAAGTTATCCTAGAAATTTTGATTTATAAATAACTTTACATGGTTAAAATTTGTAATTAGTAATATACTATCCCTTATGCTGAGGTGACACCAACAAGATATGCCTTCTTGTGATCTGATATAAAATACAGTTCAAATACATGGACTTTACATAATTAAAGATTCACATATTTGTAACTATTAAGAATTTTTGAGTTATTATGGACTCTTCATACTCAGAATACCCCAATAGCTAATTTTCTATTCTGTTCAGCAGATCTTAGATACAGAAATTAAATTTTAAAGTGTTACTAATGACAAAAGTCCCAATCTTGCCTGTTGTGGACACAATTAACATCAATGTGCTTGAGATATTTTATATCTACATATAGCTTTAAGTATATTATTATTTGCAGAAACATTTCTTTTCATGTAGTAGAAGTTATTGAAAAATAAGAATAATGAACAATACTTTTTAAATTATTATTCTTTGAATTTATTTCGTGGAGCAGTATTATTAAGAATTTCTCACATAATATTCCCTTAGTATGACTTAAAAAGTAAAAACTTTTTCTTATTATTCTTCTCTTCTTTTCCACATGCATCAGTTGTTGTTGTCCACAAGCTTTCCTCCAAGTTCTTAGAGATGTCACTTAACTTTTAGTGTTCAGTGTCACACCTTCTCTGGAACTTGCTGAGCTTGGCAGCCTTGGCAAGAATCCTTGACAGCTTGTCAAGCCCAAGGCAAATGCATGTAATCTTCCCTCCCAGTAATTAATAATTAATAATTGCTTATTAATATTTAATGTATGGGGATTTAGAATGACTTAGTCTTTAAAAAAATAAAACAAAAACAAAGGAATTTCTGTGTCATAAGGGACCTTTTAGTTCAGGACTTCAATAAGTCAAAAGACTATTCTTGGGGCTAATTGAAAAGATCTGTGAGATAAAAAAAAAAAGCACACAACTGTGCACAAATCCAGTCACACAATAGTCACAGGACCTCTAACCTGTTTTTCTAGAGATAAACTCTAAACTCCTCCTGAGGTCTGAATAGCAAAGCACACACATCTTCCAAGGTACAAAACAACACACCCAAACAGCAATTTGTTTCCTACAATGGCAGGTATTCTCTTAAGAATCTGAATGAAGTGACTTTCTGAAATCCTGACATGTGATTGCTATTATCTACCCTTAAAGAAATAATTTTTCTGAGCAGTGGAAGTTTTCCTGATGAAAAAAAGAAGATGAAGAAAAGGCTGATGAAATCATTTTCATAAATGTGAATCATTAGATGTTATTTGTATTCAGCTTTGTTCTACAGGTATTCACAGTGTCACCAGTTGTAATGACAATGTGTTGAGTACTTACTTGATGGGGAAAAGCTGAAACACCTTTTTCTTGACATTCGAAGAAGTGAAAAGAAGAAATAAAAATGTCCTTTAAAACTGTTGAGACTAATGATGTTCCCCAGTGCTGGAGAAATAATGTTTCTGCTATGTAGAAATCTTTTCAGAATTTCTCAATGCAGAAATAAAATAATCCCTTTACAATCATTCTGTGTAAATAACAGAAGAGGTAGCTAATCTCAACATACATATGTGAATATGGGTCAAGTCTTATAAATCCAAATATACCTGATTATTCATATCTTCTCTGGCTAACATATCATATACAATATGATATTGCAAGGCATAATTCTCTCCAGAGATATTGTAACTGAATGGAAAGATTATACCTCTCAGGCTCTCCTTCAACTATCCTCTTATTACCTGCCCCACAAATCTTAACCTATTTGGTTTTGCATTGTAATGGTCTCTCCTCCAGCTTTGGCAGACTTCATTTTATTATCACCACCCTTAATGCCGCTACCCTTTGCAATGTTGTAAAATTCTTCTATCTTGAAAATATGGACTCAATTAAATTTTTGTTTATGCTTAGGTGAATCTGAGCATAGAAATGTCCTCTATTTAATTGTTTTACACTAATATATTGACTTTGACTTTCCTGAAGACGATATTTTTATTTTACCATGAATGTTATTGACTCTTTGAGGAAATATGTGTGATATAAACAAATAATACATTGATAGTCCAAGGAGATTGATGATGGTCACATTTAAACAGTGATCTTTGTACAAACTTCCTGTATAATGAATGGAAACTATGTAATCTTTCTAAGCATCACTTCCATTTATAAAATAATGATAATAATAAGATATACAAGATGAAATAGTATAATGCATATTAAAGAACTTATACACTAAGAATCACAATATATTTTCATTTTATACTTTACTTGAAATCTTTGCTTATCACATTGTTTTGAGACTTACCTTCTAAATCTCCATGGAATTCAATGAATCAAATTAAATATATGTTTGTAAAGTCCACTTAAAAAACGTCAACAAGGGGGAAAATTGGCTTATTTAAAAACTGCATATTTTTATCAAAACTGGTGAAAATAGATGAGTGGCATTTCAAATCCTAATTGAAGCTAAATATGTTTTGAAAATATTTATTAGTTATAAATTCTTTATATGGTGAATCTGGAGTTTGGTTATATTAGTAAGACACAACAATACAGATATTCTAATCTTTTTTTTTTCTTCTTTTTTTGGAGATAGAGCCTCAAGCTTTCCCCCTGGGCAGAGTGCCGTGGCATTACAGCTCACAGCAACCTCCAACTCCTGGGGTCAAGAGAGTCTCCTGCCTCTGCCTCCCAAGTAGCTGGGACCACAGGCGCCCGCCACAACGCCTGGCTATTTTTTGGTTGCAGCCATCATTGTTGTTTGGCGGGTCCGGGCTGGGGATTCGAACCCGCCACCTTAGGTGTACGTGGCTGGCACCTTAGCCTGTTGAGCTATAGGCGCCGAGCCAGATATTCTAATCTTAATGTAAAATTATATTTATTGTTAAAGAAAGATATTACTAAATAAATTGTAATAAAAGTAGACTACAAAACTATTCAATGTAAATTTGTGGTTGTGAATTGTTATCTATGTATTTGAATAGAAAATTTGTTATGTAATTTCAAAGGAATTATTGTAATTTCAAGGGGAGGAAGGAAAATGGCCAACTAGAGGCAGTTTTCACCAGAGACTCCTACCCAGAGGGAGTGATACTGGGCAGAATAAGACTCATGAGGCCAAAGGTGGGGAGCTGTGCATAGGTAGAAAATAGACAAGTGGATACCATCTCTGCTGAGGAATGCTGCTACTATAAGAAAGAGGATCTAAAAAACAAATTACAGATACAAAGCCCATTGCTAAAAGTACATGAGCCCCCAAATACCTCCCATGGTACCCCACGGGGGAAAGCCACTAAACCCTGGTCTTCCTTCTCCAGGAAGGTCCCACCTGTGAATCTAGGCATCATTCTGCCAGGCATAAAAGTGAAGAAATATTTTTCCTGCAATTCTAAGCATAATCCATCCTTTCCCCCCTGACCTGGCAGTCTGAAGTTCTGCCTGTTGCAGACCCTAGAGTGCTTACAATTTCTCAAGAGGACCGAGCATTTTGTGGGCCAATGGACAGTAGCACAAAAATAGTGATTCATGTGGAAGGGGGGGTATGTGAAGAGAGAAGGTCATGCGGTGACAGTGTGCAGCAGGGATGAAGGCACTGACATTCATGATCTGACTTTGACAGGCAAACTTTTTTGACTCCTTTACTTACAGGAGGGGACCAGGTTCTAACTCCTCAGCTTTGTTGGACGGAACTGCCTGTGAATTCCTACCAGCTGGCTGCTTGAGACCCTTTGAATACTTCCTTGTAAGCAGTGATTGTACAGCCTAGGACAATGTCATTAGAACTGTCAACTTGGGCTGTTCCTCCTGGGACTATCTGAGGTTGAGCATGTTGTTTTGTAGTGGAAAGGGACAGATTCTCTTCCTCCAGCTATTGCTGGTGGTGGGAGGCAGGGCAACACAAGTTTCTGTATCTTTCTCCAGCTGAGATTCCAGCCTAATACCTCAACTCATTGGGTTTGGGGAGAGACTAGCTGACTTTAAGACACAGCCAACCTGTATTATCTCACCAAACAGATCCTTAGAATCTCTGGCTGCAGCTCTGAAGGGAACCTTTGCAAAGCTGTAGAGGAAAAGCCACATTCACAATCCTAAAGTTGGAAATTTTAGGACTCCATTGTCAGTCCTGGATAGATCCTCCAAGAGGAAACTAAACAAAAAAATAATAGACTTAAACTTGACTCTAGAACAAATGGATTTAAAAGATATTCACAAAACATTTCATCCTAATAAAACTGAATGTGTGTTCTTCTCATCAGCCCATGGATTATCCTCCAAAATAGATGATATCTTAGGAAACAAGTCTAACATCAACAAATTTAAAGGAATAGAAATTATTTCTTGTATCTTCTTAGACCATCATGGAATAAAAATTGAACTCAACAGCCACAAAAATCTTTATACTCAAACCAACTCATGAAAACTAAATAACCTTAGGCTGAATGACAACTAGGTCAAAGCCAAGATTAAGAAGGAAATCATCAGATTTTTGGAACAAAGTGATAATGAAGGCACAATCAAAACCTGTGGGATATTGCAAAGGCAGCCCTAAGAGGAAAATTTACAGGCGTCATCAAGAAAAAATAAAGAGAAAAAGCTGACAAACTAATAGGCCATCTTAGACAACTGGAAAAGGAAGATCAATCCAATGCTAGATCCACTAGAAGAAAATTAATAATCAAAATTAGAGCAGAATAAAATGAAATTGAAAATAAGAGAATTAATCAGAAGATCGATTAAATAAATGGTTGGTTCTTCAAAAAGATTAATAAAATTGTTAAACATTTGGTTAGACTAAACAGAAAAAGAAAAGTAAAATCCCTAATCCCTAAAAAACAGAAAAGTAAAATCCCCTTAATCTACATCAAGCAGAAACAACAAAGGGAAAATAACAACAGATACAACAGAAATTATAAAATCCTCAATTATTACTACAAAAAAAAATGCTATTCTCAGAAACATGGAAAATTTAGAGAAAATGGACCAATATTTGGAAGAATGCCATCTTCACAAATTTAACCAGAAAGAATTAGGAATTTTGAGAAGACCTACTTCAAGCACTGAAATAGTATCAACTACATAAAATCTCCCCCAAATGAAAAGTCTTGTACCAGATGGTTTCAAATCAGAATCCTACCCATCCTTGAAAGAGGAACTAGTACCTATATTACACAACTTTTTCTAAAACATAGAAAAAGAAGGAATCCACCCCCAACACATTCTATGAAGCAAATATTACCTTGATCCCCAAACCAGGAAAAAACCCAACAAAGAAAGAAAACTATAGATCAATATTATTAATGAATATCAATGCAAAATATTCAATAAGGTTTAATTAAACAGAATTCAATGAGACATCAAAAATGTTACACACCACAATCAAGTAGGTTTTATCCCATGGTTATAAGGCTGGTTCAACATATGTAAATCTATAAATATAATACACCACAGAAATAAAATAAAAAGGAACATATGATTATATCAATTGATGCAGAGAAGGTTTTTCATAATATCTAGCATCCTTTCATCATAAGAACAATTAAGCAAATAGGCTTAGATGGGACATTTCTTAAACTGAGAAAGGCCTTCCACAGAAAATCCACAGATAATATCATAATGAACAAGGTAAAATTGAAAACAATTCCATTCAGACCTGGAATGTTACAAGGATGCCCATTGTCACCACTGCTATTCATTATAGTGCTGGATGTCCTAGCCATTGAAATCAGGCTTTAGAAAAGGACCACGGGTATTCAAATGGGGACAGAGGAGATAAAATTCTCACTCTTTACAGATGACATGACCTTATACCTGGAAAACCGCAGGGACTTAACTGCAAGACTCATAGAAATGATCAAGAAATAGGCCAGGATTCCTTCTGCAAGAGGTGCAGGTCATGCTCTTGCTTGCTCTTTTTCTGACGCCATCTTGGTTCCACCTTCCCTGTACAAAATGCCTAATGAAGCCACAGAAACTGTCCCTGCTACAGAGTAGGAGTTGCCCCAGCCTCAGGTTGAGACAGGATCTGGAAGAGAATATGACAGTGATGAATCAGTACCAGAGCTAGAGGAATAAGATTCCACACAGGGAACCACACAGCAAGTGCAGCTGAAATTGATGAAGAACAAGCCAAAACAGTCAGAGTGAAAAGAAGGCACCCAAGGCTATGACCAAACTGGGTCTTGTACAAGTTACAGAGGTTACTAGAGTCACTTTCCAGAAATCTAAGAATATCCTCTTTTTCCTCACAAGACCAGATGTCTATAAGACACCAGCTTCATATACCTACACAGATTTTAGTGAATCCAAGATCAAGGATTTATCTCAGCAGGCACAGCTAGCAGCTGCTGATAAATTTATAGTTCAAGGTAAAGCTGTTTCAAATGTTCAAGAAAACACACAGACTCCAACTGTACAAGAAGACAGTGAGGAGGAAGAGGTTGATGAAACAGGTGTGAAAGTTAATGACAGAATTGGTCATGTCACAGTCAAATGTGTTGAGAGCAAAAGCAATCCGAGCTCTGAAGAACAACAGTAATGATATTGTAAATGCTATTATGGGACTAACAATGTAACCACTAAAATAAAGAGGACTTCTTTGGTGTTTCAAAAGAGTAACTGCAGCTTGGTTTGAAATTTGTACTGTTTCTGTCATTAATAAAGTTATGGCTTCCTGTTGGATGAATTAAAAAAAAAAAGAAATGATCAAGGAATGTAGAAGTATCTTGGAATACAAATCAATACTTACAAATCAGTACCTTTTGTATATACCAATATTCAGATATAGTCTAACAAAGAATGTGAAAGATTTCTATAAAAAGAACTATGAAACCCTGAGGGAAAAAATAGGTGAAGCTGTTAACAAATGTAAAAACATACCATGCTTGTGGTTGGGAAGAATCAACATTATTAAAATGTCCGCACTACCCTAAAGCAATTTACAGATTTAATGCAATCACCATTAAAGCACCATTGTCATACTTTAAAGAACTTGAAAAAATAATACTTCAGAAAAAAAACCTGAAAATCAATAAAATATTTAGAAATAAGAACAAATCTGGGTACATCATACTGACAGACTTCAAGTTATGCTACAAATCTACAGTGATCAAAACAGTATAATATTGGCAAAAAATAGAGATGTAGCTATGCGAAATAGAATAGAGAATCTAGGGATGAATATAGGCACATACCATTATGTGATCTTTGATTGCTGTAACAGAAACATTCACTGGGGAAAAGAATCCCTATTTAACAAATGGTGCTAGAAAAACTGGCTAGCAACCTGTAAAAGTCTGAAACTACACCCACACACACCTCTTACCACTAACAAAAATTGATTCTCACTGGATAAAACATTTTAAATTTAAAACATGAAGCTATAAAAGTACTAGAAAAGAGTGTGGGAAAAATGCTTGAAAATATTTGACTGGGTAAATATTTTATGAGGAATACCCCCTTGGCAATGAAAGACAGCCTTTGGAATGGGAGATTTTTGTATGTTTTGATTCTGACAAAGGTCAATAACTAGAATCTACAGAGAACTCAAATTACTCATTAAGAAAAGAACAAACAGCCCCATTTATTTGTGGACAAGAGACTTGAACAGATACTGCTCTGAATATGACAGATGAATGGCCAACAAACATTTTTAAAAATGTTCATTTTCTACAGTTCTCAGAGAAATGCAAATCATAACACTTTGAGATATCCAGTAAGAATAGCCCACAACACAGAGTTCCAAAACTGTAGAGGCTTGCTTGGATGTGAGGAGAAGGGATACTTCTAAACTGCTGGTGATATTGCAAAGTAATACAATCTTTATGAAATGAAATATGGAGAATCTTTAAGGAATTAAAAGTTCACCTTTCATTTGATCATTCAATTCCTTTACTAGGTATTTACTCAGAAAAATAAAAATAATTTTACCAAAAAGACATATTCACCAGAATATTTATTGCAGCCCAATTCATAATTGTCAAGTTGTGAAAGTAGCCTAAATGCCCATCAATCCATCAATGGATTAACAAATTGTGGGATATGTATAGCATGAAATACTACTCAGCCATTAAAAAAGATGGAGATTTTATATCTTTTGTGTATATATTGATAGAGTTGGAATATATTCTTCTTAGAGAAGGTAAATTATGTCAAGAATGGAAAAAAATGTATCCAATGTACTCAATTCTATTATGAAACCAATATATAAACACTTACACATTCATACCAATGATAAAACAAATATAGTCTAGGAAGAGAGAAGGGAAAGGAGGGAGAGGGAGGGGAAGAGGAAGGGTGATTGGTGGGAGGAGTGAGGGGTTTTGGTGAGATTTTGCCTGATGTGTATAATGCTAGGGTACACTTCAAAATAACTAAGAGTAAATTATAAGTGTCTTACCACAAAAAATAAGTGAGGTGATGATTATGTTAATCAGTTTGAAATCATCATTATACCCCATAAATGTATACAGTTATGATTTAATAAAAAATTAAATTGAAAAAGATTTGTTGTAATTTCATATTTTTATTTTGACTGTACTTGAATTTTTTCACAATGTGTAGTTAAGTATTTATAATCTCTTAAGTATAAGGTATAGTAAGTAAATTCATGTTTAGATTTCTCAGAGATCTCATTATTCCCTGACATCTTGGATTCTCATAAGATTTCAGTTGGCTTATTATGACATCCTGTACATCTCTTATATTGTTGAAAAATATGAAATCATTGTCTTACATTTCATTGTATTGAATATCTCTTCAAAGCTTACTATATTCTGGCATTAGTGATGATCCCAAAAATAATCATAATTATTTCATTTGTTTTTATTTATAATTCACTTGGTGTTTTTACCTAGAGACTAAAAAATTTTACTTTTTTCTTTAAAGTCCAATAATTTATCATCATATTTCTTGCTATTAGACTTCTAGCTCTGATTCCTTATGATGCAGTCCTGTTTTATTGTGTAGTTTTCAGTAATATTTTATTTTCTTATCATAGTTTTTGGTACTCATTCTATTCCACTGATTTATTTTTAATATTCCTCTATAAAGATACATTCTCTTTTTGTTTTTTCTATCTTTCTTTTTAATGTATTTTATTCTTATACATACCTTTTTTTCCATATATTTTTAGTTCACTTATAATAACTATACACGTTTATGGGGTACAGTGTGATATTTTGATACATGATTACAAAATATAATGATTAAATCAGGGTGATTAGCATATTCATCACTGTAAATAATTCTTTGTGTTGTGAAGAAACAAAATCTTCTGTTCTAGATTTTGAAATATACAATAAATCACAGTTTTCCAAATTCATCCCACAGTGCTGTGGAATAACATAATTCATTCTTTTTATCTAGCTGTAATTTTGTATTTATTAACCAACTCTTTCTATTCCCTTTCCACACATTTTCCAGTGTCTAATATATACAACTCCAACTCTTCTCTTTACTTTCATGAGCTCAGTTTTCTTTAACTGTCATATATGAATGAGAGCATGCAGAATTGGAGTGACCACAGCAGTGAGAGAGAATCACCAAACTGAGAAAACTACATGGATTGGAAGATACTTGTGTATGTTTGTAAGGAAACATAATAGGAAAGAAAACAGGGAGAAATTGAAGACACAGGACAAACACACTATTATTATCAAAGTCAGGTTTCTGGTAATGATAAAAGAAGATGTGCATAAAAACTCAAAAATAGGAGCTACTGTCTTAAGTAGTGAAGAAGTCAAAACATCTGAGTTTGAAAAAAAAAATAAAACTCCACAGTACAAATGTTTACATATGTACAGGTATTTGTAGAAAGAATCAGCCCTTAGAACAAGTTTACTCTAAGGATGGATCAAAATTTCAGACTAGAAACAGCTCCTTACTAGCTACATATAGAGATACAGGGGAAAGAGCACTCCAGCCACCTCTGCTTGGGAGAACCTACCCAGGGATATCACTCTGGAGGGCATAGTAAAGCAGTGGTGGACTCCAAGAGCCAGCAAGGAGATCTGGAGCTGAGAAAAACTAGCAAGTGCCTGGGTAAGAACAGAGGTCTGGGTATGGACAGAGGCCAGCCATACAACCTTCCAACCCATGTAGGACTGATTTTTTTTTTTTTTTGACCAAACTGCTCACTGGAGTTGCCTTGTAAGCCTTAAATGAGTGAGGGGACTCAAACAGTGTCCAATAGCTGAAGTTGAATGCCAGGTGGGGTTTATCTCTCATTGGCTAGGCTACAAGCTGGACACCACCACTAAAGGGAAGGATATTTAAAAGGAACAATCAGTAGGGTCCTAGTACATGATCAACTCTGGTGCACCTGTTGAGCTTCAGCAATCATCTGTGGAGTGAGCTGAGCAGCCTCTGCAACCTTGGGAAGGCCACTTTGTTGTCAGGGGAAATTTTTGAGAAGCCTTCTGAAGCTGGCTAGAGCTTTAACATCCAAATCCTATGGAAACTGAATAATGACAAAGCAACCGGGCCTTGATTGAGGTCAAGTAACTCAGGAAGACAGTACTGGATCTCTTTGGCAACAAAGAGTGGCCTCCAGACCTCATTGTATAAAGCAAAAACAACATATGTGTCTCCTAACCCCACAGTGCCACTTGGTGTCCAGGCAGTACATTACTATATATACGTATATGTATGGATGTATGTACATATATATACGTATGTATATATATATAGTAATGTGTGTAAATATATGTATATATGTACACACACACACATATAAATACCGTGTTTCCCCCAAAATAAGACCTACCTCCCAAAAAAGCCTTAGCAGGATTTCTATGCATTTGTTAAATATAAGCCCTATCCTGATAATAAGACCTAGTGGTGGGCGTGGCTATGCAGCTCTGCATAGCCACACCATGCATTTCCATGTGGAGCCATAAGGAAGACTGGAATACCTTTTATCTGCCACAGCTCCTTTCTCTCAGCCATTCGCACTTGCGTGGGTACTTGTGTGGTAACCTTGATTGCAGGCATCTTATTGTGCATGTGAGAATGGCTTGGGGAGAAGAGTTCATGCATCACTAGCACCAGCCCCACCAACATGATTGGCTCCCCCTGTCAGGTTCCAGAAGAAGATGTCTTAACTGTATTTGAATAAATGTAGATTGTTGTATTATACTTAATAATAATAAGATATCCCCTGAAAATAAGCCCTAGTGTGCCTTCTTGAGAAAAAATAAATATAAGACAGTGTCTTATTTTTGGGGAACACAGGTATGTATTATACACACACACATATATCTCCTTTCATTTTTTGTTAATTTCTCACTTTTTCCTTAGGTTTTTTTTTTTTTTCTTCTCATTGCTATGTCGTTTTGTTTTTGTTTTATTTTCTTTGGAAGCATTTTTATTTTTTCATTTTTACTTTCATCAACAGCAAGGGCTTCTCCATTTTTGTTACAGTTTTTCACACCCTTATATTCCTTCTTTCTTAATAACGTCTCTCCTTTTTTCTCTTTTGATACAAATTTTTATACTTTTTTATATTTTACACATAAATTTCTCATACAAAATTAAGATATCCTTTTTTTCTTTAACATTTATGATTGTAATTTTATTTATCATTTATTTTTGTTTTTATTTTCTCTACATGCCAGAGAGTTACCACATAAGTCTGACTTAGAATTCACAGCATCGATCTGGCTAAGGAGGTCATAAGGTCATGGTATAAGGTGTCCATCAGATTTGACCTTTGAAAAATAGGTACTGATAGGTCCCCATTGCAACATATTGATGATTATTTTTCTATATTTGGTGGAGGGGGCTCTTTCTTGGTCCAGGCTAGCAATGATCTCCTGACTTCAAGGGTCCATTCCAGCCTGGCAACCCAAAGGCCTAGATTTTGGAGTGGGCCAATAGAATGTGTGGCACACCACCATTTTTTCTCTCATCCTCTTTCTCTCTTTCTGCCCTTCTCCCCTTTTCAACCTTTTTCTTTCACCCCGTCCTTTTTTCTCTTTCTCACTGTTTGCTCTTCTCTCTTCTTTTTGGCCGTATACCAAAAGTTCACTTCAAAACCTAAGGTCTGAGACAGGTGATTTAAATCAAAGGAGAGAATGAGGAGGAAAACTAGACACAGGAAGTGAATATGAAGAAAACTCACAAGAGGAGGAACCAACAGAAAAATTCTGGCAACATAAGCCCTCCCCCACCTCAGACCATGAAGCAGATAATGTAGAGGATTCCACCTACAAAGGATTAATAGAAATGACAGAAAGAGAGATAAAAATATGGTTGGAAAAGTCAATAAAGGTAATTGAGGAAAAAGTGGGGGAAAAGCACTAAAAAAAGACAAAAGAAATAGAGAATACAGAAAGGGTATGATGGAGTTTAAGAAATTGAAGCAGTCAGTCAAGGAACTTAAAGATGCAGTAGTAGGTAACAATAACAGATTCGGTGATCCAGAAGAAAAAAATCTAAGAGGTAGAGGATAAAGCTCTTGAACTAACAGAGACAATCAAAGAGGCAGAAAAGAGAGAGAAAACAGAATAGTCACTCAAAATTATGGGAATTCATGAAGCATTCAAATATGCAAATTATATGGACCCACAAGGGGAAGAAAAATGAACCAAAGGAATGGAAGCCCTACTGGTAGATATCATAAGTGAAAATGCAACAAGTTTTAATAAAGAACATGAAATGCTCCTTTTAGAAAGATATCAAACCCCATGCCATCTCAACACAAATAGAGCATCTCTAAGACATGTCGTAATGAACCTGTCCAAACTAGAGAAGAAAGAGAAAATTCTGCAAGCAGCCAGGAGAAAGGCCCATTTTTTCTACAGGGGCAGATCCATTAATGTGATAGTAGACATTCAACTGAAATTTTTAAGCTAAAAATGAATGGTCAACTACATTTAACCTTATTAAGCAAATAATTATCAGTTCATAATTCTCTGTCCTGCTGAACTAAGTTTCAAAATCAAAATTAATAGGGAAATCAAATTTTTTACTGATATTAAAACCTTGAAGAGTTTTGCCACAAGAGCATATATACAGAAAATACTTAGACCTATTCTACACACTGAACATCAGAATGGCCCTACACCTACAAGCTAAATGTCAAAATCTAGCTTCCACAATGGCATAAAGAGTAAAGCTAAGTGAGAGACTTCCACAAAATAAGATAAATGCAACTCCACCACAAATATCAATTCTTTCAATAAATATTAATGGCTTGAATTTCCCACTGAAGAGGCACAGGCTAGCCAATTGGCTAAAAAAGAAAGCCATTTATATACTGTTCTTAGGAAACACACCTAACCTTGAAGGACAAAACAAGACTCAGGGTGAAAGGATGGGAAAAAAAATATTTCAGGCAAGTAGATATCAGTTGAAAGGAGAGATTACAATCTTATTTTCAAATTCAAGTGGATTTAAAGCCTCTAAATTTAAGAAAGACAAAGATGTTCACTTCATACTGGTCAAAGGAACAATACACCAAGAGAACATTTCAATTCTAAATACTATGCACCCACATTAAATGTTCCTAGATTTATGAAACAGATATTGATTGGTTTCAGCAATGTAATTTCCCTTAACACCATAATATCTTTTGACTTTAATTCTCCCTAACCAAACTGAACAGAAACTTAACAAAGATACATGTGACTTAAATATGACCCTAGAACAAATGGGCTAAATAGACTTATAGAGAACCAAAGCAAAGGAATGTATTTTCTTCTCATCAGTCATAGAACATACTCCAAAATAGGTCCTATCCTAGGGTACATATCAAAACTCAAGAAAATTAAAAGAATTTTAAGTATATCTTGTTTTTCTCAGATCACATGCAAATAAAGGTGGAATTCAACTCCAATAAAGATGTTAGTCTCCAAACAGGGCATGGAAATTAAATAACCTTAATGCTGAGGGACAACGGGTGAAGGAAGAGATAAAGGAGGAAATTTTTAATCTTCAAACATAAGCACAATGAAGCTAGAAGATATCAAAACCTGAAGGATACTACCAAAGCAGTCCTGAGAGGGGAATTTTCACATTAGATGCCTTCATTCAAAAAACAGAAAAAGAGCACATAACAACTTAATCTTAAAGAATTGGGAAAAAAATAACAATCCAATCCCAAACCTAGCAGAAGAAAAGAAATGACCAAAATTAAATCAGACATAAATTAAATTGAAAAAAATAATTTGGAAAATTATTGAAACAAAAGTTAGTTCTTTGAAAAGATAGATAAAATTGATAGAACTGGCCAGATTAACTAGAAAAGAAGAAAAGTAAATCTCTAATAACCTCAATCAGAAAATGAAAAAAAGGGAATAAAAGTAAATACCTCAGAGATACACAGAGATAAAAGACTATCCTTGACTACTACAAGAAACACAATACCCAGAAATTTGACAATTTGGAGAAAATGGACCAAAATGTGCAATCACACTACATCCATGGACTAAACAAAGAAGAAGAAATAGATCTCTTGAACAGAGCAATATCAAACACTGAGATTAAAGAAACAACACAGAAATTCCAACAAAGAAAAAGCCCTGGACTAGATGGTTTCACACCAAAATTCTATTACCTTCAAAGAAGAGCTTGTACCTATACTGCAGAACCTATTCCAAAACATTGGGAAGGTAGGAACATTCTCCAACACATTCTATGAAATGAATATCCACCTGATACCAACACCAGGAAAAGACCCAAATAAAAGGAGAACTATAGACCAATTTCACTAATAAATATATGTGAAAAAACACTCGATAAAATCTTAGTCAAAAGATTATAGCTATATGTTTAAAAAAATTATACATTATGATCAAGTCAGTTTCACTTCAGGGATGCAAGGCTAGCTTAACATACATAAATCCATAATTTTATTTCATCATATTAATAGAAGTACAAACACAGACCATATGATCCTCTCAATATATGCAGTAAGCATTTGATAAAATTTATCATCCTTTTCTAACAAGAACACTTAAGAATATAGGCATAGGTGGTACTTTTCTAAAACTGACTGAAGCCATATATGACAATACTAAAGCTAATATCATAATGAATGGAATAAAACTGAAAGCTTTTCTACTTAGAACTGAGATCAGACCAGGGTGTCTTCTATTACCTGTATTATTCAACAGAATGCCTGAAGTTCTAGTTAATGCAATCAGGTGAGATAAAAATATAAAGGGCATACAAATGGGGGCAGAGGAGGTCTAAAACTCTATTTTTTTTTTTCCTGATGATATGATTTTACGCTTAGAAACCCCCAGAGACTTGGCCAAAAGACTCCTGGAAGTGATCAAGAAATACAGGAATGTCTCAGAGTATACAATCAGTGTCTACAGATCACTAGCATTTGCATACTCCAATAGCAGCTAAGTTGAGAAGTTGATCAAAGATTTAATTCTCTTCATAGTAGCTTCAAAGAATATGGCATACCTAGGAATGTACTTAACAAAAGAGATGAAGGACTTCTATAAGCAGAATAATGAAACCCTAAGAAAAGAAATAGCAGAAGACATTAATAAATGAGAGAGCACACCACGCTCTTGACTGGGAAGAAACAACATTGATAAAATGTTTATACTACTCAAAGCAATCTACAGATTCAATGTAATCCCCATTCAAATACCAACATCATACTTTGAAGAACTGGAAAAATAATGCTTTGTGTTTTTTTGGAACCAGATAAAAAAACAGAAAATCATATATCCCAGGCTGTTCTTACTAATGAAAATAAAGCTGAAGAAGAATCACTCTATCAGACTTCAGGCTATATTACACATCTACAGTGGTGTTGGTATAAAAATAGAGCATGGTATTGGTATAAAAATAGAGATATAAACATATAGCCAAGATCTTTTAGCCATATGATCTTTGATAAACAAATACATACACGGTGTAAAGGAATCCCTATTCAACAAATAGTGCTGGGAGAATTGGATAACCACAGATAAAAGACTGATACTGGAGTGAGGCTTTCTCTACTTACAAAATTTGACTCAAGATGGATAAAAGATTTAAATCTAAGACAAGAACTGATAGAAAAATCTTGTAAGAAAGTGTGGCAAAAACTTTTGAGGATGTTGGCCTGGGGAAAGATTTTAAGAAGAAGACTTCTGTGGCAATTACAACAACAAAAATAAACAAATGAGACTTAATTAAACTGAAAAGCTTCTGTACAGCTATGGATACAACAATTAATGCATGTAGATAAACTTCAGAATGGGAAAATATATTTGCATGTTACAAATCTGACAAAGGCTTGATAACTAGGATCTGTAGAGAACTCAAATTAATCTAATCTAGAAAAAATGAGTGAACAATCCCATTTTCCACTGGGTGAGAGACATGAGGAAGACAGAAAAATGGCTAACAAATATATGAAGATATGCTCATCATCCCTAGTCATCAGAGAAATGCAAATCAAGACCACATGGAGATTATCACATAGCCCTAGTGAGAATAGTCCACATCACAAAGTTCCAAAATTGCACATGCTAATGTAGTTGTGCAGAGAGGAGAATATTTTTACTCTGTTGGTGGGTCTGCAAACTTATACAGCCTCTTTGGAAAGAAGTATGTAGAGTTATCAAAGAACTCAACTAAGACCTCCCATTCAACCACACAATCCCACTACTAGGCATCTACCCATAAGAAAAAGAAACAAACAAACAAACCATTTTATTCTAAAGACATTTGCAATAGATTGCTTATCGCAGCAATTTCCAATAGCCAAGAAGTCGAAACAACCTAAATTCCCATTAACTCAGGAATTAACTAACAAACTGTGGTATATGTATACCATGAAATACTATTTAACCATAAAAAGATGGTGAAATTACATCTTTTGTATTAACCTGGATAGAGTTGAAACATATTCTTCTTAGTATGTTTTACCTTACTTGTATCTTTTTCATATAACAAAACCCAATATTTCAATACCGATATTGAAAAGCAAATATTCAATATTTCAATACTAATATGAAAACAGTGGATGTATTTAATTTATGCCTTCATAGTAGAAAAAGTCAATTCAATTCAAGTTAATGAGAGGTAGAATGAGGGAGGAAGAAGAGTGTAGGAGAAAGGGTGTTGGTGTCTTCCCACTTAGTAGGCACAAAGTAGGAGTGTATGGCACGTCTTTTGGGAGCAGGACACAACTATATGAGGGACTCCACCTAACCATTTCAAATATTGTGGCCTTGTTGTTTGTACCCTCCCATTAGCCTGAAATAAAAAAAAAAAATAAAGAAATTGTTTACACTTAATGTTTATAAAATATCCCCTAGTGGTATAATAATGAAGAGGGATGCATGAATAATTTATGGACAATAGTGAAGATATGAATAACTATGAGTAAATGCAAGAACCAAGAGATGAAGAAAAAGTAGAATAGTTTTAAAGTGGCAATACGAGCTCACTTACGGTTCAACACAAAATAATTTGTCTGAAAATTTATTTCCAAAATCAAGATGTTAGCTCAAGCATCACTCAAAAGTTTCACTGCAGTATCAGAGAAAATAGAGTGCATATCTTTCATATTTATAGATAAAATATATGGTCACGAGAGTCAAGATTAATAAAGTAACTTCATCTTAAATGTATTTTAAAATATTTTAATAGGTACTATTGTTCATAATTTTCACAAAAACTATTCTCATGTTACACACACGCATATACATATTTTATATATTAATTCTGGGTTTATTTTATTAACAGATTATTCCATTGGAGGATGAATTAATAGACACACATATTAGTACTATATTTTATTTCCTGAGGAAGATAGGAAATTAATGGTCTTAAGTCATTATTCATATGCCTTTATATAGCCTTTCAGAGTAATTATCAAATGAATCTATCAGAATGACTTCACCACATCTTCAATTTTGAACTGTAATTGTATTCTTTTACAGGTTAGACATAAATACAGGTTATATTATGTACTTAAAACTCCACTGTATGTATCTCTGGATCTATAAATATCATACTTTGTAAAATTATCACAATGAGACTTCCTTAATAGGTGTAGAAATGCTTTATGATGCTAATTTTTCATTTAATCTATAATTAACCAATAAATATGACAGAAGACCATTTTACTTGAGTGCCAATAATTAGTGATTTTATATTTATATGATTTAGTAAATGAGACAGATCCTCTAATGCTAGTGATAATTTCATTCTACAAATTGGATGAATTTAAAAGTTTATAGCTCCTTCAGAGTCACTAAATCCTACAGTATATCACGTTAAGCAATAATCTGGACTCCATAGTGGGAGAACTTACTGGGAGTAGTAAGCTCACTTTCAGGAGAACTTTGTGACATTTGGTTAACTAATTTAGCAAAAAGGGAAAAACTTACTTGGTCTTCCTTTTTACTGATGCTTCTCAGTTTAATTTATATTGAGAAAAGAAAATCTGCACTCACCTTAAATTGATGATTATATATCCATTTTCTAGACAGACAGTCTGAGAAATATGTGAATAGTCTTCATTTCTGAAACAAATATGCCCTCTATATAGAAGAAATTGTCTTTCATGTTGAAAATCTCTGCCAACTTAAACATGTTATTTATGTGAAGGCAAACCACAATGTTGTCCAATTGTTCAGCTTAAATTAGTGGCAGAAAAGATTAAAAGCTATGCTGTGTTATGTCTTCCTCGAAATTACATTTGTATTTTTCCTTGTGAAACACTTCTTATATATATCTAAAACCTAGCTCAGTCTTTAGAATAATTTTATTTGTATTGTAATTTACAACATTCATCATTCATTTGACCATTATCTCTTTAAGCCCTCATCTCTTTATCTGTGACTATTTTCACTGTGTTGGCTGTCTTATCTATAGATACCACTTAGAAAATGGTAACAATAAGAATACTTATTACACAACATAGTCAATAAATGCCATGTATTCTGATTTGATATGACTATTTTTCTCTTTCTCTCTGCTCCATTTCTGTTTTATTTTGTTCACCATTGTAGAAGCAAGGCTTTGTCCTCTAGTTTCTGTGTGTTTACTTTGCTGTTGGCCCATTGCGATGGGCAGTGTGGAGCATAGCTCTCAATATTTCCTCTATACCTGCTCTTATTGTTGCAAACTTCCTCAATGTTTGCATATCAGTAAAAGATTTGACTTATCCATCAATTATAAAGCATAGCATAACAGGATATAAAATTCTAGGCTGAAAATTGTTTTGTTTAAGAAGGTTAAATGTAGGTGACCACTCTTCTGGCTTGAAATTTTTCATTTGAGAAAACCACTGTCACTCTGA
Source organism: Otolemur garnettii (assembly GCF_000181295.1). Taxonomy (NCBI): domain Eukaryota; kingdom Metazoa; phylum Chordata; class Mammalia; order Primates; family Galagidae; genus Otolemur; species Otolemur garnettii. The sequence continues at coordinate 4,276,896 of NW_003852435.1, forward strand.
TGGATTTGCCCCGTAGATGAATTGGCACTTACTCCTGACTATCTGCAGAATTTTTTCTTTCATCTTGATTTTGAACAGGTTCATGACAATATGTCTTGGAGAAGCTCTGTTTGAACTGAGATGACGTGGAGTTTGATATCTCTCTGAAAGGAATGTGTTGGAATATTTGGTGATAATTGGGCGATGTTCATTTATGATATCCTTTAGTAGGGCTTCCATTTCTCTGGGATGTTCTTCTTCCCCTACTGAGATACCCATAATTCATATGTTTGAATGCTTCACAAAGTCCCACAATTCTCTCAGTGAATATTCTGTTTTCTTTCTTATTTTTCTCTATCTCTTGAAGTAATGACCTGTGTTAGCTCAAGAGCTTTATCCTCTACCTCTGAGATTTTTTTCTTCTGGATCATCTAATCTCTTATTGATAACTTCTACTGAATCTTTAAGTTTCCTGATTGACTGCTTTAATTCCTTAAGCTCTGCTATATCCTTTCTATATTCTTCATATCATTCATTTCTTATTTGATTCTATTTTGGGGTTTCCCTTTGGTAATTTCTCACTTTTTCAGCAATTTCCTTCATTGTTTTTAACCATCAATATTTTGAATTCCCTATCACTTCTAATATTTCTTTATATGTGGAATACTCTGCAATAGATACCTCATAATTCCTTGTGGGGCTTGCTCTGTCATGGGTTTTCATGTTGCCGAGATATTCGGCTGTTTCTTCCTCATGAATGTTTTTGGTTTTTTGTTTGTTTGGTTTTTTGTTTTTTGGTCTGTTTCCTTATCATACTTTTTCCTTTCTCTTTTCCCTGCTCTTTAAATTACCTCGTCTCCGACCTAAGAGCTTTAAGTGTTCTTTTGGCATAGGACCAAAAGGAAAAGAAGAGTGAAGAACAAGAAGGTAGAAAATAAAAACATAAAAAATAAAAAGGAAAACAAAAAGGAAAGAGGAGAGTAAAGGGGAAGATTTACAAAAGAAGAAAGGTACCAAAGAGACAGACAGGAGTAATTGTGGTGTATAGTAGCATACTTTGACTCACCCGTAACCCCAGCCTCTAGAGGGCTGGATTGAGTGGCTCTCTCAAGGTCAGAAGCTCTTTGCCAGCCTGAGCAGATTCAAGACTCCATTTCCACCAAACAGAATAAAACAAAAATACTATAAAAGAAAAAAAAAAACTGTAAGGATAAAATTGGGGGGATAGAACAACAGGAGCAGAAGAAATATCAAAAATGGAGCCCTTATTATTGAAGAAGAAAACAATAAAAAAATTATAGGCAGTGCCTGTGGCTCAAAGGAGTAGGGCGCTGGCCGCATATGCCAGAGATGGCAGATTCAAACCCAGCCCCAGCCAGAAACTGAAAAAAAAAAATTATAATTACAAGAAAAAATAGAAAATAAAAATCTAGGGGGAAATTATTAAAAAAAAATTTAAAGATAAATATACATATTTGTCTTGAGATATATTGCCTAAGCAATAGGTGATCTTCTAGGGTTTGAAATGCTAATCATGATGCTTGTACAGCTTTATAAGATGGAGGATGGAAACCTCTGTCTTTCTGAGTAGACCTGGTTACTTCTCCCTGACTTCTTTGCCCTCACTTCTACAGGGTTGGGAGCCTGAAGCTCTCCTCAGCCTGCTTAATGGATGGTCCTCAACCTTTCCAAATTGTATCTAGGGGCCACACAGTGACTTTCCCAGGAATGTGTGCCATTCAAATTTCCCTACAAGTGGCTACCCACTTTATCAGGCATGCCAGAGCCTGCCTCACACTAGGACCCTGAGGGCTAATTCTTCAAGGCAGCTTTCCCACTATGGATGTGCTCAGCTTACAACTGAATGAGAGTACCACTCTGCCCAGTGGGCTCAGTTATGGCCCCCAGTGCTGTTCAAAATCACTCACTTGCTTGTGCAAGCTCTTCCAAGCTAAGCTAAAACCCACCAAGTACCGAGGTCCAAAAAAAAAAAAAAAAAAAGAAAGAAAGAAAGAAAAGAGAACCCCGTAGAGCAGGCCTTCTCTATCTGAAAACTGTCACCACAGCCACACCAACTGGATTCTGCTGGCATGTAAGTACTTGCCCTTGTGCTACTTCTCCACTGTCTCCAACCTCCTCTTGAGGTCTTGATGCCTCCTGCTGCCTCCCTGTGCCCCTAAAGGGATGTTTCTGGGTATAGTCCACTGGCCAGAGGTTCCTGGAGTCCTCTCACCCTGATGTCACCATACAAAGAAGATGCAAAGAAGCTGTCTCTAGTCCACCATCTTTCTCCCTACCACCAATTGTTTTGTTCTTATTTTTTGTTATTTGTTTATTCATTTGTCTTTTCACATTCATTCTTCAGAAACTTCGCACTTGTAATTTCTCTATAAAAGTTTTACCCCAGGTTTTCATAACTTGTTCATTCAAGTGTTCAAGAATTCACTCAAACATAGTTTCCTTCTAGTGTGATCTAATCCTGACCTAAGAAAAATAACCATGAGCCATTCTAATTGTCCATAACTACCTGTCACTCTTCCGTGGTTATCAAACATGCTATATAATTTTATTTTACGTTTCTATGCTTATTTTGTGGAAACTTATAAAATCACAAACTCCAGGAATTCATAGACTTTCTCTTCTTTTGACCATAGTTGTATCTCCAACAGTTAGAGTAGTGCATGGAACACAGAAAGTAGTCAATGAAGATTGTTTGAATTAAGGAATGAATATCAACAAAATTATAAAATATTTAGAAATTTTAGGGCAGTGCCTGTGGCTCGAAGGAGTAGGGTGCTAGCCTCATATGCCAAAGGTGGTGGGTTCAAACTCAGCCCCTGGCCAAAAACTGCAAAAACAAACAAACAAAAAGTTAAAAAAAATTAGAAATTTTGCTAACAGTTAATAAATACCTACACAAATAAGATATTTAAGTGTGAATTTGATATTGAAATTTGATAACCAGATCTTGAATAAGGTAAAAGCCAATAAAATTAATAATAATTTCTATACCATTATATTAACATTAGGATTTGGGGAATTTTAAGAAAAAACAATAGTAACTACTCATATGGAAGGACTCTTTCAACACATATCTAAAGCCAGTAGAGTTATGATGATCACATTTATTACTGCTGAACATTTACAGATGTAGATGTTTCTTCCACTGGATCATTTATATAAAATTGTTTGTTTTAATAAAAATGTTCAAATGTGTTTCTGTTAACCTTGTTCTTCCATGACAAACATGTATAATCCTTTAGTTAAAAGTAAAATAAAATACTTGAATCAGAATGGCTCGATGACAGAAACAGATGTTATCAGTGCTAAACTCAGTGGAAATTTTCTATTTGAAGATTTGAATTTTGATGTATAAAATATTTGACAATGAAAATAACTTTAGGTGCTAAATTTAGAAGTAGACGGTAGAGAAAATAATTCAGATTACCTTAAATAAAAAATCAAAATGTCAAAAATTGTTTTACTCTGTGGTAAAATATGTTACTAGGTAGAATGAACATTTATAGCATATTTTATAATTCTGTTTTATAAGCTAAACTCCTATGAGCCAAGGAAAGTGCAATTCTTTAAATTCTTTAGCTCTAATTAAGCCACAAACTATAACATAAAATGAAAATTCATATAATTATCAGAAGAATCTCTCTCCCTTTCTTTTAAAAAGTATACTTATTACATTTTAAATATTATAAGCCATAAAATTTATGATGTAGTTAAAATGCATGAGTACTTTCAAAGTGAATGAGTGTTCACTTGTGAAGAAAATTAGTCATCATCATTCTCAATATTGATATTTAACATAATAACTAAAAATTACTTTTATATTAGTTTTATAGATTTTCAAGTGTATTTTTATTGAGAAGAGAAAAAACTAAAAAAAGAAATTAAGTTTTTGAGAAGTTATATCTACCATATATTTTTGAATATAAGTTACATGAAGTATAGGCATTGTTAATTTTATAAATGGACATGATGAAAAAGTAAAGCTGCATGAGAGACTAAAATTACATTCAAAGCTTTTGTTTATTACTGCATACTATATCTATGCAGAAGTGTTGCAGGTATGAAATTCCCTATTTGCGTATAACTAAACAAAATCAAGTTTCTTGAATCTAGCAAGTATATCACTCTGGTAGGGGTTAGTAATACTGGGGGAAAACTATGAACATGAGAGTCAGAGGTATATTAGAACTCTGTACTTGGTTCTATTTTCCTGAAAACCTGTAACTGCTCTAAAAAGTAAAGTCTATTGAAAGAGAAAATATAAAAATAATAATAGAATACAAATTGTATAAGAAAGAATATCATTTAATGATAGAAGTTGAAATCTTGTGTATGTACAAGAAGATTATTTTTTTTTCTCATGTTGAATACCTGATCTGACTTAAAACGATTGATTTCTATCAATAATGAAAGATTAACAAAAAACAAAAAAGTGTTTCTATTAGATATGGCCTTTACACATGGCTTTTATTAACACTAAAAACCTATTTTGTGAGTTATGTGCTTAACTTACTCAAACTTTTACCCAGATGAGTGATTTCACTTCTGTCTAATACTTGGGGAATTTAGAGAGCATTTCGGCACTTGTTATTAACCATGAAGCAGAGAAAAAAGTAATTATTCAAATGAATAACTACAAGGAAAAATAACATTTGTAAAGAGTTTTGATTTCAGGTGTGATGGCCAATGTGCCATAGACAATCGCACAGCAGAAGATATGTCAGGTAAAGTTTAAAATTTTGGAAAGAATTTTAATATCCCCCTTTCTAACTGTTTTCATTCTATAATAGCATTAAAAAGCAAAACAGCAAAAGCAATTTATGAAGTATACACAATTCTTAGAATTTGCATGAATCCGGTAATATTTGTTGACAATGCCCATATATTGAAGTTAAAGAATTTTTTTAAATGCCAGGGTTTATTATGTATTAAGTGAATTTGAATTGAAACAAAGAATTTAGAAGTTTTATTTATAGTTTTTTAAGATTTTTTTTAAATTTAGTTTCTTACCTTCCATTATTGTAACTGGGTTTCTCTAAAATGAAATAAGAATTCAGCATTTTCTAATTTTAGACTTAGAAAATAGTGCATTGTATTTAGACTGAGACTATGACAATTGTCATTTCCACTTAAAAATTAATATTATTAATATTACTTTGATTAGTTATCTCATTGTTACTGCTATTTGTGTTTGCCAAACATTTTATTATAAACAATCATTAAAATATCAGATATATTACTTGAGACTTAATTCTGCTTTGACATTAAGATTGTAATTTTTAGTCTCCTGCTATAAGATGTTCATTTCAAAAGTCTGATAGAATAGTGATGTTTAGAAAGTAGAAATTTATACTAATTGGACTTAGTTCTTTTTCATAATATAATAGAGACAGTAGAAAGAAAAGCATTTTAATGTGACTATCAAAGGTATTCAAAATTGTAAGTTGCAGGGTTTCTCTTCCTGGGACCAGTAGAGGCTCACAACAATTTACTTCACTTTCATCTGCTTAATTGTAGACTTCTTGAAGGGCATACTTCATTTATCATTGTATTCCCAATGCCTTTCCCAATATCTGATAGAGTATCTCTTCAATTAAATACCTACTAAATAAAATTAAATAATTCTCTATTTCCTTGGGAAATAATTTTCACTTCAGTAATAAATGTGCATAAATGAAGGTGGACAAGAAATGTTCAGAAATTCTAAACATAATGTTTAGCAATTCTAAACAGCAGGATGAAGAAAGAGTTGGAAGTAAAAAGTGGTAAATATTAAAACCATATTGATTTACTCTGTATTTATGTGGAAAATTGTAGCAAAAAATTACAGAAGCATTTGAAATTACAAAAATGTAAATGATTTTGGGTGGTTCATGAAAAGACTTTGTTTATTTGAATTTTTTGAATATGCTACATCATTTTTTTATGGGAATTTCTCTCTTCAGTAAGTCTTTGGTCTCCAGGATTCAAAGACTGAACACAGGGATCACATATCAATGGTAAGACAGGATTTGTTGTGCAGAAAAGAATACAGAGAAAGCACCAGAGCTCCTGGAAAAGAGAAAGACTTAAGTCAGAAAATCTCCCCTCTGCCTGGGTACTTTGCCTAGGGGTGTGTATAGATAGATAGATATGTAGACAGATAGATTGCCTAGTAAATGAATAAATGCAATCTCTTCTGCTCTGGGAAAAATATTAGTGCCTCCCTAGGCCTAGGAAACTTGCATGAAATTGACCAGGCCTGGGAAATGGGGAGGTTCCCTCCTTAGCTGCAACTGTAAGGGACACAGAGGCCCAGGGCAGAGACTCTACAGCTTTCCCCAGTATCTCCCCAGGTGTTTTCTGGCCTGACCAGCTACTGGAGCCCTCTGTGGCCCTTCTGCCTACCCTCTAACTCACTGGCTGCTCTGCCCCCTTGTGCACCAACACCACCAGGTGGAGACAGAGGGTGTGGCAGGTCCTCCTGTCAGATCAGCTGGGCCACCAGGGCTGACACCACCTTGTATCAATTTTCCATAGGTGGAACTTGAAAATAGTTACAAAAAGTAAGTAGCATTATTTCTTGATATTATTCTCTCTTTTTTTGTTTTTAGATGATTTATAAGAAATTAAACTTTTAGGCTAAACTTCTGATTTGTATTCATGAAAGATTAGACCACAGCTATATTACTTTAATGTAATACACAAAATAAGTGGACAGAAGTAAATATGTCAGTAGTAATTAATGCCTTTAATTATTTGAATACACCTTAAAAATCTGTTTGTGGTAACAGAAAAAAAAAGGCAAAGTAGGTAGTAGTAAAGGCCAGATTCTCCATAGACATACAGAAAAATGAAGAAAAATGTGTCAGAATCAACATTTTTGGAGCCTTGAGAAACAAAGATTTATAGCAACAAAAAGAATGCTGAGTAAGAAAAATGCAACTTAAAAATAATAGAAAACTTCACAACATTTTTTAATTTTACTTCCAAGGGCTCAGCAGGAGTCTTGAAAATGGCAAACCATGAATAATCCAGATAAAATTTAATATTGATTCTGGAGGAAAAGAAGTTTCTTTTCCAGTAACTGTGCTTTTCTGGTTTAAACTCTCTAGGGAATAACTGAACAAATGATGTAAGATTCCACCATTTGTTTCACTTGCCTCAGAGCAGAATGGCAGCTTTAATGAGAACATTCCTCAAAAATATCGTGAGGTGAAGGAATAACTCATTGTTGCCTCACATTAAAGCTTACAGTTGAGATAAACAGGTGTAACAAATGTCTACGTGGAATATCTGAGGGGACTGTTTCTCTGAGAAGGTAGGGAATTCCATATATCCATATATACAGGGGAATTTGCAAAGCCAAAAAACATGCATGCATGCATAGTGTAGGACACAACTTCAGAAAAGACCTCAGAATATAAGCAGGAAGTGAAGACTAAGGCAGAGCAAATAGCCAGTTTATTTGGAAAAGAGCCCCAACACAAAGCCAATCTGCAAAGATTTGAAGAAATTTTTCATTTTTCTTATTTGTCAGCTTTTTTTTGGTTTTCTTTTGGTTTGGCTACAGATATTCAAAGGAATCTCTGTCAAAACATGAGTCTGACCACAACTCTCAGAATAAAGATGTAAGAAATCACACAACCAAAAATATAGACTCAATAAGTCACTAAAAAAAAAAAATAAACACACTTCAAGAAACAAAGACAATCTTTGTTTCAGGGTTAGGGGGAAGCAATCTGATTTTTATCAATTTTCAACAACAATAACAACAACAGAAAATTTAAAAAGCATGAAAGAAAACAGAAACTATGGACCATTCACATGAGAAATTAGCAGAAATTGTAGATTTTAAAGTTAACATTCTAAATATGTTTAAAGAACTAATGAAAACCCCTAAAAAGAACTAAACAAAGTCAGAAAAACAATTTATTCATAAATATAGAATAGCCATAGAGAGATAGAAATTATAAAAAGAAACCAAATGGAGATTCTGGATGTGTAAAACTATAGCTAAAATGAAAATTTTACTAGAGAAGTTCAACATCAAATTTGAATATACAGAAGAAAAAATAGACAAACATGAAGAAAAGACCACTGAAACTATCCAGTCAAAGAAGAAAGAAAAAAAAAAAAGAATAAAAGGAATATGAACAAAGTTTAGAGGACATGTGGAAAATCATTAATATTATCAAACTTCAAAAGAATGGCTATAGTAATAACACATAAATGAGAAAAAATAACAAATATGGACAAGAATATGGAAAATTGGGAACCTCATAAGTTGTTAGCATGATTAAACATTTCTCTTCACTATGGAGACCAATTTTATGGTTCCTTAAAGATTAAAAATAAAATTTTCATAAGACCAGCATTCCATTCTAGGTATATACCCCCAATGATTGAAAATAAACACTTAAACCAAAATAAACTCACAAATGTTCAAAGAAGCATTATTATATATAGCCAAAAGTTGAAAAAAAATACAAATATCCATCAATAGATGAATGAACAAAATATATATTCACACAATAGAATATTCGTCAAAGGAATGAAATACTAATATACAATATAATATTATTTAAAGGAATGAAATACTAATACAAGCTACAACTTGGATAATCCCCAAAAGATATAAAGTAAGAGAATATAGGCTCAAAATGTCACATACTGCATGAACAAGGTGGTTATGGGTAGTGATTACTTATTGAATAAAGGATTTTCTTTTGTAGTGATGAAAATATTTTCAAACTTAACATTGGTGGTATATGACATTGTTAATACCAGTGAATTTTAAACTCTAAAATGTAAGTTTTAGGCAGCATGATTTTTACTTCAGTGTAAAAAATGCATACATTATAATTCTCATTAAAAATTTATATTATAAAGTAATATTTAAGGGAGCTGTTGACCAAGAACATTGATAATTAATAAAAATGATTTTAGATTCTGCTTTTGGCTCTCTCACTGACACATGTTTGGATCTAATTGGCCAAATAATTTCAAAGATTTTCAATCAAAATAGTTCCTGTATTATTTAGCAAACCTAGTGTATTTCCAAAGTCCTGGAGGTGAATATAACTGGTACTGGCCCATACCTGTCACATTATGATTAAGCTCCTCCCAGGATCCTCAGTACTCATCTGGTACAGGTATCATAAATCTACATACCACTGCAATAGGCATGAATTGGTTAATGACTACCTCCTTTGGGTCTTGGTTGGTAGATGTTTTGTTAGATCACTGCTGTACAATATATTGTACTAAACTTATGCCTGTCCATGGCACATGCTGTGACTAATGCCTTTACTCACATTAATTACTCTCTAAGGGTCCAAGAAAACCAGTAATAACATCAAAGCTTAATCCCACTCAATAATTTATTAAAAGATAATTTAAGATGACTTCCAGTGGTGGAGTTCAGAATTTTATCAGTGAAATTTGTCATCACTAATATTCTTAAAATGTTGAAATTCTGTTCATTAAAATATGACAAAAGTGCTAAAATAGTCCCTAGTAATCAGCATAGCAGTTTACATAAACAAAGAAACCCTCAATATTTTATACTTTTGGACCAAAATCAATGATAAATATAAAGAATAATTTAGATCATGTTTTGTTGTTTTGACTAGGAACAGAAAAACTAACATAGCAGGAAATCATATAGAAAAGAAACAAAAAACTAAGAAGTAAATATCACCTGAGTGTAGGTAGAGACATTAGTTGACAATGAATGTAATATTAGAGAAAATAATGGTGTGGTTTCTAAAGGATTTTTAGTAGCATAAACTAATTATCCTGCTCAAACAAAGGGAAATGACTATCCCGGTAGATAATTCTTTATTTTCTAAAATACACTCATGATAGTTTGATAGTGTTATATTTTTGTCATTCTATTTTTCTCCTTTGTCATTGTTCTTTGCTTCTGTTTGGTTGATTTTGTCCTAATTTTTAAGTACTATATGTTTTTATTGATTCAAATGTAGCAAATCCAAAAGTATAAAAATATATAAGTCCAAATTGAGAGTTTCTTTTATTTTATCATAATAATTACAATTAATATTATAATATATATTTATAGTTTATTTCTATGTGTATTCAAATACAAAACACATATTTATGACAATACTTTTATTTATTTATTTATTTTGAGAAAGAGTCTCACTTTGTTACCCTCAGTAGGCGCTGTGATGTCACAGCTCACAGAAACCTCAAACTCTTAGACTGAAGTAATACTCTTGCCTCAGCCTCCTGAGGAGTTGGGAGTATATGCACCCACGACAATGCCTGGGTATTTCTTTTCTTTTTTTTCTTTTTTCTTTTCTTTTTTTTTTTTTTGTAGTTGTCATTGATTGTTGTTCACCTGGCCGGGACCAGGTTCAAACCTGCCAGCCTTGGTGTATGTGGCTGGCATCAAGACTATGGCAATATATCTTAGTACTGAAATATATACCAAAAATTTTAAGCATACCAGTAAAAGCAGCTTTAACTCATTTTTCTTATTATTCTTTTATATCTATTAGATATTTTAAGTAATTTTTAAAGGGCCACGCTACTAAATGTATAAGGTATTGCTCATAGAAAGCCTATGGTTTTCTTGATTTATCATGACGTCTGTCTACCAGATAGCCACTTTTCTAAACGTGTGTCAGTGTTAAATTTTATGGTTTTTAATCCCTTGATTTTGACATTTGCTTAAGAATTAAATTTTCCTTCATTTTAAAATTTAATTAAAAAGTAATATTGCTGTGAAAAATGAGAAGGGGGCTACATTGCATCAATATGACTGATCACAGCATTTTAAAAATAAAACAAGGTTAATTTAAGGGAGAAGATGGTAAGTTGAAGATGTGATTTATGCTACATACAGCAGGCATATGCAAAGAAATATAATCATAAGCTAATAGAAGAGATAGCATACACTCTTAAAAATATTTAATCATCTCTGTAGAAGTCAAGAAAGCAGAGGAGACATATAAAAAACAAATAACAAAACAACAAACTTAAAATCAACTTCAACAATAATTACAATAAATGTGAATAGACTAAATACTGATTAAAATAAAGAGAGATTCTTCATTATTTAAAAGGCACAAATTTATCCTGCAATAATAGAAACCCTGTAAATGTGAAAGAGACTGGATCAAAGTAAAACCTTGGTAAAACATGTATCATGGCCAACGTAGGCATTAAAAAATAAGAGATGATTCTATTTATGGTGGTCAAGTAGACTTTAAGACAAATATATTGACAGAGCGTTAAAATTACAGTTAAAAAAGATAAAATGGTTGAGTCTTCAAAATATATTCAATCATACATATGTGTCGTGTCCACCTTTTAACAAAGATTCAGAATATATGATAAAATTAAGAGAAGTAAAAAGAAAATAGACATGCAAAATTATAGTAAAATTTTACTTCCTTTTTCTCAGAAAGTGAAAGATCAATTAAAAATATATCAGTAGAGATAGAGAAAATCTTAAACAATAGCATTATCTACATTTACCTAATTATATAATGAAACATATGTGTGTGTGCACACAGGTGTGTTTATGTTTATGTGTTTGTGTGCTTATGTCCCAGTTTTTTAAACTATTCAACTGTTGATGGATACGTTGGCTCTTTCCAGGCTTGACTATTGTGAATAATGATGCGATAAACAGGGAAGTACAGTTATCTTTATGAGGCTTTGATTTCATTTTCAAGGTGTTTATATCTGAAAGAGGGATTACTGGGTCATGTGGTACTTCTACATTTAATTTCTTTTAAAACCTCTATACTATTTTCCATAATGGCTGTACCAATCTACATTACCACAAACACAGTACAAGATTTGTGTCTACAACTTTAATGGTATTTGTTATATTTTGACTTTTCAAAAAAAAATTGGCATCAATTCAAGACATCTATTGTTCAACATGGCAACGACATTTCACAGTATATTATATTCCTGAAAAATGTTTAAATGGTGGATACATTTTGACCATTTAAAAAATGCCCTCTATAACATGTAGAATTTGCATTTTCCTCGTGATTATTGATACTGAACACATTTTCCTATATTTATTGGCCATTGTTATGTCTTCTTTTTCCAAATGTCTATTAAGTATTAAATATATAATGGAATATTATTTACTCCCCCAAACAAATGATCTTACCCTATAACAAACATGAATGAAACCGGAACATATTATGCTAAGTGAAATAATCCAGACACAGAAAATATTGCATGATATCAATTCTATGTGTAAGTCAAAATATATTACACATGCACAGACACACAGAGACAAGACATTGGTTAGCAGGGCATGGATAAGGGGAAAAAAAGAGATGTGGCTTAGAGGATACAATAGAACGGAATATAAGATGGACAAGTCTACAGATCTAATGTATATATTTATACTGTAAATGATAAAATTGTACTATACAGTAGAACTTCTGGAAGTCGACCACCCAAGGGACTGCACCAAACTGGCCAACACAAGGAGGTGGCCAACATAAGGCACTAGACTTATTGTACTGATACATACATGAGGTGCATGTCCTGTGTATGAAAATTAGGGCAACTTAAGGAAGTAGCCTACTTAGGGAGGTGGTCAACTCTGGAGGTTCTATTGTATTTCAGTTTCTTCTTAAATGAATAAATTGTAGGTACTCTTGCCAAAAAAATAAAAATAATAGGTATTGATGCAACATGACAGATTCTATTTCCCTCATGATAGTAAACAATTTACTATCTATATGTGTCCTACAATGTCATGTTGGATACCTAACTTTGACAATCCTTTAATGAGTATAACCAAGAGAAAAAGTGACACTGCAGATCTTAAAACATTAAAAGAATAAAAATATTTATTATGATCATTACAGAAATAAATTTTCTATCTTATATTAATTTGACAGAAGCCCTGAAAAATACAGCTGACTAAATTTACACAGAAAGAAACAGAAATTGCCACCAGCCCCAAACAGGTTTGTCCAGAAGTAGAACATAGAGTTAAAAAGATTTTTCTCAAGCCTTATAATTTAATGTTTGAGGTGAGACATGGGGTGGGTCACCCCCTATAATCCTAGCACTCTGGGAGGATTGCCTTATCTCAGGAGCTCAATGCCAGCCTGAACAAGAACAATATCTTTTCTCTAAAAATATCCATGTGTTGTGGCAGGTGCCTATAGTTCCAGTTACTTGGGAGACTGAGGCAAGAGGATTGCTTGAGCCCAAAAGTTTGAGGTTACTGTGAGCTATAATGATGCCATGACACTTTAACCAGAGTGAGATGGTGACTGCCTCACACAGAGTGAGACTCTAAAAGCAAAAGCAAAGTAAGATTTAATGTTGTAATATTGGTCTTGTGTTTGAGATTTGTTCTATTTGTCTTGAGACAAATTCCCCTCAAGCTATGAGCCTGTTATAATAAATTAAACAGGTTATGTATCACCAAAATACAGTGGTGGACAGACATAGCATTGCTATTTCCAATCCAAAAATCAGAATTAAGAAAGTTCAAAGGAATAACCACCTATGATCCTAATCAAGGGTGGTGGTTGCGTCCCCAAGATTCAGGCAACCCTGTGCACTTGCCTTTGTGGGGAGCAGCACGTGCAGCAGCTCTCAGGTTCAGAGTCACATTTCTGAGGCTTTCCCATATTGGAATCACAGTCCCATTGCTGTACCATTCAGCATCTCAGAGTTAGCCCTAGCCTTGCAGGTTCATAAAGCATTGACTTTGTGGGAGCTGTCTTTGTAGGTAGGTCAATAAGGTAGTTCTCTGTGTGCATCCCCAGGCTCTCTGAGGCATCCTTTGACTCTGGTTTGACATCTGGGTTGAAGCAGTCATGCCTTCACAGTTCTTGTTTACTGTGTGCCTGCAAAGTTAGCACTATGTAGGCGCCTTCAAGGTTTACTCGGGGGTGTTCAACCTTTTGGCTAGTCTACATTTAAAGAAGAAACATTGTCTTAGGCCACATGTTAAATCCACATACACACACTACACTAGTGAAAGCTGATGGGCAAAAAAGAAAAAAAAAAGCAAAAATTCTGTGCATAATTTTCGTGATATCCAACACCACAGATAAACAAAAAATTCCTCACACTATAATCCTAATTATGTAGTAGTCTGTTGAGAAATTCTTCTAAAATCATCACTGATGAAAAGAAGTGAAGTAATCTCTTTTGCAGCAACTTGGATAGAACTGCAGACCTAATGTTCTCTTATCCTAAGTGAGGTAACCCAAGAATGGAAAACAAACACCACATGTGCTCTTTAATAATTGAGAGCTAAATAATGGGCACACATGGGCGCAAAGAGGTGTGAAGGGCATTGGAAATCAGAGCAAGTGGGGTGGGGAGGAAGGAAGGGTGGGAGCATAGGAGGCGGATGGGTAAAATATTACCTGTCAGGTACAATGGCACTAACTTGGTGATGGCCACACTAAAAGCTCCACCTTAAGCATTTTACAAGGTATCCACATAGCAAAAGTGTTTGTACTATGTTCACATACTTAATATTTTGAAATTAAGTAAATATGTATTTCTTCTGCTAAGTATCCTAGCTTACTGTTCAGAAGTTCTTTTTTTCCAAAAATATTAGGGCACAAACACAATTCAGCAAAGTTTTTGCCACTTTAAATCAAAGATAGTTTTCCCTCCAGTTCTCAATACCTCATTCCCCATTTCCATCTGGGACCTCATTAGAATGACTGTCTTTGTTTGTATTTCTACCAGCAGTATGGTCACAACTACTTAGGTAATCTCTAAAAAGATTTGGGCTTTTATTACAACTCTTCTTTTATGAGCGCTCACAAATGTTCTCTTTAGTGCTATTTTTAACATTTTTTTTTTTTTGACAGTTTTTGGCTGGGGCTGGGTTTGAACCCGCCACCTCCGGCATATGGGACAGCACCCTACCCTTTTGAGCCACAGACACCACCCTCTTTAGTGCTATTTTTATTGACACTATTAGCTTTTTCTAGCATGCACTTATAATTTCTTTTAGCCTCTATCTATTACCCAGTTCCATAGCTGCATCCACATTTTTAGATGTCTGTTACAGCAATACCCTACTTCTTGGTATCAATTTCGATTTTAGTTCATTTGTACGGTTACAACAAGATACCTGAGACTGGGTCATTTAAAAACAACAGATATTTATTTTTCTTGGTTCTAGAGGCTAGGAATTTCATACTCAAGGTGCCAGCAAAATATCTGGTAAAAGTCTAGTCCTCACAGTGCTATCTATCTATCCTATGTAGTATAAGGGGCAGAGGGCAAAAGTGGGTTTACATAATTTCCCTGAGCACTAATTCATTTTGAGGGCAGAATTCTTTTGACTTAATTACCTCCTAAATGCCCCACTTTTTAATATTATATTTCAATATCACAATGGTAATTAAGATCCAACGTACAAATTTTATAGGGACACATACATTCAAACTATTGTCTAAAGTTTCATTGCATCTGTATTCCTTTTATTGTCAATATCTGGTCTGAGTCATGAAGAATATTTGGTGTTTGCCAAGCAGCAGGCTTTAAGGAAAGGGTATTTTGGTCAGAAAGGATTGTATGACGCTTAGATGTAAATAAATGGATGGTTCAAAAACCTGAAGGTGCTTTAACGTCTGGAGTACAAACGTGCAATAGGAGGTATGAAAAGATTAGACTGGTGGAGTGAGCCAGGTGGCAAAATGAATATTTATAGTTTGTCATGAACACCAACAAAAACAACAACAAAATAACTGTATCACAAGAGCATTAGTGAGCCACCAAGGGACCTTAATCGTAGTGTTGGAGGATAAGAAATGCATGTTAGGAAAATCTCTGTGGCTACAATAACAAGCAGAGATTGAAAATAAAGAAAACTAGAAGTGACAGAATTATAATGGAGGCTAATATGGTGAGGGTGGTAAAAGGCCAACAGATTATAAATATATTAATGAGTTGGAATTCACAGGACAGGAGGATTTTTTTTTTTAATTTAGCAAACGTTTATTGAGGGCTTAAAAATTGCCAGTCTTTGTCCAAGTGAACAAAGAGGAAATGTAAATGTAACGAGGGAGCCCCTAATCCAGGAGGAAGCCCAGACAAATACACAGTGGTTAGAAAAA
>NW_003852435.1:4293774-4298959 GCF_000181295.1 Otolemur garnettii
AATTATATCTTTTAGTCTCTTTAATTTTTACAAGTGAATGTCAAGTTTACTTAATGGTTAAAACACCTAATAATTGTTGTTTTTTTTTTTTTTTTAGAGACAGAGTCTCACTTTGTTGCCCTTGGTAGAGTGCCATGGCATCACAGCTCACAGCAAACTTCAGCTCTTGGGCTTAGGTGATTCTCTTGTCTCAGCCTCCTGAGCAGCTGGGACTACAGGCATCCACCAGAACACCCAGCTATTTTTTATTGCAGTTTGGCCGAGCCGGGTTTGAACCTGCCACTCTCAGTATATGGGGCCAGCACCCTACTCAGTAAACCACAGGCACTGCCCCCTGATAATTGTTTTAAGTAGCAACATATATTAGTTGCAGTCAAGGTTTTTTGGGGGTATACAGCCTCTCAATTACTACCTCCAACACCTTTCAAAACTACTGCTGAGAAACTAGTATTTATGGTGGATTACCTGAAATATTAAGTCCAACCATTTTTCCTCATGCTCTAAAATATATTGTTAGGTTAATTAATATAAGTAATGTAGAGCAAATAGTCTGATTGCTATAGAATTCTGGTTAAATTACATGGCTTATCTTTAAAGCAATATCTTATTCCTACATATCAAACATCATGAAATTATCTTATAAAAGTTTCCATTGTGTTATTTACAAAATTGCAAATAAGACATATTTAATCATAATATATATTACTCTATCAATACTCATAAGAATATTTTTTCAGTGGTTATTGTATTATAATTTATGTACTTTTGAGCAATTGCTGTTTTTACATAATCAATTATCTAAAATTTTAAAATGCAGTGTTTGTAAATGGAATAACCTACCAAAAAATCTCAAATACATATTTGCAAGTAACTTTTGGCAGAGGTAAATATGTTTAAACAACATATCTTATATATTAACTTGATGCTTGGACCTATCTTACTTTTTGAATATATATTTTTTTCTTATAGTGCATTTCATAATTATTTCACATTATCTAGATATAATTTATTCTATCACTTGAAAATCTATCTTACATGATTGTTGTAAGACAGTAAACATTAGAAAATATCTTGTCATACTTTCAATGAAAGAAATTTGGTCTATAACCATTCATTCTATAATCATATCTAATCATATTTTCATATTACATTTACTAAAATATTACTATACACTTAGAAAATCTCTTTATTTGGTCATTACTTCTATATGGGTTGCTTCGGCAACAAACTATGAA
Organism: Otolemur garnettii; assembly: GCF_000181295.1. Taxonomy (NCBI): domain Eukaryota; kingdom Metazoa; phylum Chordata; class Mammalia; order Primates; family Galagidae; genus Otolemur; species Otolemur garnettii. The sequence continues at coordinate 4,295,010 of NW_003852435.1, forward strand.
TTATGTTAGATGATCGAATAAGAAATTTTGAAGGGCACAATTTGCAGGTCTTGGAACTTTTATATTGATTAAAATATCAGGTGCCTATAACACTTAAAGAATATGCAAATGATGCAATGATAGAAATTTATAAAAGAATGTTAATATAATGAGCAAGGAAATAAATATTTACTTATATTCAACATAGCATTTTAGAGACTAAATACATATACCATTTTGTTCACTATTTTCTCTAAAATAAAGTGTACACAGACCACTTTATCCATTAGAAATAGATTATATTTCATTGCATTAAACAATTTTTTGAATATTAAATTATTTATTTGTCTATATCTACATATTAGTAGTCTTAACAATAACAACAATATACATCTAGGGAATTTTTTTTTTTTTTTTAGGCAGAATCTCACCATGTCACCCTGGGTAGAGTGCCGTCACAGCATCATAGCTCAGAGCAACCTCAAACGCTCCAGCTCAGGAGACCCTCTTGCTTCAATCTCCTTAGTATCTGGGCCTATAGGCACTGACCTTGATGCATGGCTAGTTTTCCTATTTCTTAGTAAAGATGAAGCTTTGCTCTTGCTCAGTCTGGTCTTGAACTGAGCTCAAGCAATCTACCCACCAGAATGCTTGGATTACAGGGATGAACCATGAGGACCATTCTGAGGAACTTATTTTAAAAATTTATAACTCTTTTATGTTTATAAATGTTTTGCAAAGATAATACAGAGAATTTCTACATGCCTTACATTCAGTTCACTTATTTTTAACATCTTACAATGATTTGTTACATTTGTTACAATTAATTTGAAAATTGATAAATTCTTACTTAAAGGCGCCTGCATTATTTAGATCCTTAGTTTATCTCTAATGTCTTTTTTAATTTCAATATCCATAATAATTCTATATTACACATATTAGTGACGTCTTCTTTGAGTCTGTTTTGCTACAGCAGTTTCTTTGACATTAGTTGTTTTCCATGACTTTGATGGTTTTGTTTGTTTGTTTGTTTTGTATTTTTGCAATTTTTTGGCCAGGGCTGGACTTGAACCTGCCACCTCCAACATATGGGGCCAGCGCCCTACCCTTTTGAGCCACAGGCACCGCCTGACGTTGTCAGTTTTGAAATGTACTTTTTTGGGTATTTTGTAGAATAAACTTCAGAGCTCACCTAATGTTCACAATGTGAGGTTGTTCACCACCCTCCTCCTCCCATCTGGGTGAAGGGCTCCGCTACAACTTGAACTTTCCCTTAGAAAAGAAAGCAATGCAACTTGAATATTTTTACCCTCACATTAATCTGAAATAAACAAGCAAAATAAAATAAAATTATACTTAAAAAAGAGACTTACCTATTATTTACGTTATTAAACTGGGATAACAGATTTTGTGGGAGAATATTCCAAAAGGTAAATTGTACTACTCAGCAAATTATTACAAAGGAAAATACTTCCACCATGATTTATAACTTCGTATGTAAACCTTAATTACCTGGCTTCGGAAGTGTTTGTCGGGTTTTCCCACTGTAAATTTGCTCTTTTTCTTTGTTCCTCTTTTTTCATTCTGTAATCTATGGAGGAATGTCTCTATGAACATCCAACAAATAAGGAGTGGGGCGATTTCTCCTAGTTTTAGTGGTAGAGTATCTACATGACATATTTAAATTATTCTACATAGAACATTTGTCTCTTCTCTCCCAGCTATTCATTTATTTGGTTATTTATTTATATCAGTATGGACTCCTAGATATTTGTATATACTTTGAGTTGTGATCAAACATTTATTTTATTGCTTAACTTGTGGGAATCTCTCAGTTGATTATTATACCCTTTGACTTACTCCCATATATGTATTTGTTTTGTTTAATTTTTGCATACTTTATTACTTTCTGGATTCTCAAGAGAGCGTCACAATTATTTGCATATTTCCTGCTACAGTCATAGAATCATCCATTTTGAGTAATGCTCTGGTTCCTCTAATTGGGGGGGGGAACAAGTCTGGCCACTGAGCATATTCAAAACTACTGTAATATTGTTGCTTTATGACCTCTAAATTAACACAGCAAGAAAAAAATGTGTGCTTATTAATCTGTCACTAACTTATGTAAACAGACATATCTATAGTTCCCACATATAAATGTCTATGTCAATAATGAGCTAGATATACATTCATACAGAAGTGTTCTACTCTAATCTTTTAACACAGAATCCAGTGTGGCTCTTCTTACCAGGTATAACATTCCACTCCGAAGGTGGAAAGCTAGGTTCTCAACACATATCATTAATTTACTTCACCATTCAACTCCATTATACATGTGTAATAATTTCAGAATTATTAATCCCTATCCCTAAAGTAAAAAAGAAACTTTATCAATGAGAGTACAGTTCTCACAAATGATCACTTTTGTCCATGTTTTAGAGACTCTTCTCATTTTAAAATCTATTTAGGTTAGTTCTTTATTCTGCCATTCCCTTCACTACAATTGATTTATAAATTTCTAACAAATTTAGATTATTTTGTCATAGTCTACAATGCATGCTGAGATAACTCTGGCCAGCTAATTAGTATTTTTATTAATTTTCATAATTTAATTTGTTGTAGGTACTGCAATTTTGAATGTTTAATTCCTTCAACACCAACAGCCCTATACAGAATAGCTTTACCTCCTGGAAAATACCTGTTTCCTCTATACAACGTGCCTTCCTGCACTAAACCCCAAACAGCCAACAATCGCTCTAACATTTCAATTATTTATCATTTCCCAGAATGTCATATGATTGATTTGGTATAATATGTACCTCTTTTAGACTAACTTCTATCACATAGTGATATAAAATTAGGAGTCATCAATGTCTTTTTGTTTCATCAATGTCTTTTGTTTGATTACTAATTTCTTTATATCACTGAATAATGTTCCATTGCATGGTGGAATCAATAAATTCATTTATTTACCTATTAAAAGATATTTTGGTTGCTTTCAGTTTGGTCAGTTACGAATAAAACTTCTATAAACATTCATAAGTAGGTTTTGCATGAACTTGAGTTTTTAAATCTAGCTATTAGCATGACTACTGGATAATACGGGGAAAGTATATTTAGTTTTGGGGAAAAAAATGTGAAATGATTGTACAAAGTGCCTGTACCATTTTATATTACCAGGCACAAATATTGAGAGCTCTTATTGGCCTAGATTCTCATTAGCAGTTGTCAATTGTCAAGTTTTAAGTTTTTTCTTTTTTTTTAATACTAACAGGTGTATAATAGGGATTAGGGTTAGGGATAGGGTTAAACCTAGCAGTATTTTATTTGTAATCTACTGATGGAAAATAACATTGGGTATCTTTTCAATGCTTATTTCCCATCTATTTGTCTTAATTCATTTTTTGCATCATTTTTTAAAATAAACAGGTTGCTTATTTTATTTTTATTGAATTTTAAGAGTCCTTTGTACATTTAATATAAAAATCCTTTGTCAGGTGTGTTTTTGCAAATTTTTTCTTTCAGTTGTCTGAAAGAAATAACAGCTTATCTTTTCATTCTCATAGTAGTGTCTTTCAAAGAAAAAAAGTTTTTAATTTTACTAAAGATGAATTCTAATTGGTTTTCCTTTGTGGGGAACACTATTGAGGTTATATCTTAAAACATATCAGCAAGCTCAAGGTCATGTAGATTTTGTCTTGTATTTCTTTCTTTAATTTTCATAGTTTTGCATTTTAATTTAGATCTTAATCAATTTTGGGTTCATTTTTGTTTGAAATTTAAGATCTATATTTAGGTTTCCTTTTGGAATGAAGGATTCTAATTTTTCCAGCATGATTTCTTGATTACCAAGTTTTCAACATCAAATTGCCTTTGCTCCTTTGTCAGAAAACAATTTATCCTTTTCCTCTTGCTTCTTTCTCAGCTTTTATTTCTTTGATCATTGAGTCTGTTCTTTTACCCACATAGGG
>NW_003852435.1:4308978-4313114 GCF_000181295.1 Otolemur garnettii
ATTTATTGCAAAAATATTTCATGTATTTGTTATTTTAAATGGATTTTTTTAACCAAATAACTTCTTTACCTTATGGTTGTTCTTTGCTAGTGTGTGTGTATATGTGTGTATACATACTGTTTTATAGTTGTTTCTAGTAAACTTCCTAATTTCCTTCATTGGAAACTCAATAACCTTTTTTTTTTTTTTTTTAATTTTACCTAAACAACAGAGCTAAGTTCATAGAAAGAAAGTTTCCTCCCTTTTGAAAAACTGGATGCTTTTTATTACTATTTCTACTGGATAATTTAATTTCTTTTTCTTGCCCTGGTGTACTGGCTGCTGGCTAACACTTCCAGTATAATGCTGAATAGGAGTAAGTATCAGTATTCTTTTTTTTTTTTCTTTTTCTTGGTCATAGGAGGAATTTCCAGTCTTTCACCATTGAAGATGATGGGCATGTGGTGCACTTAAAAATACTGTGTATTTTGCTCTTGGTGGAGAAGTTTTCTGTTAATGTCTTTTAGGTGAAAGTATTCAATGCAGTGGTTCAATTTTTTAATATTTTTTCTGAATTATTAAGAGAGAATTTTTGTGTAATCTATTCTAGATTAGTCACTCATAAAAGTCTAAGAGTTTTGTTTCATTTGTTTTATGTCTCTGTTAACAGATGCCTAGACGTTTAGACTTGCTATATACTTTTTACGTATTAACACTGTCATTGTCGCTTACAGTTAGTGGCTTATTATTCACAGATAGTAAATTTTGTCAATTAGAGATGGTATAGAATGTTATCTATAATTAATTTAACTATTTTTGGCATATTTGCTATAATTCTTTGTTTTCTACAGTGGTTTCTGTTGTAGAGTTTATGGTATGCATCTTTCATTCATCAGAGTTTCTCTTCAAATAATATCATGCCGTGCCCCACAATGTGTAGTATAATACCATAAGATAATATGGTTCTATATCTCTTCATCCAGCCTTTATGCAATTGTACATTTTACTTACACATAAATTAAAAAGGCAACTGAATGATACCTTTTTTGCTTAGGAATGTCAAATAAAGAGGGTGCCAAAAAAATTATGCACATTTTAAGAGTTGTTATCTATGTGTTACTTTTTTTTTTTTTTTTTTTTGCAGTGTTTGGCTGGGGATGGGTTTGAACCCACCACCTTTGGCATATGGAGCTGGTGCCCTATTCCTTTGAGCTACAGGTGCAGCTCTGTATTACTTTTTGAAATAGAATTGAATTATGGTAGCAAAATGTAGCATGATTTTTGTAGTATCTTTGTAATTGCTTAAGGCAAATATGAATTGTATTCATCTTTTGTTATCAGTATATATTTAGTATTATAATTTTAATACAGGTATTTTCCTTTCTTAAAATGTGTATACACTTTCTGGCATCTGCATATAGTATATAGAATAAACACTATTTGATAGCACAACAAAGTCAAGGTTATTTGAAATAGATTTAAATATTAAGAAAAAACTCATATATTTACCTTCATAGTTATCATTTCTCATATTCTACATTTCTTAGGCATAATCATATTATGACTCATAGCATTTTCTTTCTGTCTTTAGGATCAACTTTAACATTCTTGGTAGAGTGGATGTGCGAGTTGTTGGACTGCCATTGTCAATGTGGTCATTTAGAACAAAGTACTCAACTGAGAGCAGCAACAAGCCTTTATATGTTTATTGAGACTGTCTAGGCAAAAGGCAGGGATTCTGTTTCCAAGCATTCAATTTTTACAAAGAAATGGCCCCTGACAATGTCCCTTGATTTTGCAAACCAGCATGAAGAGTAAATGAACCAGAGTGCGAATGGTGGGGAATTGAGAAAATAAGTCACACAAGAGTCAGAGACTTCACAAAAGACAAAGAGATGGGAGGTCTGATGCAGCTGATGACTGCGCTAGGACTGAACCATGTCAACAGCTTTGTTTATATAGTACATAAACAAGGTTGCTTATATTAACAATGTTGCAAATCAGCAAGGAAAGTGAGTGTAAATAATTTCTTTTCTTTTTTTTTTTTTTGAGACAGAATCTCTCTATGTAAGCCTCAGTAGAGTGCTATATTATCACAGCTCACAGCAACCTCCAACTCTTGGGAACCTCCAACTCTTGGGCTTAAGTGATTCTCTTGCCTCAGCTTCCCAACTAGCTGGGACTACAGGCATCTGACACAATGCCCGGCTATTTTTTGTTGCAGTTGTCATTGTTGTTTAGCAGGCCCAGGCCAGGATCAAACCTGCCAGCCTCAGTGTATGTGGCCAGCACCGTACTCACTGAGCTATAGGCACTGAGCCAAGTTTGAATATTTTCATTTTATAAGACAGAGAGGAAGTAACAGGATAAGTAAAAGAAATTTTATCATAAACAATAATCTTTTATTATTTTTCAGTTTTTGGCCAGGGCTGAGTTTGAACCTCCCCCCCCCGATTTCCTGTATACAGGCTGGCCCTAAACAATAATCTTAATGACATGAATCTTAGACCATGGGTGAAGATTAACTTTAGGGAAAGAAGGATATGTGCTTTTATGCAAAAGATAGGAGAATATATAGAAGCTATGTGACTTCTGGCAGAGGGAGCCAGGAGAAAAGACTATTGTTTTGGGAAGGCAGGAGAAGCAGTTGGGGGTATTCCTTGGATGCACCTTCTGGGCTATGGGGTCTTGCTGCCTCACAATCGGCACTCTATAGCTTGACATGGAGTCCAAGTGGGAGGAATCATTTCACTATTGAAGAGCTCAATATAAAAGTCTCCTCTTATAAGACAATCTTGGCAGAGATGCCTAACAATTACCTTAGCAGAGGTCTATGTTAAGGCATTCTCTGAGTGGAGGTGCCTGGGCTAGAAATGCACATATGGTATATGTGCATGACTTCTCCTTGACTGAAACTTCCTCCAGAAACTACAATGCATTGCCTATATACCATGTCTTGTGAGGGTAGAGCAGCTTTCCCATAGTAAGTCTGCTAGACATGACTTTGTAATTTCCTATGTCAAACCTGAAAGATTACGTATAAGATGTATTATTGACCCAGATTACTTAACAAAACTACACTTCTATCTGTCTTAAAAAGTATTTTATTTTCATTGAAAAAAATTCATAAAATATAAAATTTCAGTTCACTATTTTTCAGTGTTATTGGTTAATTACTTCACCATTTTATCACTTATATAGTTTTTCATGATGGTCACCTTTGAAGTACTTCCCTGGGCCATCTACAGACCATAGAGATATTCAATTAATGAGGTACACATAGTACTTTTTCCAGGATGAGTTCAAATACTTAATTGTGAAACCTTATATGATGGTAGCTATGATGGCCATTCCAGAAATAATTCCAAAATTGCTTTGAAGTGTATACTAGGTGCTGGCATTGGTGCATAGCTCCCCATGGAGAGTACATCACAGGTGACCATAGTGATATGTAGTAATGGGGTTGTAACACTTTTTCTAAGATGAATACACAAATTTAATTGTCCCACTTTATATAAATTTTGAGTTGTTTTATGATATCATATTAATCAATGATTCATAAATAATTTGATTGTGATGGCTTTGAAGAAATTTTATTCAGATTTTCTATGCTTGAGTTTTATTGACTTCTTTGGATCTCAGGATTTACAGTTTTCAATGAATTTGGAAAAAGTTTGACATTAATTCTTCAATTTTTTTCTACTTTTTTTTTTCCTTTCCTTTGGGGATATCAATTCAATATATATCAGATTTTTGAAAATGCCTCACAGATAATTAAGTATCTGTTCATTTTATAAATTTATTTATTTTTCTTTCTTTTGTGCTTTGTCTATGTCCTTCTTATTACAGTTTCTTACTATTAACCAATCTTTTCTTCTCTAAGGCCTAATCAACTATTACTATCATTCAATAAATACACCATCCTACGTATTAGGTTTTAATTTCTAGAAATCTAGTTATTTTTGTGCCTTTTGTGACCTACTCTTTTCAAGTATAGATAACATTTATAATAATTGCTTGATTCTTGCTAGTTCTAATAAATGTATCAGTTCTGGTTTGGCTTGATTGATCAATAATATCTTCCTTATGCAGTAAGATGGATTAGTTTTCTCAATTATGGGTCATATTTTTCTGCTCCTTTACATGCTGATTTTTTT
>NW_003852435.1:4313649-4315158 GCF_000181295.1 Otolemur garnettii
GTATTGGCTGGGGCTGGGCTTGAACCTACCACCCCTTGTATATGGGGCCGTCACCCTACTTCTTGAGCCACAGGCACTGCCCCACACCTTGTAATTCTTAATTGTGTATCTGTAATGGAGGTAGGGAGCTGTTCTGACAATAAGAAGTATTTAGTAGTCCTATCCTCTATGTACCAAATGCCAATAGAATAATACCCCAGTTGTGACAACACAAAAATAGCTCTGGAAATTGATGTATGTCTCTTTGGAGAAAATAAATTCTGGGTAAGAACAAACTGTTCAGCATTTTATTAGTTTATTTCTATAATGACTTTCTTCTATATAATCTAGCTGATGCCCCATAAATTATATGGTTTCGAACCCTGAGTGGTGAGAATTGTCACTCCTCCGCTTTGTGTGATCACCAGGTACTATTTCTTCTAGTTTAAAATTTTCTTTTTTCCCTATGCTTGAGTACTTTCTTACAAACATTTGGTGATCGGTATTCTGTTGAACACTTGAGAGGTATCTGTGACACAACTTAAGTCTCTCTCTGATAATCTTTCATATGCTCTCAAATTCTTTTGAGCTCCCCAAACTCTCAGTTTTATTTATTCAATCCAAGGAATCTACTCTTCTCCACCTATGTTTGTCTGTATGGAGATCCAACCTGGAAATGTTCTTTCTTTGGTAAATTGAGGCAATAGAAAAGCTGTCAGCAATTTTTTTTGTCTCTTACAAGTATACCTATTTTTTATGGTTTGTTCTTCAGTGTTTCATATATATCTTCATTCCATTGTGATTTCAGGTAGGTGGATGAATTTGGTTTATTGTATAGAAATGGAACTCTGACTTAGTCTAGTATTAAAAATAGAAAATCCACATGATTGTCTTAGGGAAGAAAAATTGAAAATAATGTTCCCCAGCATTTATACACTATGTATGCAACACTAGGATGTGGAATGAAAATACTAGAATGTCTATTATGTTCATTATTTCAAAGGAAGTGTGAGAAAAATCCAATAAATACTGATATTTGATATGCGACTCTATAGCACAACTCACTGAATGCATGGGATTGATCAACCTTTATTTTACTAAATAGATAGCAAAATCTACAAAAAGGAAGAGAGATGAACTTCTGATTTTATTTCAGCAAATTATGACAACTTATGATTTTATTTCAGCAAATCATGTATGTGATTTAAAATGCAACATCTGTAATCAATATGGTTACTTTTATAAAAATAAGAATTTGAAATAGATTGCTTACAACATCAGTAATATACTAGGTAGTGTCTTTGAAATGCTTTTCTGTTACTAAGAAGTTCACTTGATATCTTATACTGAACTCAAGCCTGAGTTGTTTTTCTTTCACAAAAAGATATTTCCAAATTTGCTGACATCTTTAGTAATAATTACCCACTGTCAGTAGACGCTGTCTAGCAGATTTCTTTTTAAATAGCAAACAATATGTGCCTTAAGCAAATGGAGACTTTATATAATGAGTTGAGATGCTTTCAAAACTAT
>NW_003852435.1:4315645-4320948 GCF_000181295.1 Otolemur garnettii
GGGAGATAAAAAGACCTATATATAGACCTCTCTCTGAGGTCTATCTTCAGGTCTTACTTCTGTTTGGTAAAACTTCACTGGGAACTAATAGTCTCTGCTTTTTACATTTGCCACAGATGCAATTACCATTTATCAATTGTCTCCAATTTTTAGAAGTGCAATTCTATTTGTTTAACTTTTCATTTAAAAAGAATTAAAGAACATTTATATTTGTAATCTTTGCGCACAGACATTTTAGGATTCACTTAACTTATGTAGTGTTGTAAAACTACTTTATTTGGAGAGAGCTGTATCTCTGATTAAGCATGATACACAATACCTACCATTCGTAAAAAATGAAATACCTATTTTTAAATTATTCCTTAACACCAACTATTTTTGCCATTATCAACTATTCATTTAATCACTGTTAAATAGTTTTCTTTTAATTTTCAATAGATATATGCTGATATTCATTGTCATTCTTTATGTATAAAACAATTGGTTCACATTTCAAGGAGATATTTTCTAATATCTATTAGCAAGTAAAGCCCAAACAACACATTTTAAACATCTACTATTTCAAAGGAACAGGAGTAAATACTTGAAACACTTAAATGTATGAAGCTTTTTCGTTTCTTTTATTTTTCTTTATGGATTTTTTTTCCATTATCATAAAGTTAGCACAGTACTTTAATAGCTTTCTTGGAGCCTTCGTATGTGGAAGAGAAACCTATTATGTTCTCAGTAACAAAACATATTGGAATGAACTCACCTGCACTTTAGGGGTTTTTAAATTAGAAGCATAAAAACAAAAGTAACTGCTTCAAGAAAGCTTATAAGACATATCATTACAAGATCTGGAATGCTGCTGTAAGCTATGACCTGCTACCAAGAAACGTGTAACTAACTAGAAAAAAATACTTTTGGGGATCCAATTTAAATAAAACCTTACTAGGGCTTAGCTCATTATTATATAAAATCAGATATGCATGGATTAAAACTTGTTCCTGAAATGTAATTCATTTAGGAAAGATATAAAAGAAAATAATATGTTACTATATTTTTGTGTCCAGACAATTTTACACACCCCTGCAAAAAGTTTAATGGCAAACAAAATTTCAATTTTATCATTTCAATGTAATTAGTTAATTTAATTTTATCTACTTAATTTTCCTCTTTTCATGGTTCAGAAAATTGTCTTAAAGAAATTAAGCCAACCTTTTCAGGTAAATAATAATAGGCAACTACTGCGAGGTGAAACAAAGCCTCTCATTCAGTTCTCATATTCTAATAAAACAATATACGGCAAATCTGAGACTTCATTGTTATCACACAAATCACATAAAAGACAATGTTGAGTATCATTAAAAGTGCTGGCTATCTGAACTACATATTTGTAGAAATATCATTCCTCAGATCCTTTCTTTCTTTCTTTTATTTTGAGACAGAGTCTTACTTTGTCACCATTTGTAGGGTGCTGTGGCATCATAGCTCATAGCAACCTCCAACTCCTGATCGTAAGTGATTCTCTTGCCGGCCTCCTAAGTTGCTGAGACTACAGGTGCCTGCCACAATGCTTAGCTATTTTAGAGATGAGGTTTCGCTCTGACTCTGTCTCGAGCCTATGAGCTCAGGCAATCCACCCACCTTAGCCTTCCAAGTGCTGTCAGATTCTTTCTTAAATATCTTTCCTTTAATTTCAACACTGCAAAGCTAGCCATTACATATTTTCTTTTGTTATTATGCTTTATTAATATTCAGTCACATAGAGTTAAAATGGGAATTAATAATTATATCAAAATGCCCAGTTTCCAATGATTAGTTAGTTTGGTAAATGATAAGGACTTGAAGATACAGCACAACTAAGTAAAGAAAATTAAAAGTGATATAAAAGACTATAGTTGTGGTTTACCATTCTTCTGCATGTGTAAGTAATTATATATTGATTTCATAGTAGTATTGAGTACAACAGACACTTTTTCTTCCTTTCTTGAGATATTTTAGTAAGAAGAATATGTTCCAGTTCCATTCAGGTAAACATAAAAGATGCAAAGTCTCCATTTTTATGGCTGCATAGTATTCCATGGTATATGTATACCACATCCAGAAAGTAGAAAGGAAGAGGAGAAAGAGGGGAAGGGGGGGGAAGGAGGGAGGGTATTGGGGGAACCTCACCTAATGTGCATGATGCAGTGTTATATTTCAACACTATTCAGAAGAGTATAATTGTGATAGGTGTGTTAATCAGTTCAATGTAAGCATTTCACATTGTATATCAAATCAGCACACTGAACCCCCTAAATGCAGTTATGATTTAATAAATACAAAAAAAAGTAAATTTTCTAAAAAAATAAAAAAGTTTATATCAAAGAAGAGGAGGTGAAGGAAAGTCCAACTGAACATATTTTTACCATCAAATATGACTGGGATTAAGAATAAAACCAATGGATAAATCACATGAATGACAAGAATCTACTTAGTGGAGTGGCTTAATGTGTAAAATCGCACACATATAAATATTGTATAACTTCTTGTATTGGGCTGCATTTCAATGAAAGCATAACTGAATAACTTTTGTAGATGCTTCCTAGAATTTAAGATCCTTTATTTTTTTAAGTGATGAGAAACATTTTTATGTACACTGGTACTTTCAGCTGCCTAATGTCTTTCAAGAACATAGAGAAAAGTATGAAATGAAACATGCTTGCCTTTCAGCCAATAATCTTTCGTTTTCTTTCTTCTTCGCTTATTCTTTCTATATCTATGTATTGTGCCATAAAACCCAGTCACCTTCTCCAAAGAGATTAACTTCCCTACTCTTTTAATCCTATTTGGACAGTGATGATTTTCCCAATATTTAGATCTTAGGAACAGGTGACATCTATTGTATGTCACTAGGCATAGAGATTCCAATGTTTTCCCTTGGAATACATTGTATTCCCAAAACTGTATTTTGTTATTAGGGTCACCAAGAAAAGCAGAATGTGGTCCAGCACTGGATGGAACACTTGACTCACATAGGGAAGAAACAGAGAGAAATCGATCAATCCCAGTAGTGGGCACAAGTCCCTCACAGCCAGTGGGCAGATCCTTCCTAGAAGCTAGTGTAGGCCAACTGGCCTGGAGACACTCATCCTATGCTACAGTATAAGAGAAAACAGATATAGCAGAAGCATTGGCTAGGTACCATATGACCCACATTCAAGCAGAACAGAGGAGATATATGGAGTCTGAAACAAGGAAAGGTATTTCCACACAGGTGATAAGTTGAGCATGGGCTATGAGGCCTCTTAATCTCTTGGAAGGGAGAGGCTCCATGCCCACATTCACTATTTTTCAGCCCAGGGAGGGTAAAAAGACTGCAAGTATGGGACAGCCTTTCTATACAGTAGCTCTATTATTACATCAAGGTCTCCAGATTTCCAGACTCATTTAAATTTACCATGGCCAAAACCTATTTCTCGCTCATCCTCTAAAACCTTTTCCATAAATAACATTCCAAGCTCAGTACATGTTACTTTTATTAGCTTCATGACACAAGTCCCAAACTTGGAATAATCAGTAAATCTTCATTTGCTTTCATCACATTCCACTCAAAGATCAGTCCTGTCTGTTTCACCTACAAAACCAAAGTGGTTTTCTCCAGTTCTTATCGCCCCTACCAAAACCACCTTGGTCCAAGCCACTATCTTTCCTCCCCTGGACACTCCAGTACCCTAAAAACTTGATTTTCTGTTTCCATTCTTGCTTTCCCAGATTATGTATTGAATTTTATACACAAAATCTCTGCCCATTGTTTTAGAATATATAGTTAATTATCTTATGTCTTCATTTAAATGCTTTCTAACATGGTATAACAATACAGACTTTTAAGAGATCTAACAGGTTCATATGAATCCCCTTGAAATTATTACTCAGAACTCTTTTTTTTTTTTTCTCATTCTAAGCCACACAAAGCTTGCCATTCTTGCCAAGGCAATTGCACTTGTTCCTTCTATCAAGATGCTCTTCAAAAGATGTTCCTGTTATTTTCTTCCTCATTTCCACTCTGCTTTATATTTACTGCATCAAAAAGGCCTTTTCTGTATATACATACAATATACCTGTATATACATACAATATACCTGTATATACATACAATGAGCCATTTGATAATGCTAATAATTCATGTCATGGATTTAAGGTCTACTCATCTATGGTAATTTTAATCTATCCCGTGATGTTTTTTCTCATGTTTTCATTGACTTTGAAGCACATAAGAATTACATAACTTCGTATTTAATTTGATTACGTTTATCTGTCCACTGCCTTTCCCTACCAGATAGAAGGTGAACAGTAATGAGACTGTGTTGCATTGCCTTTAGACACTCTTTAGTATAAAAAAGATCAATATTTATCTAATATAGATGTAAATATTCCACTTGATGGATTGAAATAATAAAACATTTACAATTAAGCAAAAATCAGAAGATTTGTGATAAAAAATCACTGAGGCATATGTTTCTAACTTTTTTGTGTCTTATTTTCATATGTTTCTATTTGGGTTTTTGTTTTGCTTTGTATTGTTACTTATGTTATTATTTCAATATGAAGTTAACTTTTTATTCTACAATGGATGTGGAGAATGCACCAACATTGGCTGGGAAGTGTTATGTGTTTCCAGATGTTTTAAAATATATTACATAGTGTATGAAGCACACGGCGCTAGGACCTGGAAGGAATAAAGAACGCCATATCCTTTTTAACCAGGATAAGTATTTCTTAGCATTTCAAAAGCTGTGTGATAGTAAAAAAAGGAATGAAGTTCTCAACCCATTGATTTTTGAAGAGTCATTAATCTGATATTTTGGAAACCTCTAATTAACCAGTAATTCTCTCCTACACCCTTCACTCTGCTAGCTTCTCTATTTTCAATGTCTTTTGCATATTTATTTCCTCCTCTTTATATCCATGACTGTGGCATTAAAGTTTAAGAATCAAATTTTAAATTAGTATGTCAATTATGAATGTTCATATTAATAACTTAAAAATAATCTCATGCTTTAATATTTTAACCTTTCATGCACACCCTTTCATTATAGTCTGCACTTAACTTTTGTTTACTTTTATCAAAATGTAACCCAGGGTTTATTTTCTGATACTAAATCACAGATGCAAAAAATGAAGACAATCATTAGGTATTTCTAAAGAAATAAAATAATACAAAATAATATTAAAATTTCCTCATCATTTTAATGGCTTAATATCAATTACTTATATCTTTTAATATCACACTTGATTGTGATTGGATTATGGAAGCACAATTTCCATAATTATTTTGA
>NW_003852435.1:4321479-4323434 GCF_000181295.1 Otolemur garnettii
ATTTCAGAAATTAAAATGTTTATGGTTTATGAAGGTTCTAAAGAAAACATGATTAAATATTGCTATTTTTTTATTCTTTATTGACACCTTTTTTTAACCACATGTTGTTTATTTCCTTTTGGAATATATTTATCTCTCTCCTATTTCCTTATATGCTTCTGTACCAAAACACGCTGAGAGACCAAACTTTGTTCCCTTTTCTATTTTTTTTTTTCCTTTTTGATATTAGTTTCTCTCTAAAGGACAGAGAATAAAATGTTTTCTCACACTGTGAGTATTAAAACTTAACTTCCAGAATTTTGTTGTTAAAAAAAGGTGCAACACATAGAAAATTACATGTTTATTTAAATGAATTTTGTGAATGAATTTTTTTAAATGAATATAATGATACCTTAGTAATAAAATTTTGCCTTATTATTTGTATAAATCTCTGAAGCTTTCAAAGCCCTTTTATTTATAGTGGGCGGTTTCATTCTCAAAACAGCTTTATAAAGTCAACATAAAGAAACTGAGAGTTAAATAATTCATGAGTGAATCAGAATGCAACACTTGTTCTTGGTTTCAGCAATAAATTCCAGTTAATGAAACATTAACTTCAAACAACTTCTAATGGAGTTAAAGTGTGCAAACTTATGTTTTATACACATGTTTTATACACAAGAAGTTCTGATTCTCTATGTCAGTCTCAAGTATTCTTTCTTTTGCATTTTACGGCAAAATCCCATACTTTACCTGTTGCTGAGTGCTGGCCATGCACAATTTTCTACTCTATTGATAGAATAATTCTTATTACTTAATAGTACCCTGAAAGAGTAGTAACTCTAAAAATAGTGGTGTAATTCTTTTATTTTCAAAACTATAAACTTTATCCAAGTTCACATGGAACATTCGCCAATCTGTTGCTGGATACTTTAAATAACATAGAGAATATCTAAAATAAAATCGAATAATACTGTGATGCACCAAAATTGTAATTATCAAGCATTTATGTTTTTAGATCAATACTTTGAAAGGTGTTGTGTTTGGAGACAGAAGAGTGTGCAGGATGGGTGTCATATTTAGACGAGAGCCAGCAAACTGCGCTCACATCTCCGCCTACTAGGCCCCTAGAGTCAAGAGCAGAGTCTATCACGGCCACCAAGGCTGCACGTAGGGCAGCGTCTGGACTCAGTCTACCTAACACGGCTTGGGTTCAGAATGCCTGATTCGGCCCAACAGGAACTCCTGAGAAGCTGGGGGCATTTCTATGCTGCACAGACAGAACCCCCAGCCACCGTCTCTGCCGCCCTAACACACACTACTGACAATGTTTCTTAAAAGATGCTGCTTCTCCGTCTCATTAGATGTGAGAAAAAGAGCAAATGCATACTCAACAATACTATCTACGCTGATAGCATTTGAAGGATTTCTTAATCTGTTACTTGTAAGGCAAATAACTTTATTGGTTAACAGGTTCCATTTAGAATGACTCAGGAGAGTGCAAGTGCTGTTTATTTTCTAAATATCTGTGTGTCCTGTGGTATGTTTTTAAGCATAAAAAATACCGGACACACATAAAAACTGAGAAAAGGAGGGGGAAAGCTAAGACTTTTGAGAGATAAGGAGTTAAGCCTGGTGCCTGCAGAGCAGGAAATTTACTACGTTGATTAATTATGCTAGGAGTTTTCAGAAACTTGCTTAAGTAAGTTAGACAAAGGTAGAGCTTCTCCAGCAGCATTTCATCCTGTTACTCCGAAGGAACTTGAAGACATCCCTCAACTATTTCCACAGGGAGTTTGAAATTACTAAACAAAACTAAATGAATAACTTTCTAGCATGATAATTAGAAAGCTCCTAACAAATCTTAATAGTGAATAACATTCATTACTTTATTTTCATATAGTCATATGTTTTTTCAAAAAAGCATGATATCCGCTAGGCACCTGTGGCTCAAGTGGCTAAGGCGCCAGCCACGT
>NW_003852435.1:4323713-4325317 GCF_000181295.1 Otolemur garnettii
TTTTGGCATTAAGTGCCTCTTTTCTCCCTTAAGAAAACATAGACCTAAGCATATGTTTTATTTTACCATCTCCTTTAAATTCGCTATGCATTAACATTTTATTTACAATTTAGTGTTCTACCTCCATTTTTTTTTTCTTTGCAGTTTTTGGCCAGGGCTGGGTTTGAACCCACCACCTCTGGCATATGGAACTGGCGCCCTACACTTTTGAGCCACAGACACTGCCCCTCTACCTCCATTTTTCCCCAGTGGTCATACATAGTTTTAGATCTGTTAAATATGAATCTGCAAATCAATATTTGGCCTTCCAGAATTAATAAAAAGTCAATGTATACCTAACAAATGGTTTGGGGATGACAATGCAAATGACAAAATAAAAAAAAAAAGATTCTTGATTTCAAAGTTCTCTATCCATAATATTTCTTCATAGGTCTGTTGTTTATTTTTAAAGTTGCTTTCAGCCATATAGATTACAACTTCCACAATACATGTGATTTCCAGTGGAATATTCTTCTCCTCAGTTTAAGAATTGTTAAAGAGTTAATATATTTTTAGACCAACAAGTTCATTGGGCTATTCTCACTTTTTAAAATACTAAAATATTAAGAGGATAGAAACGTTTTTATGAATTTCATACAAGGAAAACATGAATACCTTTTATAATGCTTAAGTTGGGATTTTTAGTGTGTCCATCACCTGATTAGTTTTCATTGTACCTGATGAGTAAGGTTTTCCCCTTCCTCCTTCCTGATTTCCAATGACGTTTATATTTCTTTGTGACCATGTGTGCCCATCAATTATTTCCCAGTTATTAGGTCAAAATGTTGAAAAATGGTTTCCAGCTCCATCTAAGTTGCTGCAAAAGATATTGTGTTCCTTTTATGGGTGAGTAGTAGTACATCGTAACCACTGTATATATTACATTTTTTTATCCACTGATGAAGTGATGGGTACTTAAGTTGATTCCACATCTTAGCAATTGTGAAGTGCTGCAATAAACATTCAAGTGCAGGGGTCTTTTTGATCAAATAACTTGCTCTCCTTGGGTAGATTTCCAGTAGTGAGGTTGCTCCTGGATCGAACAGTAGGTCTAAATTTATTTCTTTGGATTCTCCATACTGTTTTCCAGAAAGGTTGTACTAATTCACAGTCCCACCAGCAATGCATATGTGTTCCTTTCCTTCTGCATCCACACCAGTGTTTATTGTATTTTGACTTTTTAATAATGACCATTAAAAAGTTTTTGTTTTACTGATTTGATTGAGTTCTTTGAAGATTCTTAATGTTAGCTCTTAGTCAAATGTATAGATTGTGAATATTTTCTCCCATTAAGTAGTTTGTTTTTACTCTGTAGGTTATTTCCTTTGCTGTGCAGAAGCTGCTAATTAATGCCCATTTATTAGTTATTACAGTTGCTGCATTGCTTTTGGAATCTTACTCATTAATTCTTTGCCTGTACCATCCTAGAAGAGTTTTTTTCTATGTTTATTTGTATCTTATGGTTTCATGCCTTACATTTCAGTTTTTGTCCATCTGAATTAATTTTTGTGAGCAGCAAGTGATAAGGTGCTTGTATTTTTCTTTTCTTTTCTTTCTCTCTCTCT
>NW_003852435.1:4325337-4379235 GCF_000181295.1 Otolemur garnettii
TTTTTTTTTTTTTTGTAGAGACAGAGTCTCACTTTATTGCCCTTGGTAGAGTGCCCTTGCATCACACAGCTCACAGTAACCTCCAACTCCTGGGCTTAGGCAATTCTTTTGCAGTTTGGCCGGGGCTGGGTTGGAACCCACCACCCTGGGTATATAGGGCCGGCACCCTACTCATTGAGCCACAGGTGCCGCCCAGGGGGCAATTTTATTAAGCTGCATGTGGCTATGCATTTTTCCCAGCACCATTTATTGAATTCAGGACTTCCTTTCACTAGTTGTGTTTTTGTCAAATCTAAATTGGTTGTAGGTAGATGGTTTTATTTATGGGTTCTCTGTTGTGTTCCATTGGTCTATGTCTCCATTTCTATACCAGGATCATGGATATTTCTATACCCTAGCCTATTAGTATAATTTTATGTCTGATAATGTGATGCCTACAGAATTATTCTTTTTCTCTAGGTTTGCTTTATTTCCATATGTATTTTTAAAATTTTGCTCTAGATCTGTGATGTAAGACAATGGTATTTTGATGAGGATTGAATCGAATCTGTAAATAACATTGGTCAATATGGACATTTTATCCACATAGACTCTACCAATCCATGAGATATTTTTCCATTTGTTGTGGCTTCTGCAATCACATGCACCAGTCATTTGTAGTTACCTTTGTAGAGCTTTTCAT
The DNA here is from genome assembly GCF_000181295.1 of Otolemur garnettii. Lineage (NCBI taxonomy): Eukaryota > Metazoa > Chordata > Mammalia > Primates > Galagidae > Otolemur > Otolemur garnettii. The sequence goes on from NW_003852435.1 coordinate 4,326,020, forward strand.
CTCTCTGGTTAAGTGTTTTCTGAGTATTTTATTTTCTTTTTAGATGTTATGAATGGAATTGAGTCTTTGATTTCACTCTCAGCTTGGCTGTTATTAGTAGAGAAATACTACTGAAATTTGCACATTGATTTTGTAACTGGAGACTTTGCTATATTAATTCATCATTCTAGGAGTTTTGGGGGGGGGACTTTATGATTTTCTAGCTACAAGATTATATTCTCAGCAAACAGGGATAGTCTGACCTCCTCTTTCTCTATTTGTATGTCCTTTTTGTCTTTCTCTTGCTTGATTACTCAGGATAGGGCTTCCAGTACTTTGATGAACAGAAATGGTGAGAGTGGGCCTTCTTGTCTTGTTTCAGTTCTTAAGGTAGATTCACCTTTCAGCTGCTCAGCATATTATTTGTTGTTAACATAGGTGGCTTTTATGATGTTGCAATATGTTCCTTCTATGCTAAGTTTAATGTAGGTTTTTATTATGAAAAAGTGTTGGATTTTACTGATTTATTTTCTGAATCTATTGAATTGAACATATGGCCTTTGATTTAGTTTCTTTTTATATGGTCAACCACAGTTTTTGATTTCCATGTAGTGAACCTTCACTGCATTCCTTGGATAAAACCCACATAACATGGTGAATTACCTTTTTGATGTACTTGTGAATTCAGTTTGCTAGTATCGTTTTGAGGATTTTTACATCTGTAAGCATAAGGCATATTGGTCTGTAGTTTTCTTGGCTTTGGTATCCAGTGGCACTAGCTATATGGAATGAGTTAGGGAGGTTTCCCCTTCTATAGGGTAGTCCTTTTTTGTAGGTATGAAGGAATTCAGCCAGGAATCTATCTTCTGGTCTGCATCTTTCTCTTGTGGGGAGCATTATTTACTGTTTCAATTTTATTGCTCTTTATTGGTCTGTACAGAATTTCTATTTCTTCCAGATTGAAGCTTGGGAGGTTGTGTGTTCCCAGGAACTTATCCATTTCCTCTACATTTTCTAGTTTATGACTTTAGATGTTTTTGTAGTATTCACAGATATTTTGTATTTCTCTCGTGTAAGTTGTATCTATTTCATTTCTGATTGAGCTATTTAAATCTGTTCTCTTCTATTTCTGATTTGCCTAGTGGTCTATCAATTCTGTTTGCCTTTCATAAAGCCAATTTTTTTATTTCATTAATCCTTTATATTCTTTGGTTGCTGTTTTGCTTTCATTCCATTTAATTCTACTCGGAACGTTGTTATTTATTTTCTCTTTAACTTTTTTAAATTTTGTTTTCAAATTTTATTAATATGAGGGTACACACTATTAGTTTATATTGTTTTCATTTGTAAGGAAAAGTCTGAGTTGTAGCTGTTTCCTTCACCCAGGACATATTCCATTTACCCACAAATTACCCCTTTTGAGTGGGAATTTACCTAAGGGCTACTTCTTTTCTCCTGATGGTTTTTGCTGCCTTTTTTAGTTCCTTGAGATGTGACATCATTTGGTTAATCTGTGATCTTTTCTGGAAGTATACATTTAAGGTTAGGGATATTCTCCTTATGGTTACTTTTTCTCTTTCCATAGATTCTGATAGCTTGTGTCTCATTTGTTGCTCATTTAATGAAATATATGGTTTCATTTTTATTTCATCATTGCCTCAGGGATCATTCAGAAGTATGTTGTTTATGTAGATTTATGTAGATTTGAGTATTTCTGCATAAATTGATTTCTAAGTTTATTTCACTGTGGTCTGAGAAGATACATGGTGACGTTTTTCTTTTTTTTTTTTTAATTTGCTGAGATACATTTTGTGTTCGAATTTATGATCAATCCTGGTGACTGTCCCATGTGCTTATGAGGAGAATGTATGTTCAGTATTGGGAGAATGTTTACTAAATTCCTCTTGGTCTGTTTGTTCCAGAGTCTTGTTTAATTACAGTGTTTATTGGATTCTGATTTGATAATCTGTCCAGCTTTGTCAGTGCATTGTTGAAGTTCCCAGAATTATAATGCTACAATTATTACTTTCCTAATATCTAGTATAGTTTATTTTGTATGTTTAGGAGCTCCTGTGCATGTATATTTAGGTTCATTATGTCTTCTGGTTGAATTTCTCCCTTTACCATCACATAACAAAATTCTTTGTCTTTCTTCACCATTGTTGATTTAAGTCTACCTGATAGGAGAAGGGCTACACCTGCTTGCCCTTGGTTTCTATTTTCATGCATTTTTTTCCATCCTTTTATCTCAAGTATGTACAAATCCTTGTGAGTTAGATACCTTGTTGGTTTGTTTCCCTTATGGTGCTATTGTTTTATTAGCTATGAACTTTATCCTTCTACTGTTTTTGCTGTTGTTTGTTTTTTTGCACTGGTGGGTATCTCTTGTGCTATTACGGAACATTTCCTGCAGAGCAGGTCTGGTAAAGGAAATTCACTTATCTGAAAAAGTCTTTATTTTGCTATCATATATGAAACTTAATTTTGGAGCATATGAAATTCTTACTTAATAGTTGATGAGGCCCCAATCCCTTATGGCTTATAAGCTCTCCACTGAGAAGTCTGCTATTAGCCTGATGAGTTTTCCTTTGTAGGTTAGTTTTTGTTTGTTGCTTTTTGTAGAGTTTCCCCCTTCATTTTTGATTCTGGCCAGGATGGAGAATATATGTCTTGGGGTTGTCCTGTTTGTCATGAACTGTCTCAGTTTTCAATAACTATCTTGTTTCTGGTAATTTGAATCTCTGGTGATATCAGTCAAGTTGTTCTCAGTAATTCCATTCAATATATTTTTTGTGCTTTTTGCTTTTTCTTTTTCTCCCTCAGGTATACCTATAATTTGTATATCAGTTTGCTTCACACAGTGTTATATTTCCTTGAGTGATTGTTTATTCTTTTTTATTTCCTTTTCTACATTGTTGACTGACTGCATTAGTTTGAGAACCTTATCTTCAAATTCTGAGAGTCTTTTTTCTGCTTTGTTTTACCTGCTGTTCAAGATTTCTACTGCATTTTGTAATTCTTTAAATGACTCTTTCATTTCTATAGTTTTTGTTATATCCTCTTATGTTGTCTAGTTCTATAGTAAATTTTCCATTTTTTAACTGATGTCCTGAAATTTTTGGAGGAGATTCTTATTGTTGGTTTTCAGCTTTCTCCTCAACTCCATCTTCTTCACCATTCATATTCTGAATTCCATTTCTAACCTTTTAAAAATTTCCTTTTAGTTTGATTCCATTACCGTACGTGCATCAGAATCCCTTGGAGATGTTGAACTACTTTATTTTTTCATGTTGGTGGAATTCTTTTGCTTGTTTGTTCTCACCCTAACCATTTTCTCATAGTGCAGAGCTGATATGATTATAGTATGCCTGATTTTCTTGGCTGGCAGCTCTCTTACTCAGAAGATGGAGAGGTCCCTAGATGGTGCTTTTGTGTTCCATTCTGGAAGATTGACCCAGCAGAAGAGACCAAGACAAACGAGTGCCTTAATACAGTTGTTCTGCTTTTTTCCCCATTATCCTATGATTTTCACACTTCAACCTGGTGTAGATGATCTTCATGTAGAGTGATAAGTTTTTCCTCAGGTCACTGTTGGTTGGTGATTGTGCAATACTCTCTCTGTGGAGGCTGGTGTTAGAGAGGATTATTCTGCTCAGTTTTCCCCGTGAACGTAATGGTGGCAGCTGAGTAAGACTGGCTGTCTGAGCTGTGGCTGTTCACTCCAACTGTGTCCACGTGTCATAGTGGCTTGAGGCTGGAACTTCTCTAGAAGAGCATTAGAGCATGGGGGCTATTCCTCCAGGAGGCTTGTGGGAGCCTCTGAGATAGTTCCAGGGCTTGATGACAGCAAGGAGACTTAGAACATGGTCCAGGGGCCTATTGGGAGCAGTAGAGCTTTGGGAGTAGAACCATGGGGCTGTGGAGTAATGAAGAACCTGGAGTAAGGGGGAGAAAGCTGCCAGCCCCATGGCAGTGCTAGAGCCCTGAGAATGAGGTCACAGGGCCCAGTAGCATTTGTAGGTTCTGGTGGCATGTCTGGAGCCTTGGTAGGGAGACACATGGGGTCAGTGACTGGATTATATTCTCAGGAATGGAGCATTGGGGCCTAGATACAGTGGAGGAGCCATGGGGCACAGCCTCAGGATGGAGGGCAGTGATGTAGCTGCAAAAATGGAGCTGCAGGATCAGCATCAGCAACCTGTCCTTGAGAATATTAGCTTGGTGGCAGCTTTGGATTCTTAGAGTAAAGCTACAAGTCCCTTGGCAATGGTGGAGCCTCAAGAGGCAGACTCAGGGCCTGCCCACAGCTCTAGAATGACAGGGTAGAGCTGCAGTGCTCAACCTCTGTAGGGAGCACTGTAGTATTGTCAGCTCTGGAACCTCAGGGTCAGAGCCATAGGCCAGCAGCATCAGGGCAACCTCGGGCACATGGCCCCAGTGTCAGTGGGAGAGCCTCAGGGTAGAGCCTGGGAGCCTGATGGGAATGCTCAAGCCTCAAAATCAGAGCCTCAGAGACGAGACAGCGCTGGAGCCTCAGGATGAACTACAGACCCTGAGTCAATGGGTACTTCAGAGTAAGAGGGCAGCCAAAAGACAGGGAAAGATCTGTCTGGGGACATTGGAGAGTTGAACAACAGTTCAGGAACTATGAAGTTGAAGCCACATGGGCTGGGCAGCAGCATGGGAGTGGTGGGAGTGGAGCTGCAGAAGCTGGGAGACTCTCTGTAACCAAGTCCTGCAAAAGCAGTCACTACAGGTTTCCAGGTAGTATCTTAAGCATCTTGCTTAAATCCTCTGTGAGGGGCAGGGTGGGGTACTCAGTGCTAGTCACAGAAAGGGTGCGCTCTGCCTGCTCCTTCCCTGGCCCAGCAAGGAAGATGAGTCAGCTGCAGGATGGTTTATCTCCAAGAAAACCTTGGTCCTTGGTCCAAGAGTTCAGGATGGCATCAGATGTAGTCACTCTGGAATAGAAGATATCAGGTCCTTTCTGTGACCACTCTCCAGTGCAGGTTGCTTCACAGATTGCAAGCAGCTCCCTACAGTCAAGGGTCTCTAGTGGTGGTGGGGTTCCCCTTACAGCTAAGGCAGCAGTGCCTATGGTGCATGGAGCCCCAGAGCTGCCTTCTCCTGTACTTCCCCACGTGTGGATGGCTTCCCCAAATGCTTCCAGATGTTGCTCAATACATTGTACCATCACCTCCTCCTGTACTCTGAATATCCCATGGCCCTTCTCTGGTGCTTCACAAGTAGGCATTCACCTCAATGTTTTGTTCTCTCTTTGAGAGCAGCAGATGTGGGCTGCTTTTAGTCTGACATCTTGACCCTTCTCTTCCCGTTCTCTTTTTAATAAGCACTTGATTTATACTTTTCTCCACTTTCTTAATTTCTGAAACTAGCTGTCAGTTATATTGTCTAAAATGATATAATGCACACTTTCTTACTGAATAAATACTAATTTTCTACCAGTGTTTCTTGCATATCTGTAAACGACTTGAAAAATTCAGTCTACACAAAAGAATGGTTTATAAATATTATACTAAATAATCATTTTACATCTCCATTGAGGTGACAAAGGATGCACTAAATAAAATTCAATGTATATCTAAAAGTGACAAAAATAAAATTACAGAAAAGACCTAAAAAACGTCAATAGCAATGTGAGAAACACATGAGATTAAACAAATTCTTTGAAACCTACACATATATAAGCTAGCAAGGAAGCATCATGTTAGACTTTAATGTACACAAACATTATTTTTATTAATTTAGGAAGAAGACCAATGTACCATTTGATATTGCACCTTAAGAAAAACAAAACAGATAATATTGGGATAGGAACAAACAAAAAATTTAAATTTCCCATTGCTCAATACTTTGTACCATCACCTCACCTCCTGCTCTGAATATCCCATGTCACTTCTCCACTGATTCACAAAGCTCTTTCCAAGAAGACCATCCATAGGTAGGCATCCACCTCAATTTCTTGTCCTCTCTTTGAGAGCAGCAGGTGTGGGCTGCTTTCAGTCTGACATCTTCCCCTCCTCCTCCTGTTGTCTCCTTTTAACAAGCACTTAATATATACTTCTGCCCATTCTGTTAATTTGGACAAAAATATAACATAGTGGGCAATTTCTATGGTAGAATTATTGAGAGTGAAATTCTGTATATTAATTTTATTTACCAGCTAAACATTATGCCTGTCATGGTGTCGGCATATGTATGGGAAAAAAATGTTTTCCTTCTATTAAAATAAGAAAAGTGCCATTAAAACCTGTAGCCGGATTTTCCCAGGCAGGTACATGTAGATGTCATCGCACTATATATGTCATGCTGTGAGAGCCTGTGGAGTCTCTGCAGGCAAAATTGTGTCAAAGAAGCATTTGCGAAATGCATTTCCTTCATGATCCTGGTGGATCTCTCTGAAGACACTGTAGGTTGGAATCTGATAAAAAATAATTCTTTTTGGGAAAACAAAAGTCATAATGAAGACAAAAGAACATTACCAGTGATTCAAATTCTATATTTTTAGGGAGAAAACATTAAAAATAATTCAGAAAATCTTAATAATATTAATGTAATAATATTAAAGTGCATGTTTAAAGAAGGAAGTGACAGAGTGTTACTAGCATAAACCCTATTGTCTATTCCATTAGAAAAGACAGTATCTTCATACACGTTAAGAGAATGGCTGTTTTATCGTGGATGCTGTTTTCCGTATTTACCAAAACTCCTACACGCCTATGACCCCTGAAGTGGCACTAACAATGAAAGAGCAAATAAAAAAGACACTGAAGCATAGATTACCACTAGTCACTAGGTTGAATGAATAATCAGAAACATAAGCTGAAGGAAACAAAACAAACAAGAACTCTGTAAAGCCTATTCAAGAGGATCACAGTAGGTAGGAAAAAAACAATAAAAAAAAAAAAAAAAAAACCTTTCAGCTCCAAAACACTTCCAGGATGTGAGACATTCTGAGATAAGAAAATACAATAATCATATATACATATATATATATATACTTCCTTGAAAAATTTTACACGTATACTGACAAATATAGAAAGTAAAATATAATTATACATTATTCATTTTCTTCAATATCACCCACTTACTTTTGATGTATTCACACTGAAGCACATATATTTTCATATTCCATGCACCCAATTATGTGCCCTTTTACACTAGGTAGATTAGAATAGTGTAGAAGATACTTCTGTGGTTTACATTTGACCAAATTATTGTAATATTCGTTTAGAAACTTCATTAACTAGGGATCTGAGTGCAATTTGAGATTTAATACATTTTTTGTTAAATTTTAGAAATGTTATTACATATACAACAAATATATAATTTCAGTAGCTGAAACAAAATTTCTCTAAACAGGCTCAGTGCCTATAGCTCAGTGGCTAGGGCACCAGCTACATACACCAGAGCTGAGAGGTTTGAATCCAGCCTGGGCTTGCAAAACAACAATGACAACTACAACTGAAAATAGCCAGGTATGTGGCAGGCAACTGTAGTCCCAGCTACTTGCGAGACTGAGGCAAGAGAATTGCTTAAGCCCAAGAGTTTGGGGTTACTCTGAGATGTGATGCTATGGCTGGCACTCTACCCAGGGCAATAGCTTGAGACTCTGCCTCAAAAAAACAAAATAATAATAATAATAATTTCTTAAAGAGAGAGATAATGTTGCCAACAAATTTTGCAAAATTTGGGAAGAGGGGTACAGTTAAAAAGTGAGAATCTAATGTCAATAATAGAGAACTAATTTTTTTTAAGAATATTATTTTGTTCCCTTTTAGAAAGAAAGAGGAAACAAGAAAAGTAAAAGAAAATAAGAAATAAAAGAGAAGAAAAATATTCATGTATCATCCCGTTAGGTTGGGATGTAGGTATGATAAATTTTTTTTTTTATACATTCACATGCCTCAAATTTTCTGTTAACTCCAGGAGCTCATAACTCCACTGCATAATCATAGTGTTTCTCTATGAATTAACATACTGGTCTTAAGACATAGATATGCACAAACATACACACACACACACATATATATATACATATATATGTATATAGTATGTATTTATGTTTTTCATAAATACAAAATAATTTTATATACATATATGAAATCATGTTTTGATAGGCTCCTCTATTTCTGTTATATTTTCTTGGATCCTTTTTTTAACCATAAATGAATGTTGAATATTTTCAGATGGTATCTAAACCTCTAAGAAAATAATCATATAGTTTTTCCTTTAAATTTATTTTGTGTATAGTATCAGTGGATTTCTTAATACTTACGTAACACTTCATTCACAGAATAAATTTCACTTCTTTCAGGAGACTGGGATTCCTTAGTTTTCACTTGGGTAAATTTGTTTCCTGACTTTCTGTAATAATTCTCTGGATTTTACTCTCTCCTTCACATTTGTAATATTGAGACATTTTTCAAGAGTGCTAGCATAACGCCTGCTTATCTGTCAGTGGAGCAAAATTTGATATTTTGTATTCTTATCTCTCTTGGTATCAGTTTGTTTTGATTTTTCCTATGTTTGAAATTTTTACTTGCAAGCATACTTCCGACTGAGAATTTCTGTCTCTCTTATCTGACTCCATGTTTACTTTTGTCAACTTCTTTTCCTCCATCTCCTTGTATTTTCTATCTCTGCACACACTCTCCCTCTCTAGCAATGCTGCTTTCCTCTCCCCGCCACACCCCCCATACTCCAATACTGAGCCAGATTTTATAATAATCCTAGTAATAAGCTATTACTATCTAGGCATGTTAGAGACCATGTAAGATTCAGCAAGGGAAGAGGAGTACACAGCTTGTCATACACACTGGTGCCCTGTTTGACTTTCTTTGTCATCTCCTATGATTTGCTCTTTTGATAAAGCCTTCATCCAAGTCAGTGTCTTGTGAACATTTGCTTCTTAGCTATCTTTCATCAGAACAAGAGCTTCTTTATTAACTTTTCCTTTCCCAGCCTATGTGCAAAATTACTTGCCCCCTCCCTCCCTGTTTTTAAGACAGTCTCACTTTGTCAACCTCAGTAGAACGTGGTGGGTCATAGCTCACAGCAACTCAAACACTCAGGCTCCAGTGAGTCTCTCATCTCACCCTCCTGAGTATGTGGAACTACAGGCACCTGCCACAACGCCTGGATATTTTTTAAGAGACAGAGTCTCCCTCTAGCTCAGCCTGGTCTCAAACTCCTGAGCTCAGGCGATCAGCCTACCTCAGACTTCCAGAGTGCTGGGATCACAGGTGTGAACCACTGCAGCCGCTGTTACCCCCCTTTTTTATAGGTGAGTTACAATGTCTGGTACCACTGCCCATTAATCAACAAAGTTCAGTGCTACTCAACAGTTTGTGGTTTTATTCTTCTTTCTCCTTTCACGTACCTGTTGTATTTAAAATCATCTAAGTCTTGGGCTCCTTCTTTTCTTATACGTAGTTGTTATTGCGATGTGTCTATAGCAGTGCATGTTTCTCAGTGTAAACTTTCTAGGCATGTTACATGTAATGGAAAACTAAACTTGTTTTGCCTAACAGAGTGTCACAAATTGACAATGATGGCAATGCATAGTGTTGATGTGCATATAACAACACAAACATGATATCATAGGCTCGATAACGCTTCAAACCAGAAAAGTCTATAAACCTTGTTAATACAAATCATTCCCTAGTTTGGTTCTCTTTACAAGCTTCATTACACTTGTTTAATTCAATCCAGTGGGATTTTCAAAACTTACAGGTGAAGGCAGGCAAATAAATGCACCTGGAGAGAAAGAAAAGGCCGTATGACAGCTGTTGAAGACAGATTTTGACCATCTGTTACAGAGTGACTTCAATGTGGGGGAAAATATGGCTATTTAAGAATATATATTATGCCAGGATCCCATAACAAAAATTCATTAACAAAAATGTGGTTAAATAATCATGGAAAAAATGCAAAATTTGCCTTTATTGAAATTACTTTTTAAAGAATAAATAACACCACCATAATCCAGTGGATATTTCCTTGTGCCAGAAAACAGTGTAATCTAGAAAATACTCAAGCTTTTCATGTTGAATTATGGCAAACAATTTCAAGTGGTATATAAAAATTAAATATTTAACATAAACGTAAGTTAAGGAAAGAAATCACTTTGGGATAAAATACGGCTATTTATATGCCCTGAGTACTGCTGAATACATCAGTGATCGAGAGGCTATTAGTAAATCAAGAAAAACATGTTTCTGCAAAGTCTCATTGAACTTGAAGTATGAGATTTTAGTTTTCAATATGTTTTAAAGTGTACAAATACATCAGAAATTCATTTTAAGATGTTTAATATGTCCAAGAATTGTTTCTGTTTTCCACTTTCCTTATTAGAAAGAGTTTCAGTATCTTGGTGATTTGAATTAAGTGACATGCAATGAATGCTGAGTAAATTCTTCCAGACTGCTGACATGAGACCCAAGTGTAAAGAATTATGATTGACTCACATACCTCCCTCCTAAGCAAGCACCTTAATGGTATAGCACACAGTATTAGACACAGTCACACCAAGAGAAAGAGCTGGACAACTTACCCCACTCTTTTGTGGACAATTAGTGTGAATAGCCTATGTTTCTTTCAGTAATGTGAGTAGAAACCAGTTACCTTTGTTGTCAACTGTCTTTTTAAGTATATTTGTATAGTTAACAGCATTGGAAGATGGACATAATGTCACTCTTCAGAGAAAACAACAAGTTCATGTACTGTTCAGCAAAAGACAAATCAAAGGTACCTTTGCTACTTGCTGCCTCTTATGAAAGATTGAGCTTCCTCTGATCAGTGACCCTCTCTGACATTGTACCCTAGGCTTTGTGTGTGTGTATACCAATTTTCTCTTCAGGTTGCCTTTGGTGACACACCTACCATACCCTAGTAAAAAGACTGGATACCGTCAATAACATAAGTTAGGTATACAATTAAACTAAGTAGTGAATTTTTTTAGCATCCATGAAATAAATTGTGGTAGGCTAATGTTATACTATTTGAGAGCTCAAGCTAATTTTTAAATTTTGTGATTAGTAACATTAGAAGATATAGTAGAAGAAAAAGAAATGATTTTACTCAATTTGGGGGATCAGGCTACTTATAACAGTAAAAATACTCAAAGGGAAATATTTTGCTAGCCTGCAGATGAAATCTATATTCCTAATTAGGTAGAAGTAAATTAATAAATAAAAAAATATTGTTCCTTTAACCAGTATAAAGTGTCCATCTTTGTCTTCCTTAAATTTAGTTGCTTTAAATTCTCTTGGGTCTGAAAATAAGGTTGCAACCCCTCCTTTCTTCTGATTTCCATTTGCTTGAAATATTGTTCTCCATCCCTTAACCCTGAATTTTGATTTGTCCTTCAAGGCTAGGTATTCACCCCTCTTCAGGGGTGAATTCAATCCATTGACATTTATTGAGAGAATTGATAAGTGTGATGGAGTTCTATTCATCTTATTTTGTGAAAGTCCGTTGTGTAGTTTTATCTTTTGTGCCATTGTGGAAGATAAGTTTTGACCTTTAGCTTTTGGGTGTTCACTTTGCTGGTGGTCCATTTCTATTGTCAGTGTTGTGAATAAGTCTATGTCCTACAGCCAGTCTTGTTGGAGCAAATTTCTCCAGTGTTCCTGTATCTGCAAAAGATTTGATTTCTCTATCAATTTTGAAGTTTAACTGGATACAGAATTCTTGGTTGAAAATTGTTTTGTTTAAGAATGTTGAAGGTAGATGACCATGATCTTCTGGGTTGGAAAGTTTCAGTTGAATAGTTTGCTATCATCCTCTGTAGGTTAGTTGGTGCTAACTCCTGGTGCTTGCAGAATTTTTTCTTTCATCTTGACTTTGGACAGGTGCATTACAATGTGTGTTGGAGAAGCTCTGTTTGAATTGAGATGACCTGGAGTTTGATATCCCTCTGAAAGGAGTGTGTGGGGGGATAATCGGGAAATTTTCTTTCTTTTTTTTAGAGACAGAGTCTCACTTTGTCGCCTTCGGTATAGTCCCATAGTGTCACAGCTTACAGCAACCTCCAGCTCTTGGGCTTAGGCAACTCTCATGCCTCAGCCTCCCAAATAGCTGGAACTACATTGCTCACCGCAGGTAACTGGGAAATTTTAATTTATCATATCCTCTAGTAGGGATTTTATTCATCTGGGGCATTCTTCTCCTTCAGGAATCCCTATTGTTCATATGTTTGAGTACTTCACGGAGTCTCGTAGTTCTCTGAGTGACAGTTTTGCTTTCTTTCTCTTTTTCTTTGCCTCTTTGACTACCCTGGTTAACTCCAAAACTTTATCCTCTAGCTCTGAGGGTCTTTCTTCTCCATTGTCTAACTTATTTTAGATACTTTCTATGCATCTTTATATTCCCTGATTATCTCCTTCATTTCCTTAAGCTCTGACATATCCTTTCTATATTCTACGTATCTCTCATCTGACTTTTGGTTCTGTCTTTCCATTTTCTCCTCCCTTCCCTTTATTGTCTTTATCATCCATACTTGAAATTTGCTTTCTTTCAAGTCCATTAATTCTTTACACATGGAGTCTTCTGGTCCTCTGCAGAAGCTGTTTTATGGTCCCTTGGGGGAGTTGCTCTGTTTTGGTTTTTCATGTTGCCTGAATTTTTCTGTGGGTTCGTCCTCATGTTTTCTTTTTTCTTGTTTACCTCCTCACTGCTTTCTTTGCTTCAAATTACCTTCTCTTAGAGCTTAGGTTTTGAAGTGGCCTCAGCCTGAGCAAAGCTAAACTCTTTTTTGTGGCCAAAAAACAGGACTCCTTGCTCTTAATGACAATATGTTGCAATATGTCACTGTGGTTTTTCTTAGCAGTCAGATAACTCAGCCAGCAACCTCTATGGTGCTTATTTCAAACTTAGTTGCCTTTGGTGATCACCTGATTGCTTCCTCAGCATTCAGGCCCTGCCAGGTTGAGACCCTCAAGCTTATAGGAATCCTTCAGGGGCAGGTCTCACAGTGCCCCCTGATTCTAGTTCCCATGGTATGTGGGAGTCCCTCGGCCTGTCCCAACAGGGGAGTTCTGATCCCAGCAGGCAGAATTAAGATGGCTGTGCTTTAGGCCCCTGCTAAGAACTTCTCACCACCTTCCCACAGTGGCAGTCCCCTGGCCACTGAAACCTTCTCAGTATGGCTGCCTCACCAGCCACCATACCTATGGCAAATCCTCTGCAATTGGTATTTAAATCTAGTTGCTGTATACTGTTCAAGTCTGCCCTCTTTTCCAAGCTTTCCATTTTATGTGCAGCTTCCCCCAGCAACTGAAAACTCTGAAAAGGCTTCCCTCTCTTCCAGACCTACATTGGGGCCAGCGATCCCAGCAGGTTGCAATCACTTCCCCAGTTCATCAGATTTCCCCCATTCCAGATCATATGTTGTATCCAGCTCACCACCTTCTTGCTGTGCTCTCTGAGTTACAACTCTGGGTAAGATTCCCATGCCAGGCAGGTCTGGCTGGATTCTTTGTTTTTTTTTCAAGTTATTCTAGGAGAGCTCAGCTGAACTATCCTTCTGGTCCACCCTCTTATTCTACCCCTTAGATGGTTTTCTTAATTTCTCTTTCAGATACATTACTGTTACTATGTAGAACTTCACCTGATTTTTGTATATTAATTTTGTATCATGCTACTTTACTAAATTTATTATTTCTAAGAGTCTTTGTGAAGTCTTTAGGCTTCTTTGGGTTGTGTCATGTATGAACCAACTCAGGTTGTGTCATGTGTAAACCAACTCAGCTCAGTTTCTTTCTTTCTTTCTTTCTTGCTTGCTTGCTTACTTGCTTGCTTGCTTTCAGACAGAGTTTTACTATGTCACCCTCAGTAGAATACCATGACATCACAGCTCATAGCAACCTCAAATTCCTGGGCTTAAGTGATTTTCTTGCTTCAGCCTCCCAAGTATCCAGGACCATAGCCTCCCACCACAATGCCTATCTATTTTTTGTTTCAGTTGTCATTATTGTTTAGCTGGCCCGTGCCAGGTTCCAACCCACCAGCCTCAGTGTATGTGGCTGGCACCATAACCACCGCTATGGGCGCTGAGCCACTTCTTAATTTCTTATTTGGGTGGCTATAATTTATTTTTCTTACCTAATTTCTTTGGCTAGGATTTTCAGTAACAAGCTGAATAGCAGTAGTGGAAGTGGTTATCCTTTCCTTGTTTCTGATCTTAGATGCAAATATTTCTTTATTTTACTATTGGGTATGATGTTAGCTATGGGTTTATCAAACATAATCTTTATTATTTTGTGGTATATTCATTCTGTACCTAAAGTGTTGAGAGTTTTTATCATAAAAGAATGCTAAATGTTGTCACTTGCTTTTTCTGTATCTATTGAGATGATTCTTTGTGTGTATGTGTTTTTTTTTCTTTTTTTTTCCTTTTGTCTATCTATTAATGCGATATACAACTTTGCTTGAATTCCTGGGGTAAATCCCACTTGATCATGTGTCTATGTTTCTTATTACATGTTGTAGAATTTTGATTTCTAGTATTTTGTTGAGTATTTTTGCATCCTTATTATGTGTTTTTGCCTAATATTTAGTTACAGTGTTCTTATCTGACTTTAGTATAAGTGTAATTTAAGCTTTATAAAATGACTTTGGAAATCTTCCCTTCTCTTTAATTTTTTGGAAGAATTTGAGATGGATTTGCATTATTAAAATATATATTTGGTAAGATTCACCAGTGATGGTATCTGGTCCTAGTCTTTTCTTTGTTGAGAAATTTTTGATTATTGATTCAATGTCCTTACTAATAATAGGTCTCTTTCGATTTTTTATATATATATATCATTTAGTCTTAGTAGAAATTTATCCATTTTTATTAGCTTATCCAATTTACTGGCATAGAATTTTATGAATATATGCAGCCTTTCAAGTACCTTGTAAGAATTAGAGAAACAGAAACTGTCTTCTGTGGGCAATGAATAATAAAACCATGTGCAGAAGTAATAAAGGGTCCCATTCAGTTTTTTCTGCAGCCTTCAAGATTCATGTTACTGCACAGACTTTCCTTAATTTTGAATTTTTCAATTGATGTGTCATCCTTTCTCATATTCAAGAGCTGAAGACATTAATCCTAAATTCCAAAGCTATGTACAGATTCATCGGTATGTATTTTAAATGCAACAAGGAATACATTGAAATGCTACAAAGTTGTTTTTGTTCACTTTACAAAAGATAGAACACTGAAATAAATACAACACTTATGCAGTCTATTGTGTTTTTAGAGTCTGTTGTTTCAGAAATGGTATTATGAGCAACCTATATTTTCCTTTTCTTTGAAATTACATTTTAAAATGAACAATTTCTGTTTACCATATGCACATATTTGTTCTACATGGCTAAAGTTAGAGAAATTAAGCCACAGCCAAAGCAGTGACAATGAGAAAGAGTAATAGGGGAGGGGCTGATAAGCACATTCTTCAGGAGAGCAGCATTAGATCTCAAATAGTTCTGCTTCTTCTACAGAGGATGACATAGGTAGACAGGGTGTGACCAAGTAGGGGAAACAGACTTCTATAAAACTTGCACCACTCATGTAATGTATCTGGCTCTGTGCATGCACACATTCTGTCTCATTGACCTTTTCAGGACAATCACATATATTTCTTTAGCAATTGATTATCCTCAGTGACAATATGCTTGGGCATGCCGCTTCTTGTTTCTCTAAATTAAACCTATCTTTACCCAAGGTAAAATTAAAAGCTTTTAAATATAATGCCTTCTCTGTTCACAATTAAATTTTATATTATTAAATAAAACAATTCTAGAAAATAAGAAATATGTAGAGGAAGAAAATAATCACAGATGGTTGAGTTAATCGTGCTCTTTAATTCACAGCATTTTAACACCTTTGGTCTAGCTAAGGACCTTCTGATTATTTACTTATTAGATTCTTTATTTTTTTAATACCCCTAACCTACTCCCACTCTTTTGTAGGCAACCCCTTTGATTTTTTTCAAGTACAGTTTTTATGTAAATATGCTCTCACAAATTTATATTTTGTTTACATAAGTTAATGGTATTATGCCGTGTATTTCATTATAATTTCTACACTTTTTCCTTAACTATGTTCTGTTAATAAGGTCATCCATAACTTTATATACTTATTTATGAAATAATTACCAAAGCTCTCTCTATAACAGTTGCACCATCTACACTCCCATCGGCAATGCAAAATAAATATCTCTACTTACATTTAGCTTTATTCAACTTTCTGAATTTTATTAATTTAGTAGGAGTAAAGAGGTCATATTTTTGTCTCCATTTGCATGGACTACTCTGTGTCATCTGAATTTTTTTATGATTTTTCCTCTCTATGCCTTGTTTTCTCATACTTTTTGCTCATTGTGCTAGAGGTCTGCTAAATTCTTTTCACTTCTTTGTAGGAATCCTCTATTATAAAAGCCAATTGGTTCTACCTCTCCTATCGCCTCCTAAGTATGTTCTGTGTGTGGTTTATGGAGGAAAGCTTTTATACTCTCATTATTCTAATACCAAGAATACAAATGAAAGAACACATTTTTTTTTAAAGATTGACTGGGTGTCCGTATGTTGCCGAGGCTGGAGTGTAGTGGATATTCATGGGGCAATCATAGCCCACTAGAGCCTTAACTCTGCATTATCCCAAAATTCATATATAAAATCAGGCGTCTCCTATTAAAGATTATGCCTCATCAGCATAATTCTCTGTTGCTCAAATCGGCAATAAATTTAACATTATAGTATTTTCTAAGTTTTGTTCTATATTCAGATGATGAGTGTCACCTCGTCCTTTGCAGGTATCTAAAAGTATTGCAAGTAATGGATAGAATATAATAAAGTGCACCTCAAACCAGAAACAAGAGAATATGGTGTTAGTTTTGGCTAGGCAAAGTTTGCAAATATTTAATTTCATATAAAGACATCTTCAAGCTAAGCTGTTCACAAAAATATCGCCAAAAATATTAAATCAAGTGGATTACGTGTGTTTAAGGAAAATCTGTATACATTTCAAAATCTATAAAATGTTAAGAAACATTACAATTTTTAAATATTAAGTGATAAAAGTATTGGTAAATTAAAATCAGTCCTCAAGATCCCATAGGAAATGTACTTGTAATATGACAAACATAGTACCCCAAATTATTTTGGACTTTTATTTTTATTAGTTTAACAGTTACATTCAGGATATTATTAGCCCATTTATCCAGTATCAAGTGATCCATTACTTTCCTCTTATCTCTGTGTACACATGCATACAATTGGTGTATCTGCCCGTGAAATCCTAATTCTATGCATTTCTTGGCCCATGTATCTCTAGGGTAAAAAATAATTCCTGGGCTTCTCATCTGCTGCAAAACTATGACCTTGAACCTTATCAAGAAATATTTGGGTAGATTATACTGATATTTCTCGTCTTTTCTGTTTATATTCCTCTGAATTTAAATATTTTACCTGTATCTCTTTCTGTGGATTTCCCATTTGTTGCTTTAGGAGAACATCTCTTCATAATTTCCTGCATCCTACTTCTCTGTGGAGTAATGCAATGAAATAATTTGTTTGATTCAACTTTCATTTTGGTCTTTTCAGGTCCCCACTGATATCTAGTCTAGTTATCCCTAAGAGAACTTCCTCTTGTTTATTCTCTTCTTAGAAATAGTGAGAATAGTCTACATTTTCTTTTCTTTTGTCTTTTTTTTTGTGGGGGAACAGAGTCTGACTTTGTTACCCTTGGTAGAGTGCTGTGGCATCATAGCTCTCAGCAACATCAAACTCTTGTTTCCAAGTGCCTCAGTTTTTCATTTTTTATAATAGTGACAGGGTCTTACTCTTGCTCAGGCTGGTCTCCAACTCAGGAGCTCAAGCAGTCAACCCACCTCGGCCTCCCAGAGCGCTAGCCTTACAGGCATGAGCCACTACCCTGGACTACATTTTGTTTTTAATTTTGCATAGATCTTTAACAGTCTTTAAGATCTTTTTCCTTTCCATATTTGAGGAATAGCTCCTCTAAGACATGAAATCTTTTCCTCTAGGCTAATTAGTCTCTCTTTTAAAAATTCAGTCTTTGTTTTGTCACTGCACATGTTATCAACCTATTCTATTTCTTCTTTGGATTCCTGGAAACCTGGTTTCTAGAGACAGGGTATTCCAAACAGATTTTTATATTACAGGAAATTTTAAAAAGGTAGAAAATAAGGCTGAGCCTATCACATCTGCATCTCTAGTTCTGTCACAACCAACGTGAAAAATGCCACAGGCTTATGTGCCACTCTTTACATGGGGCTTAATTGAATTTTAACATGTAGATACGGACAGAAAAGCAGAAAACTAATTGTTCTTCCTTTTATGTTTAAATGTACTCTATACAGAAAATTTCTTCTTTTGGAGTTGAATTTCTGCTGGGAAAATTACATCTCGGTATTTTGGGGGGCTCAGGAAGCCTGGAAGCCTGTGTGTGCTGATGTGCTCACACTTGCTTGAGGCGTGAGGGACTCAAGTTTACACATCTAAGTCTGGGTTTTGCAAACTTTGCTGAAAGGCATTTTTATAAACTGCAGTCTCAAGCTAGGATCAAAATATCCTTGGCCTGTGTCCGAGGCTTCAATTGCACTGTAGCAAAGACTAACTGTTCCACTCTCCCAGTTTCAGTTTCAACAACATGGTATCAAAATCCCTGCTTTGGTAAGAGATTATTATGGTCCCTAAATTCTACTCCTTGTCTGGCTCTTATTATCACCAGCCTAACTAATCAGAACAAGTATTTTCTTTTATCCAATAAAAAAAAATTCTCTTTTTTATGGCTGAGATCTGGACGACTGAAATATTTAGAGCATAAAATTTCAGCAGGTAAACACCACAAGGCTTTTTTTATTTTTGATATACTGTAGGATTGAGAAAGAGGCTTCAAGCTAAGGGACTTTTTCATGTTGCTCCCAAGAATTAGATTTATTTAGCTACTGCCTCCACAATTTGACTTCTCAGATAAGGAAGCATTACTAGGAATGCATTCAATAGGCAGATCAGAATGTGAACGTTTCTGGTCAATAATCCCATAAGCAGGAAAGAGGGAAGAAAAAAAGCCCTGAATGCTGTCTTTTCTTCACCCAGAATCTTTGATTACATTCATCACTTTCTTCTTTGTATAGGAGTGAATGATGGTGCAGAGACCAGAAGCTCGGCTCTAAAAGTAGAACCTCTCCCAGGGAAACAGAAAACACCCATTGTGTGAGGCTTGTCCATCCATCCAGCTATCCATCGTTTCCTTCCAAAGATGACTGAATGGGATATTTTTTCAGCATCTGCCTTGATTAGCAACAGAGAATGGCATTCTGTTACCCTTGGATGTCATATTATTAAAACACACATTTTCCTTGGAGTTTGTTTCAGAACTTTAGAAAACCACTTTTGCTATTTTTTGTTTATTTGTTTCATAAAGCACTGACATACTCAACAGTAATTCTTTATGAGTTGTAAGTCCAACATATGTTGCATATGTTCCCTGCAGAGAATTACCTCTCTTGATGAATAAAAGCTAAGTCTGTATGTTTGGGATTGAGCTATGCTGGTTTTTTTTTTTTTTTTTTTTGTCATAAATTAAACTTTCAAAAGTTCTGAAAAGTGACCATAGTAACCATGTGAGACAAGATGGTCTCAAATATTTGTTTTCATTATATCTAAAACAAACAAGGGAATGCTAATGTGGATAATGGCTTTGTTTAAATTTTTTTCAAGACACAGACTTCATGCCGTTCACTAAGTGGGAACCCGCTATTTTATTTTTTTAATTTCATGATAATTATATAAGAGGAGGTAAAAGAGATAGCAGTATAAAAGCAGAGAGAATTAGTAGAAAGTGAAAGCAAAAGAGGTAAAAACAGATTAGGTGAAATAGAATACATACGATGACAAAAATAAAATGGGTGAAGTATAAGGATAGAATAGTTTGAAAAATAGCTGCAAAATCAAAAATTTAGGGGACGAAGATAATCATAAAATCTGACTTCAATAAGGACAAGCACTTTGATTTTTCCATGTCTGTAGGTGGCAGAACTAATTGGAAAGAGTGTTAATTATAAGAGAGAGAAGGATTTTTTTTCCCTTAAAACAGTCATAACACAATACAATAGTAGATTACAGTATACCGGAAAAGAATTTGAGCAATTTTCAGATTTTAATATGACAAAATGAAACCATGAACAATAACTAGACTGTTGATTACAAAAACTGAGTCAAGACTAATTATAAGAAAATAACAAATAATAATAACAAAATATTATTAAACAAAGCAAAACAAAAACAAAACACTTAACTATCACTCCCTCTCAAAATGTAGACTGCATGACTCTGCATCCTGAAAACAAATGTCTGACCTAAAATCCGTTTATAATTCAATCTTGTAATTTATGTTGCGAGACATATGTAAAATTTACTCTAGTTCATCACTCACTCAATGATTTTTTTAAATTTTTATTTGTATGGACATATATAACATATTTGTTCAAACAATTTGTAAAATATGAAAAGTTTCTTATATAATTTATTTTGAAGTTTAATAATATTTTTGATTGCCTTTACTTTTTAAGATCATGTTCACTTCATTTTAATGTTTTTTTTTAAATTGATTATTATTGTGGATATATACTAGTTGCATTTATTATGGAGTACATGTGCTTTTTGTTTGTTTGTTCTGTTTTGTTATTTTGAGTCAGAATCTCACACCGTTGCCCATGCTAGTGTGCAAGCCTCATCATAGTTCACTACCACCTCAAACTCCCAGCTCAAGTGAATCTCCTGCCTCAGCCTCCTAGACAGCTGGTACAAGAGGCCTCAGAAACTGCATCCCATCTCATCTGATATAGTAATGCAAGCAAACGATGTGTAATAATCAGATCAGAGTAATTAGAGTGTCTGTCATTTTAAGTAATTACCATTTTTTGTGTGTTTGGAACATTCCCCTTCCTCTCTTTTAGTTATTTAAAATGTACAGTAACTGCTTTTTTTTTTTCCAGTTTCTGACCAGGGCTGGGTTTGAACCCGCCACTTCCGGCACATGAGGCCAGCACCCTACTCCTTTGAGCCACAGGCGACCACCCAATAAGTTTGAATCTCTATGCAATAGCAATATCAAACTTCTTTTATTCTCTAGTTGTACTCATTCCTCTTTTGGTTTCCAGACCATTCCTTTTTGCAAGCCTATTATTTTTCTTTTGAGCGAAAGCGCAGGTATTATTTTTTCTTAGAGACTTTAATTCATCTCCATTGTTGTGCCTTGTTCTTTTACAAAACCCTCAACACCATTATTTTTCACTAATCTCTTTCTTCCCTGCTAGTCCAAATACATTATGAAGATAATTATGCTCTTTCTCTTATTCACCTTTTATCATTCCTATACCTAAGAGAATTTGTTACTGAATGGTATTTTCTCAATGAATTATATGTAAATAAAAAGGAATCTTTGAATGACTACAATGAATAGCACACTTTAATTAAATTCTTTTAAATAAATATATATGTAGCTATTTTATTAAAATAGATGTTATTTTATTCTCAATCATTATTTTAGCAAAAGGGCATGAAGTGCCTTTGAATATTCTTTTCAAGAAAATGCTAGACTATGACATTTATAAATTCATATTCATTTGTTATAAAATATTTATTGAGTTTATTCTGTGACAGGCTTAAGGGAATATTCTATTGTCACTCTTTGCAATGTTACTGATAGTAAACAAGGATTGTGATTATGATTCATTATAGAATATTATTAACATTACAATTAGCTATGTTAATATTGACATACCTTCTTAGAAAATTTTAAGTGTGCAATATAATATTGTTAAATATGTACACTATGTTGTACAGTAGATCTCTAAGACATATAATCTTACGGAACCAAATCTTTCTATCCTTTGACTAGTATCTTACTCTGCCTCTGGCAATCATCATTTTATTCTCCGCCTGTATGAATTCAACTATGCCAGATTTGTCATACAAGTTATATCGAAGTATTTGTCCTTCTGTACCTGTTATTTTTTATTTAGATTACAATTGATATGTATTTAGCACAACTAAATATTTATTAAAATCAACTTTTTGCTTACATTTTATATACATTGTTTTGTACTACACTGAACTTCCATTATGATATTAACAATAAAACTATCAGTGCATAGAATTATGAATTAAACATTTTATTAATGACCAAAAATAATCAATAGACAAATACTTTTTTGGGACTAGAAACATAATACATTTCCCAAATTATAATTTTTCGGGTTTTTTTTGCAGTGGTGGCTTGAACCCACCACTCCCGGTATATGGGGCTGGTGCCCTATTCCATGAGCCATAGGCGCCACCCCCACATTATAACTTATTATAGTATTGTGCATTTATTAGATAACTTGTAAGAAAATAATAAGTTAACAGTCATTAAAATATCATGATAGCTGAATGACTCTAAGCATTAGGAAAATACAAATCCAAACTACAGTGAGATAGATATCACCTAACTCCAGTGAGCATGGCTTGAATTAAAGAAAATGTCCCAAAACAACAGATGCTATCTGTTATGAAAAAGATCCCCCAGTGCTGGTGGGACTCCAAACTAGTATAATGTCTTGGAAAATTACATAGAGCTATTTCAAGAACTGCAAGTAGACCTACCATTTGATTCAGCAATCCCACTGGTGGGTATATACCCAAAGGAAAAAGTCACTTTATGAAAAGGAAACCTGCATTCCAAATTTTATAGCAGCACAATCTATAATCACAAAGATGTGGAAACAACCCAAGCCCACCAATATGTGAATAGATTAAAACAATATGGTATATGAATACTATGAAGTACTGCTCAACCATTAAAAAAATTTTGCAATCTAGTATCATTGGTGACAACCTGGATGGAATTGCAAACTGTTCTGAGTGAAACACAGGAATTAAGAAACAAACACATATACTCAATACTGTGTTGGAACTGACCAATAAACACATATGTGAACATACTGAAATAAATCTCAATGAAAATCAAGCTGGGGATGGCCAAGGGGATGGGTAAATTTACACCTTTTAGGTATGATGCGCATTGTCTGGGGGGAGGTTCACTTATAATCTTAATTCAATCTGTGCAAAAGTCAAAGTATGTAAACAAAACACACGTCCCCCCTAATATTCTGAAATAAAAAATATAAACTTAATAGATTAATTGCCAGTTAATATTTCCAAAAGCTTTATTAAAACACTGGTGCATTAAAGTTCAAAAATACTTCAGGAAATATCTCCATACATTCATGTACAAAACTTTTCAAATTCACTTTCTTTGTCTTCTAAAGTTATCTTTTGCATACAACTTATTTCTTTCAATACATTGAAAGAAGATGTTAGGCATAAGGCTAAAATTCCAGAATTTTACCAATATTGTCTTAAAGACTCCATTTCAATTTCTTAAATGCCTTATAAAAGTTTTTCTTTAGTACTGAGAAGTGCTTATGCTGATGTTGTTTTTAAATGCATCATCAAATTAATTCTTAAGTATAAAATAGTATCAAAACAGAAAGACTGCTTAATAATAAATATTGTAAATAAAATATTAATTGAATAACTTACACTTAAATTGCTACATTTATCTGCTGCATTTTTTATAATTAATACTCCTTTTTATTTTTAGTTTTTCATTCTAAATTGTATTTTAAAGTCACCTTAGGCATTTAATTGCTTCTCTGAATAAGTACACACAAAGAAAACAAAATCTTTTGTAGAAACTGTAATTAGTATTTTATTACATTAAAAGATATGTGAATAAATAATTAGTTTTATTTAAATGAAAAGTGGAGAAATGTGAGTTTATTAAATAATATATACGAAGAAAAAGTGAGAGCCGTGGGAAAAAAGCTAGTTGAAGAAATGTTTATGTAGAGCTATGTTATTTCATATTTTATTAGAAATAGTAAAAATAAAAGAAACCACACACATATCTTGTAAAACTAAATATAATACTTTAATAGAAAGAGATCATCAAATATGCGTTAGTGTAAAACTATCATGGAGTTTTACATTCCACATGTACTTCTTAAAGATTAGAATGGTTAAGTACATATTTCTGTGCACACACATGATGAGGTAGAACAGTCCACGTGATAGTTACAGGAATGTACCAAAATATATGTAAATGGTATGAACACATTTAAGTGAACAATCAAAACAAGGCACAACCTTTTGCCCATGATATTTATCTTTGTTCTCAATTTATTTGGGTATAGGTCTTGTGATTTTTTTCTTTTATTTAATCTTTTTGCTTTGGCTTTACATTGAGATTACATATCTCCACCTCCGCCTACCTGTTCATCACTTTTATATCAAGATCATGGGTTACCTCTCTGTCTTGCTGATTAAATGCTACATAGTATGGTTATCCAGTGTTTGGTAATCCTTAAATGGTTTAACTTTCGGATCTTATCTTATGAACAACTCTGCAGCCATGAACCTGGATTACCAGACCTTTCTCCCCTTTCCCAGTTGCAGCTACCAAAGTGGAAACAAAATGATAACCAGATTTCACCTAAGCATACTCGAGTCTCCATGTAGTACTTATAAATGAAAATAACATGGGAATCTAAAATGATAGAGGGTACAATAACTTAGGGGACCACATACGTGATTTTCAAACAACCAAGTTCAAAATAAAAAAGTTACAATATAGGATTTCATGTCTGTCAGATGTTAGTTTTAATCCTGATTTTGGTCCCTTACAGGTTTGCTGACTGCGCAGGTCACATAACGTCACTCAGGCTCAGTTCTTATTTGTATAATGGGCTTAATTGAGTTAATGCATGTGAAGTGCTCAGTTCCCTTCCTGCCACATACTTTTCCACATATTTTCCAGTCACATACAAATGGGTAGGCTTTAAAAATATATGAGTAAACTGAACACTTACCTTTTAACAAATAAGATGTGTATTATAAAATCGTTTTTGAGATAATCAATTCAGGTCGTGCAGAAAATGGAGCAAAAGCCATTAAATTTATTTCATGGGAAAAACTATAAATACAGGTGACAAATCATATCAGGTTTGCAATTAAAACAATGCTGTAAATCAAATGGTTATTGTCTTCATTTTAAAGTATAAAACCAGAAGACCCATGGCCCTATGATCTTGTTGACAGTGTAAAAGAGTCAATAAAAACAAAAGCAAAAACAAAACAAAAAAAAAAAGAAAAAAAACACCATGAAATAGGCAAAACAGCAAAAAAATAAAAAAGAAAGAAAAATGAAAATGAAAGAAGAAGAGAAAACAAAAGATCACCTCTGGTATACTTGGTCAAGTAAAACAATTTTTTTTCAAACGTTACTTAACAGAGATGGTCATGTACAGCTTCAGGCAAAGTTCTATCTCAGAGCTGAAAATCACCTAGGTCCTCCCATTATTGGAAATATGTCTTTGGTTCATCCTGAAGAGGTGGCATGATCCTCTCTCAGCTTGACTAAACTTTAGGCAGGCTTCTTCTTGAACATAGGACCCTGACCTCCCTAATGGTATATTCATTTTCTCCTCCTTTGTATTGTAAATCTTCCCCAGCCTCTTTCTAGCTTTATAACCCAGAAATATCTCTATCTAGGAGCCATCCCTGTAATCCTCAGAAAAGCCAGTGTCTCCTTTCCTCTCCTCCCAGTGCCTTGGGAAGATAGGAACCTAATTTTGATCAGTGCCAATTAAACCATCAACAAACACAGATGGTCTAATCACATTAACAAACATTTCCTTTGGGGTCCTCCAGTACTTTTTCACTAGCTCATCTCAGTGCTTGGAATACTCCCCATTTACTGTTTTGTAAAAGTTCAGCTCAGTCTGTATGGAAATTTCTTTCCTCTCCTGCAGTCACCTGAATAAAATATGTCTTGTCTTTTTTAAACAAGTGTCTAGTAAAATTTTTATTTGACAGTACTTAATTTTATATTATACTTACTCATAGAATCACATTTAAAAACTCTTTAACAAGCAGCTTGAGCAGTTAGGATACACTTTGCATAAAACACATATGACAGACAGACATCATAAAGAAAAGCTTGATGGATTGTTTTATGTCTTGTTTGGATTCACGGATTTCTTTTTTCTTTTTTTCTTTCTTTTTTTTTTTTTTTTTCATTTTCTTTCTCTTTTTCTTTTCAAAGTACATTTTCTGTTTCCTTGCTTAATATTACCCAGGGGGGAAAAGGAAGAATATCCCATTAAAATGTGTTTTGGTAGGAAATGGAATAGAGGAAAGTTGTATTGTCAGTGAAAATAACTCAGCAGGTGTGTTAGAAAATTCTGCTGTATGTATATTTCTCTTTTAAATCCAAATAAATATTAATAAGGAATGAAGAGCTGGAAGTCAGATAGTCAGAAAAAGGCCATTAGACATTATCTGGAAGATTGAGAAAAGTGTAACTTTATGCTATCCCCTTTTAGCAAAACATTCCCCTCACCCCAAACCTGGGGCTACCACTGATCTTGACCTCTGCATAGTTTCCCCCATTAAAGGTTTGTCTTTTCAAAAATAGCATTCAAATTATATCATAAAAAGTGAAATAATTTGAAACTGACCCCTTTCACTCAACATAACCCTCGAGGTACATCCAGATTGTTGTATACATAAATAGTTGATTCCTGTTTATTGTTGATTAGTGTCCCCTTGTGCGTGCATGCCTGCGCGCGCGCGCGCGCACACACACACACACACACACACACACACAGTATATTTATTCTGTCACCTACTGAAGTGCCTTTATTTATGTCTAGGTGGAAGTTATAAATAATGCTACTATAAACAATTTTTTCCCAGAAAAGTGGTACCATTTTGTTTTTTGTACTAGCCAATGATAAGGGTTTACACAATAAAGTATGGTTTAAATTACTTATTTAAACAAGAGAATTCCATTGTTTACATATGAATGCAACCTTCATACTAAAAATTTTATTATATGAAAACACATAGATAAAATGATGAAAAGGAAGAGCTCTTACTCTTCTAGCCATTTAAAAATACTAAAGTTGACTTCTTTGTGAATCAACAATGAGTAAAATACAAATTCATAGTTGAAAGGCATAAAGATTTTTCAAAATGCAAAAGTATAAACTTGTTTTTTCCAGTGAACACTGAGTATTTAAATCTCCTTTCAAAGATAAATATGTAAAATTTAATCTAGTTTATGCACAGTGGCCCCAAGAGTGGAGATGGCTTACCTAGTATTAGAGGTCTTATTATATGCAAAGACTGAAATCAAGATTCTTAAATTTCAGGCTGATTCTTTTTCTATTATACTACATAGAAATAGCTTCTCATTTCTTTTTTGATTTCATACACATCAATATGTGGTTTTGTTGCTTTTTTTTTAATATTGGCTTTGGTTTTCTTGTTTTGTCACTGGAAAAGAACGAGAGTAAGAATACATTTGTCGGATTACTCAATTTACTAGGAAATATTCAGGCCATCTGGGTGTTTAAAATGTTGAGTAAACTGTTTAAATGAAGGAACAAAGCTGAATAGAAAATCACTGACCACTTCTATAAATGAGTAAAATACACCAAATGCAAGGAATCTATTTTAAAATGCTAAAAAGGCGAGCTCAAAATTTCTATCACAGATGTAATTTTAGTCCAGAAGTAGAAAAAGGAAAATGTAGTAAAGCAATATTTGAAGATTAATGTCAAAGAATTTTCCAAAACTTATAAAAGTTTCAACATGCACATTCAGGATGTATAATAAATCCCAAACAATAAACAAATTGACATCCACTCCCCCCCACACACAAACACAATCACACCTGTAAGTTCATCATGATAAACTAGAGGAAATTATAGATGACATTTTAATAGCACATAGATGAAAGACATTATATTTACAGGATGAATAGACGTGTACAATTTAAATTCTAAACAAATATAAACACCAATCTTAAATTTTATAAGTAAAAATGTATTTCATCAATCATTTCAAAATTAATTTGCTTTTATATACACACACACATACAAAAACTTAAGAAACATCATCACCAACAGGTCCCGACCTAGTTAAATATGAAAGGAGACAATATGTCCACCACTATGGTCCTACATGAAAATATGAGAATATAGGAAGAAATTAATAATAAAAATTAAAAATGTATAGCAAATAAATAATGATTTACATAAGATTAATTACAGTGTCTTATGGAGTTTAAAATATCTGTAAAAATAATGCTGGAGATAAAAGTGGTTAATGTATTTTATGTTTTAGCAACATTAGAAATGATAAAAGTAATTATTCAGTATGACAAAACGGCATGTGGTAATCCAGTAGTAATTACTGATAGAAATAAAATGAATTAAATGTCAATAAAATGAAAATATAGGATAGCAATCGATGTTTAATTCAAAAGAAGTTGAGACATTAGGAAAAAGAAAGTTAAACATGAAAACGAAGGTGACGACGACTCCAAGTGTAACTAATGCAACAGATGGACACACTAACTACTACAGGAAAAGGAAAGCTGGATAAAAATGATCAAAAAATTAGGTATCTTAAATGCAATGACAGCAATGAAAGGAAAAGGAGGGAAATAAATATGTGAGCCATGTATACAGTACTACAAAAATAAGTCAGTGTGGATGTTTTAATTGCCCACAAAATTGAAATTTGAACAAAGAACATTATTAGAGAAAAAAAGAGAAGTTTCCTAACTAATAAGAGATTAGGTAAATTTCCTAACCAAGAGATATCACAATCTTGGATTTATATGTACATAATAGCAGACCTTCAAACTATATCAAACAAAATTCTATAAACTATAAGAAATATGTAGAAATTTGAAAAACAAGCCAAAAACTTTAATATATTTTAATATTGGTTATAACAACAGACAAAATGATTTAAAATAGAAAGTCTAAAAATAATAACTTGACATGGTAAACATATTACTCAATATGATGCTCAGTAACATGTGAATCTGCAAGATTTTTAAAGTGCAGATGTAACATTCACCATAATCAACACTAGCTTCACAACTCCATTTGATCTCAACTCTGGAGATCAAAATGATTGAGTACCACTGCCTCAAAAATTTCAAAAAAATAAAGTCATTTATTTTGTTTTCTGACTACAGTGCTATATTTCTGCGAAATACCAACAGAACATAGTAAATTTATAGCCCTGACAGAGTGCAAATTCAACCGTGTACTTTAATTCAAAAAGAGAAAGGAAAATAGAACTAATTAGAAATGTTTTTACTGAATGATAACAAAGAGCTTAAAAAAAAAAAAGGTCTTAGTTACAGGTAAAGGGCTTACTGGAAAACTTTAGCCATAAATGCATTAGAAAAAAAAAAAGGTAGAAAAAAAGGAACATCAAATTCTCTATTTAGACTTAAGCCAATTAAAATTTAAAGATACAGAAAGTGTGTATACCAATAGAAATTGCTGAAATTCCTATAAATTGGTTTTTAGAAGATTGAACTTATTAAAATATATTAAAATGATCAAGAACAAGGACAAATCTCAAATTACTAGTATCAGAAATTAATAAAGGATATCAACATTGATCTACAAGAAATTATGGCTATATACCAACATATTTGGCAATACAGATAAAATGGAAATATTCCTCAAAATATAAAATTCGTCAAATATAATGGTAGAAATAATAGAAAATCTGAATAATATATCTAGAATAGAAACTATATCATTTATTAATAATCTTTCCACAAAGAAACCACAGTTCACATTTTCATTAACTTTATCTGAGAGTTCTTCTAAATATTTAATCTTATACATAGCCTCAATCAATTTTATACAAATACAAATTTTTTTTATCCAAAGAATAGAAAAAGAATAAAAGTAATGCCCAATGTTTTTTGTAGTTACCATAAACTTGTTCCTATTATTATCTATTTTTCTGCTGGCACATTGAAAGAGAGAAATTCACACGATTGGGTGTGGGGTATGAAATCTATTTTCAGATTCTTGACTGTAACTTACTAGTTTTGATAGAGAGAATGTATTTTTGCCTTTGGAAAATGTCTCTAAATACTTATTTTACGGCTAACAAGATTTCACATATTTGTATAATACATCTCTGTATCTTACACTGACCTGACATATACCTTATACAGCTGTGTGCATAAATCTATATATACACACAGCAAGAGTTTTTTTTTCGCAATAGTTGACATGTACTAAGAGCTTTTATATGACAACAGTATTAATAATAAAAATGATGATGTATTTGGTAAGTATATATATACAATAATTATTATTACCATTATCCTTTTGTCAAATAGAACTATATCTTGAGACTAGAAAAGTGTGACTTTTTACCATCCTTAAAGAAATCTTCTCTACTTTTTTTTTTACATGTTTAGTAACAGTCATAACATTTGTGAATAAATCCTTTTAGACGAATATACCATTATTTTATTTAGAAAGCCATTCTAAGTTTTCTATATTTCTGTATGTTAATATGAAATTTAATTATGTTATCTTATTTATTTTTAACAACATATTTCAAACTTAGGGATACATTATATTTTTTATATATTTAATTATTTTAGTCCTGCTTATTATGAACTACACAGACATGTTTGTCATCTTTTACCATCCTTCTAGGAGGGACTAGGACAGCTACAGATGATTGTCCTTTATGGAAAGGAAACCATAAATAAAAGAACTACTTTTAAAGCCAGGATCCACGGACTTGTAGAGCAGGACTCCTGGGATATTATCACATATGCTATGAACTATCTGAAGAACTCTTCTTAGTATAAAAAAGAAGTATGTCATAGTCGAATCAGCTCTAAGGGCAGTGACCATTAACATTTCTCAAGGTCCTTATTTGTGAATCTCAGCGAGAGTAAGTCCTATTTTGGCCAGGAAGAAATCCAGAATAGCGCTGAAGATTTCAAACCTCTCTGTGTCTACTTCTCTTGTGTATGCTACACCTGTGTAATAAAGTTTCCCACTGCGTAAAATCTCTGAATTCTGTGAGTCTGCAGCGACTATCTGGACCTTGTGCTGTCTCAGACTGGTACTGTAAGCAACTCTGTCTTTCATACCCATGAATTATAATGGATAAGGCCCTTTTTTGACAAAGAAGGGGATAAAAAGAACCAGATGAATACTTGATTCCAGAAGGACTGCCTACTCATCTTCAAATAACTTTCAGGTAAAAAGTTTTATGAAAGGAACTTGGAAGAAATGCAAGTAGATTTGGAAGAGATGGCTAAGCAGAAATGTAAGACAGAAGGTAAGTAAGGAAAAAAATTTCATTTTGTGGCGTTTGTTAATATTTCTGGTAGAAAGTAGACTTTTAAAATTAAAGGTTGCAATAGCTCAAGAAAATCCTTTTTTTAGAAGACAACTCATGTTTCTTGGCTACCTGGGAAAATGTTACATTAACTCACAAAGTAAATTATTTAAAACCATGAATTACTCAAAAATCTACATAAGTAGGAGTAAGCCATGGCCTTTGATCATACAATGCAGAGATATTCTGTTAAAGAGTTAAGACTTTTTATGAAAAATGACAAGTAGAAGTTTGGTGACCCCTTATCATCATATATTTTTAGGAATAACCAACATGACATTATATTGCTAATTCCAGGTACTACTGAATGGAAAGGATTATTCAGAATGACAACTGGGTCTCCACATAGCCACAAGCTTCAGAGTGGTATGATGACTGTCAAGCTATCGTGTGTGGAAGAGGAGGACGATTAGAAAGATTCACTCTGAAAATAAAAATGAAAAGTTAAAGGGTCTCTGAGAGACCTCCTTGCTATCTTCAATTCTCGAGGATCTGAATCAGACTTTTGATAGAACTAAAAAGTTCAGCCAGATGAAACAGAAGGAACAAAAATGGGAAGCAAAAGTAAAATCAATGAGCTTCCTCAGGATTGAAGAAAGAAAGGAAAGAAAGAAATAAAGAGATAAAAGAGAGAGAAGAGGAAGAAGATGAAGGAAGAAGAAGAAGAAGAAGGAGGAGGAGGAAGAAGAAGGAGGAGGAAGAAGAAGAAGGAGGAAGGAGAAGGAGAAGGAGG
Source organism: Otolemur garnettii (assembly GCF_000181295.1). Taxonomy (NCBI): domain Eukaryota; kingdom Metazoa; phylum Chordata; class Mammalia; order Primates; family Galagidae; genus Otolemur; species Otolemur garnettii. The sequence continues at coordinate 4,358,064 of NW_003852435.1, forward strand.
AGGAGGAGGAGGAGGAAAGGAAGGAAGGAGAAAGAAAGTTTATTTAAGTATAGAATATTTCCAGAAGGAAGGAAGGAAAGAAGTAAGGGAGGGAGGGAGAGAGGGAGGGAAGGAGGGAGGAAAGAGAAAGAAAGATTTTTAAGTATAGAATATTTCCAGAGAAAAGAAATGAATATCTCTCAAGAGTGAAAAAAGACCTTGATCCAAAGCAGTGTGAAGATACAAATATTCTCCTTCTCTCTCTTTGGATTGCTTATGAAACTTTCTCATTAGTCTGTTTGTGTTTCTGGGCACATTTGTTCCTTTTGCGCTGGTTATTTGTTACCTTGTTTGACGTATACCCACATTCTCTCCCTTTTTAGTGACGATTATTAAGTGCTGTTTTTCCCCTTGATCTCACGGTGATAACTGTTAGGCTTGTGACGTTTGTGGTGTTTGCAGAGTGCAGTTTTACAACTGTGACCATCTTCCCACTTTGTATCACAAGCTGGGAACTGTGCTATATATTAACAGAATATAATGGGCTGAATCATTGTGCGCCCATATTCTGAATCTCTTTGTTATTTCCAGGGCCCCTTTTACACTTCCTACGTTGGCCATCAGGCTTTCCTTCCATTCTCCTGAAGCCCATTCCTTGTTCCTATTTATTATCCATCACTCATTGACTAAATCATGGACAATTGTTTGGAAATCACAAAAATCTCAGAGCACAAGCAGGCCTAGATTGGTTGTATGATGACCAATGGATCACAGCTCATATGATACTGACGAAGATGACGCTAGAGGAATACACAGCCTGCGGATACGATAAACACAGGAGAACCTATACGCTGCCAGAGTTGCACTGAATGATACCGTCGCAGCAAGACAATCTTACCCATGTTAAACTGATGGAAAAGATTTTTTTGTTTGGATTCATATTTCACAGAATTTGACAATAATGCACCTGAGCCTGAGACTGTGATTTCCCCCCCTTTTTTGTGGAAGTGTTAACATTTATTTTTACATCCCTTGTCTGTCACTTTTTATGATGTTTTGTTGCATGTGATAGATTCTGTAATAACCAAGCCCCCAGCCTTTGACCCCCTCCCTAAGACCAGTGGGGAACAAGCCCCCTGCCCTAGAAAAAGAAACCTCTCCTAAGCCTTTAGTCCCTGCCCTCTCAAAGGTAGAGAAACACCCTGAAAACAAGAAAGTATGCAGAGAGGGGTTGAGGAAGGGAGGGGTGGATTCCAAATAAAGCCCCGGATAAAAAGGTCACAAGTTATTCTTGGAAATTTACCCAACACTTGTTTTCTACCCTTATGAACTAATGTACCCTAAGTAAACATGTACCTCCACCCTGAATTGTGTAAACCCCTATGACATACCCCATCTTATGATTATGAAGTAATGTACTTGTGATATATCTTTTGATGTATGAATCAATAGGTACCCCCCACTCAGCAACCCCACTCTAACTGCTATGATTGGCTTCTGTATTGCGCTTGCTTGCTAGTCACCATGACTATGCAGAATAATGGTATAAAAAGGCTTCTCCCCCTCTATTTGAGGTTTCTTGTTGGCCCACCACAAGAGTCCCCTGCAGGTGCACCTGTAGGTGTATCAAATTATCAATAAATTTCTATTACTTAATTATACCTGCAGTGGGGTCCATCCTTCTCTCGCATCTACCATCCCCATTTCAATTCAAAATAGGAAAAAATGTACTTTTTTTCTGCTTTGAATATTATTTATTTCACCAAATCAACTGGAATCCAATGAGAGATATTTTGATTTTGTTAACATTTTTCTAATTTATTAAAATCTAGGCTACCAGAAATGTTTCAAGCAATCACGTTACCTTTTCTCTAGCTGCACTCATATTTATTTTTCTGTCTTTTCTCCTACACCCCACTATGTCAATTTCAGATGAGACTTTCATAATTTTTTATACATATTAGGCTCCTAGAACGTTGAACAGGGAAGTGAAAGGGGCAGATAAATATATTAGTTTTTGATTATTTTAATAATTGTCGTATCTCTTTTTATGGCAAATATAATCTTTTTCTGGCTATCTTCCTTTATCCTTTTAAATTCCAGCGGCCAATTTCTTTTCTAGATCTGTATCAAACCATCACATTTCTGAAACAGGAGTTGCAGTGTTCTTCTCTTCTGAGTCACTAACTTGTAGATGATAGTAATGATTAAACTTAACTTGTAAGTAGGTAATGAAAATATCATATTTATAGAGTTTTCAATTCTATTTCCCTAGGGATGATCTAGAGAATTTGCATTGCCATAAATATCAATCAGTCATGATGTTTTGGAGATCCTCAAATTTTAAAAAATCCGTTATAAATTGTTAAGTAGGAAAATAATTAATCAATAGTATATGACTACCAACAGAACAAGTGAGTCCAGGTTTCCTTTAACTTTGAAAATCTTGTGGGCATTTCTTTCTGCAGTAAAATTATGAAAACTGGGAAACTGAAGTTAAATAAGAGTTAATTTTATCACCAATATCCCTCATATGAATGCCTGATTGTACTGCAAGAAGTAATTTTCCTCTATTAATATCCCAGTTGCTAGATTAAATTTTTCTTTAATAATTCATAGGGGACTTATGAGTGGCATATTTTAATATTAAATTAGCTGAAATGTTACATTAAAAACAAACGAATTAATCATGAAATTAAGAATGCTTTTCATACAAAGCAAATTATTAATGCCCCATTTCATTTTACATTTTCTTATAGACTACATGCACGTAGCACATCACTAAGTTCACTGAACAAATTAAAATTGAAATATGTACATGCACACATACATAGACATATACATATATATACAATTTCTGTGTTTATAAGATTTTATTTCACTAACTAGAAAACTTAATATCAGTTTATACATAATTTCCGTCTATACCATCTCAATCTAAAGCCAGGCAATTATTTTTTCAGTTTGCTTTGTGAACATAAGAGTAGAAAAAAGAAAGTTCTTTTAGTACTATGTAAGTGTTTAATGACAAGTGTTCAAAGTACTATGTTATACAAATCTACATAATAATGGATGGTATGCTAGTTTACTCCATGTATGACACTTGGGCGGACGTTAACAATTTTGGCCCTTGTAAAATTTATTTTGAAATTATTTATTGACTAATGAATGCCTAATGTTGCTTTTGTTTTCTTTTTTTCACTCTATGAGCTATATTATTTAGATCAGTAAAGATACATTACTTTGTAGTAAAGTCCTGTTGCACAAGAATTCAATTGTATCTGTATATTTTCTCATGTTTATTTCATTATATGGTAAATTGTATAAATCAATTTTTGGTGGAAAATAATTTGATGCTTATTATATAGTTTTTTCAGCAAGCAGTGTCACAATGTTGTATTTGAATATCATGCTATGTTCATTACATCTTTTAAGATATTTCATTTATATCGCCCCTGCCCTCTACCACCTAAAACTTAAAGTGGTATTCAGTGATAGCAGGATTTAGTTTATATTAATATTGCCTATCATGAACATTTAAGAAATCCAGAAATTAAAGGAAGTATCATGTAGAAGGTACTGATAAGGGCTATAAGAGACAATATTAAACAAAGCCAAGAAAAGAAGATAGAACTTGCATACAAATAGAAAGAAAGACACTGACTAGGAAACAAGATATTTTATTGCAATAAATTTGAAGTTAGAATGTGGGTTTTGAGTTAACATATAAAAAAGGAAATTTTGCATCATTCAGTGGTAAGGGGTTTAATTAATCATTCTAATATCTACTAAAACAATTACTTCTTCTCCATAATACTCAAAATATACAAAGTAAATGAAAAGAAAATATATAGTAATATGGTTTAATTGAAAATGTACCTACTTTGGAGACCGAAAGTCTAAGTTAAAACAATTAATTTTGTCATTTCCTTGAGTGCATTACATAAATATTAGAGTTTATAATGTTTAAAAGATCATAACTTATGTTATAATGTTCGAAGATCTGTCATGATTACTTATATATGTAATATAAATGCTTAGATTTCTCCTTTTATTTATTTTATTTTTATTTTTTTTAGAGACAGAGTTTCAGTTTGTCACCCTCAGTAGAGGGCTGTGGCATCACAGCTCACAGCAACCTCCAGCTCTTGGGCATAGGCGATTCTCTTGCCTCAGCCTCCTGAGTAGCTGGGACTACAGGTACCCTCCACAATGCCTGGCTATGTTTTGTTGCAGTTTGGCAAGGGCTGGGTTTGAACCTACCACCCTCAGTATATGGGGCTGGTGCCCTACTCACTGAACCACAAGGTTATATATTTTTCTACACAGCAGATTTTGTACACAGTTTACCATCACTGTTCTGGTAAGGGTGATACAGCAGAGAACAAGAGAGACATAATATTTAATTTCATCATAATTTTATTTCAATGTTGAGATAAATTAAAATATAGTCTCATAAGTGAGAAACAAACACTTCAGACTGGGTAGACAAATAAAGTGTCTGAGAAGATGACATTTTTATACTGCAAAATGTGTGACTATTCCAGGCATTGAGTAGAAGGAATTTGACGTGCATGAAGAATGGCGGTGGAGTAAAGGACTGTATGGGGGTTAGCACTGCACAAGTCAGATGCTAAGGTATAAGATCAAATTCAGAACAAAATTTATTAATTTTTAAACAGTTAATGCATTTTATTTAATGTATTCAATTCATTCAGCAATCATCATACAACGTATTTATTTATTTTTGATTGACAAGTAAAAGTACATAGTATGTTTGTGGTTTGCAACATGTAACCCAATAGATGCATACACTGTGGAAGGGTAAAATCAAGCCATTTAGCGTATGCCTTACCTCATACACCGATCATTTTCTATGACAAGAATATTTATTTATTTATTTATTTATTTATTTATTGAGACAGAGTCTCACTTTTATCACCCTTGCTAGAATGCTGTGGTATCATCGCTCACAACAACCTCAAACTCTTGGGCTCAAGCGGTTCTCTTGCCTCAGCCTCCTAAGTAGCTAGGACTACAGGAGCCTACCACAACAGGCTGTTTTTATCTCACTCGGGTTCAGGCTGGTCTCAAACCTGTGAGCTCAGGCAATCCACCTGCCTCAGCCTCCAAAAGTGCTAGGATTACAGGTGTGAACCATTGTGCCCAGCCCTAGAACATTTAAAATATACTCAACGATTTTCAAATATGCAATATATTGTTTTAAATATGGTCACCATGGTGTCCAATAAATCTTTTGAATTTATTTCTTCCCTTTGACTGACATTTTTTTTTCACCAATATCTCTTCAATCTTTCTCTTCCATTGTCTTCTAGTAGCCATTTTACTCTCTGCTTTTGAGTCTGACTGTTGTATAACCCACATATAAATGAAATCCTGTATTATTTATCTGCCTGTGTCTGACTTACTCCATTTAACATAAAAACATTAATTCATTTTAAGGACAAAGGAAAGAGTTTGGAAGATTTTAAGCAAGATGAATGGTTTATATAATTTCTTTACTTTGAGTCTAGATAGCAAAAGGATGAGTCTAGATTGCAAACAGTCTAGATGCTTAAGTTTTAAGTAGACTTAAGAATATCAAAGTGTTGCACTTTGATTGGTTTTTATGTAGTAAATCGCTTGTGAAACAATGATAGAATAAGTAAAGGAAAATACTAATATTAATTATTTATTATACATATTTATTTAATTCAATTATAAATATTTCTTGCCATACTATTACCCAGGTATACAATATACAATAGATAGATTAATGAATGTATGGATGGATAGATGATAAATAGTAAACTGTAATGCACATTCATAGTCTAGAACAGGGGTTGACAAACATTTTCTGTAAAAAATTGTGGAGTACATATGTAAATGGGTGAGTGTGCCTATAGTCCAATAAAAATTTATGAAAACAGGTGACAAGTTAGATTTTGGAATAGGTTTCCAGGGTTTACTTTAGACAATAGAATACATAATTTATAATCTGCTATATAATTTGATATGATTGTATTATATTTTATTATATTTATTAAATATGATGTATAATCATAATATATTTATATATTAAACACTATGGTATATAATGTGTTATATCTTATCCTATGTTTTATGCATTATGTAATGTTATTATACAAAATATTACTTATACTCTAGCGTAATGGGTAAAATATAAACTGTATGTAAAGCATTTCATATCATTAAGATGGCTGACTGTGTAAAATGTATAGCATATAAAGTCAATCGTAGGGTCTATGACAGATAAAGATATTATTCCTGGCTTGCTGCCTGTAGCTCAAGTGGCTAGGGTGTGAGCCACATACACCAGAGCTAGAGGGTTCAAACCCAGCCCAGCCCACCAAATGACAACGACAACCAAAAAATAGCCAGGCATTGTAGCAGGCATCTATAGTCCCTGCTACTTGGGAGTCTGAGGCAAGAGAATTCCTTAAGCTCAAGAGTTTGAGGTTGCTGTGAGCTGTGATGCTACAGCACTCTACCCAGGGTGACAGCTTGAGACTCTGTCTCAAAAAAAAAGATATTATTCCTATGAAGTTCACATTCTTGTTCTGAAACACAAGATATAATAAAGCACAAGTAATTAAATAAGTATGCACAGAATTCAACAAAGGTGTTTTTTTCATTATTTGCTTGAAATGAAACATTATTGTATTCTCTCTGAAACTGTTTGGAGAACTTTATATACTTGTTTATAAATAAATAAGTTAATAAACTAAGTAAACAAACTATCTGTTGAAAATTGGGTCACATACCAATTCTTTTATATATATATATATATATTTTTTTTTTTTTTTTTTTTTTTTTTTGCAGTTTTTGGCTGGAACTGGGATTGAACCCATCACATCCAGCATATGGGGCCAGCACTCTACTCCTTGAGCCACAGGTGCCACCCTTCTTTTTCGTCAGTATAATAGCATATCTGAATTCAGTAAGTTCCTCTCAGGGATAGGGGATGGTATGCAACATGATTTGCACTCCCAGGTCCGTACAGATCTAACAACTTCTAGTTATGCTTCTACTTAGAGGAAGATTATTAGCTCTCACTTTGTTATCTAGGTGATGTTACATTTTCCATCCTTGGAAGCATACGAAATTGAGACCAACTGCTTTGGAGAAAACACTTTCCCTCTGATGCTCTTCTTTAAACAATTATGCGGCATTTATGAAATTCTCACCCCCTTTTGGTAAACCTCCTGTTCTCTATTGTTCACAGTTTATCATGTTGGGAACTATTTTGTTTAAATATTTGTACTACGACTGGGGATAATAGGAAATGAGTTCACTATCCAGTTCCTGACAAGCTCCCAATATATTTCATCTAACATTTTAGGTAAAGACCTTCCTGCCACTTTTTCTTTTCTACACCTTCCTTGCAAGGGAAATATTTTTGTTTTGTTTTCATCATTGCAGCCTCTGCCTTTATGTATAGATAATTGGTGGAATCAATTATGTCAAATCTCTTGGCACCACCTGCCTGTTGTGGTTAAGCATGCGGCATGCAATGAGTAATCAAGACAGTATTCTAAATTCAATCTTTTCTATCATCCACTTAGTGGAAAACTTCTCCAGGCAATCGCACACATTCAATGTCATTTCCCAGACTTTGATTGTTCTGTATTCTCAAGGTTACTCTAAGGGGAAATGGAAGATTTGTATTTGGAACTGAAAAAAAATTGCCAATGATGTTGCTATCAGCAGAGATTATCTGTTTCTGCTGCTCTTCTCAGGACTCTTTGAGACCTGGTCTTTGAATCCCTAAAGCCTAGAACAGTTAATGACATACAATAGCCATTCAGTAAATATTTACTGAATGAGCACTCCCTTTGAGAGTTGTACCTGCTCTGAATTGACTTTATGTCTATCTTCACAATAGCGTGTTTGTCTATGAAAGCAGTAAATATCGTAGATCTTTCAGATCAGGGTCCCCAAGGTAATGCTTGATTTCATTTTGTAAACATATGGGAAGGATAAAAGGTACACAAGAAAACAGAGAAGGGAAAGAATAATCAATGACTCCTTTCATACAGAGGAGCTTGCCTTTCCCTTGTCAAAAGTTTTGGAATATAAAAGTCAAAGTTATCAAGTTCCTTTTCTATAGAACATTCCAGGGACATAACTGTATTTCAATAAAATAATATGGTCCCTGAACTGGTGGTAAAATACTAACCTAATACAGATCTGGGAAAATTGGAAATGAAATTATTTTTTATTAAACTAACATAATCCCCTTGTTATTACTCAAAACTAAAGGAATTCATTTGAAATTTCAAGTGAATAAATGTGTTTAATTTTTATTGGAGAATAATTTGGGCATTTAACCAGAAATTAAAACTGGGAAATTCAAATCACAGAAAGAATGCTTTATTCACCTAGTGTATTAAACTCACTATATATTTTAACCTGCTTTCAAAAACTTGGAATGGTCACTCCACACTTTAAAAAAAATGACTGTAGGGTGGTGCCTGTGGCTCAAAGGAGTAGGGTTCAAACCCAGAGGTGGCGGGTTCAAACCCAGCCTGGGCCAAAAACTGCAACAACAACAACAAAAATACTGTGAAAAATCTGTAGCACCAATTTTTACTTTGGCATGTCCTTCTGAAAATTCCTCAGTGTTAGGCTTAAAGCTTAGAAAATAATTTCCTACAAAAAATGCCCAATTAAATTAAATATTTTGATCTAAGTATTGTCCCTGTAATTATTAAAGTGGACAAGGTTTCTTCTGTGTTAATATCTTTTAATACCAATATATTGGAGAGAATATAAAAAATACTTCAGTATTCAGAGATGCTAAATTATCTCAGTATTAATAAATGTTGGGCTGAGAAAAATTAAGTTTATTATGCCTATATCAGTCAATTGACAATGTCATAAGTATTGTCATAAAATATCATTATTCCACACAGTTAGAATCTGAGTATGTATACAAACATAACACTAAATGTAGTACTGTGGTATTCAGTATTAAAATTCTGAGATCTTAATAAAACTTACAATTACTGGTAATTTAAAAGGCCTGTTAAACAGTTTGGAATCATTTCATTTGCTATGTAATTATCTACTATATACAATCTGTTTTATTTAGCTCTCAAATTAATGTTAAGATAAAAATATTATTTTATTTAAAATTTCTTTAAAAAGTCTTTTCTTTAATTCATTTTTTTTTAATTTCAAAGTAATATGAGGGCACAGATTCTTAGGTTATATTGTTCTCACTTCCAGGGTAAAGTTCCAGTTGTAAAAGAGCCCTTCACCCAGGGGACGTGTTATACACCCTCACAATGTGCACAGTAAGTGAGATCCTGACTCATACCCTCCCTCTTTCTGCCAATAGTCCTTCCCCTTCCCTCCACCCCACTCCTGTCTCCCTTTACTCTCATAGTGTTTTATTGTTCATATGAGCATTTAATTGTTTATATAGTGCAGTGGTCCTCAACCTTCCTAATGCTGCAGCCCTTTAATATAGTTCCTGTGGGTCGTGACCCATAGGTTGAGAATCGCAGATATAGTGGGTTTATATTAGTATAGAGTATTAATAACATATGTGTGTGTATATATATATATGTTTATAATGATCTTTAGATGAGTTATTTGACAATTTCTTAGTATACGGTTCTCTACACATATAATACAAGTTGACAAATACAATTTACTATGTCTTTTGTAGGCTGATTCTTATTTTAAAGACTGAAATTCCACTACACCAGGACTTCATTACTCTAGAATCAGAATTACAAACCTTAAAGACCAGAAAATATATGAGTATACTGATGAAAGTTTCACTATATATTTGCATATGCATTTTGTCTGGTGTGCTCTTTCCAGGACTTAACTTAGCAATTTATAATTTAAATATATGTTCTTTTAAATCTTTGTCCAGAAACTGGTGATTAATCATCTTTGGCATTATGTCCTTTTGTTGTATTATACAGTATAATGGTTTTATCCTCTGAGAAGAATTTTCAACTGCCTGTTGAAAATCCTAATAGATACATCTTTCATATACAATGTTACAAATAAAATACCTGGTGTAAGACTGGATAGTTATGTCATTGAAAAAAAATGGGATATATCAGTCTTTTTACAGGTATGGATATATTTATTTTAGTAGATGATTTCAAATGTTCAAATAAAATAAAAAAATAATTTAGCACACCCAGAGACTTTCTTTGTTTCTTGAATTTTTTTTATTGAAAGATTATTTACCTGGGCAAAGAGATATGACAATGGAGTTTGTAAGTATGTTTCAGAATCCCTACCATCCAAATACTTTATGTGTTTTAAATAGACTATTTGTTAATACCATAGTCAAATATTTGGTTTAGATAATTGCTTTAATTCTGGTGGATTTTTTAGAGGATTTAGACTGATATGGATGACAATATGAGTGGATTTTTAGGTGACAAGTTGCTGTATTTTTTTGATCAGTTCCAGGAGTGTCATGGTTGAGTCCTAGCAGTTTTCTAAGTATCTGATCATATCATCAGCAAAGAGCAATAGTTTGACCTCTTCTATCCTCATTTGATATCTTTAATATTCTTCTCTTGTCTGATTGCATTGGCTAGGATTTCCAACACTATGTTGAATAGTAGTGGCAAGAGGGACCATCCTTGTCTGTTTCTAGTTGTAAGTGAGAAAGCTTTCAGTTTTTCTGTGTTTAATAATGATTTTAGCTGTAGTTTCGTCATAGATGGCTTCCATCAGATTAAGAAATCTCCCATCTCTGACAATATTCTTAAGTGTTCTTACCAAAATTGGATGCTGAATGTTGTCGAATACTTTTTCTGTATCTATTGAGAGGATCGTATGTTCTTTATTCTTACTTCTGTTTATGTGGTGAGTAATGTTTAAGTCAACCTTTCATCCTTGGGATGAAGCTCACCTGGTCATGATGTATCTGGAAGAAAAGGAAAATGATGACTCTTAGGTGGTGTTCTAGGATTAGAAACAATAGCAGGTGTTGGCTGCAGCAATCCTGAGTTTCTCTTTCTGAAGTTTTCAGTAGACTTTCAATTTAAAGCCTAAGGCTGGGGTTTTCTGCTGAACTCTGAAATGAGAGTCTTGGAACCAGCCATGAGCCAGGGATAGCACTGAAGATCTGGGGGTGGGTTTCTGCAGGCCTGATAGGGTATCCGAAATTCTGGGTCAGCTTACCGAATTCCACTTCCAGATAAGGGGCCTCAGAGTCTATACTGAGAATCAAGGCTTAGCGATGGGAATGGCACTTGGAGTCTGAAAGAAGGTGCAGAAAGGTGGGGAGGGGGGTGTTAGAGTACAAACTATTAACAATGCCAGGGAACCAGTCTGCCTGCACTACCTATGCTTGGAGTGCAGATTCTGGGCTGCGGCACAGCAGACCAGACTGGAGGTCTCCAGAGACTCTGGGAAGTTATGCCAAGTGGACCAACCTGTGTGACAATGATCACAGGGCTACAGTGATCCCCGCATCTCTCCTGTGTCCTCCGGAGTGAGATAGGACAGTGGGTCACCACCTCCCCAGTGCACCATCTCCCACAAAGCCCCCTAGTTGCTCTTTCCACTGCCCAGATCCATCTGCACTCGGTGAGGGAACAGATCACCAGCTCTGGCTTGGAGAAGCTTAGGGTCAGACCGCTCACCTGCCTGCCTCAACAAGAACAGTGTGGTGCGACAGCTGGGGCAGGCGCTGTCTATTGCACATTCCTCTGTGTGCTTACTATCTGGTAGTTCCAGTTTTACAGGATTTCAGTCTGCCTGGGACCACCCCGGCAGGAGGCGGCGGAGAATGGTCCTGCCTCTCAACAGCCCAGATTGTACCAGATCATCACATGCCATCTCTGTGCTTTTCTTCTGCCCTTCATCTGTTTTTCCTGTTTACTTTCCTTCCTGTTTCTCTCTCTGCTCCTGGTGGCCCACGTAGTTGCTCCTTACCCTCAGCACTGTCTCTGAGCCTCTGGCTTCCAAGTATAGAATCAAGTTTAGAATGAACATTATCCCTAAATCGTTACAGATGCCTCATAGTATTAACAAGATGACTATCACCAAGATATTCGTCTATCAAAACATAAATACTGGGGATGTGGGTACTGTCCAATGAAAAATAAATCTAGATTTTTATAAAACAAATTTTGTCTGAAAGACTACTGTAGTAGGGGGGCGGAGAGGACCTCGGCAGTAAGAGGAAAGCTCCAGTGGGCAGGCAGAGAGACTCTTCTTTCACAGGAATACAGGGAACAGTTAGTAAGACTGGAAAGTAGTGTGTGAGGAGTGGGAAGAACTGGTGGTGTGATCTAGCAATTAATCAGGAAATGCTATTCTCTAAAGATTCTTGGGATGGTATGAAAACTCCTTTGTGTTCCAATACCTGCTTAAATCAAAGGGTGAGTTGAGGCCTAGGAATTTGTGGAGAGGGGAGGAACCTGACAAAAGTCTGGTGAAGTTAATTCAGTAAGTATTTTGACCAAATTGGCCAATGCGTATCTGAATATATTATTCTTTCACCATATTCAGCAACTTAATCAAGCAATCATACTAGGTAAATATTAGTTGCTCACTTTATGCTATTATAAGATAGCTAACAATGGTCTTTTTCACAATGTCATCTGCAAAGTAACAACTTCAGATTAATCAAGCCTTAACCATAAGGATGAGAAAATTGTGTCCACAGGTTTAGTAACCTGTGTTAATTGACTGTTACACATTTGTTCTGAGACCCTCTGCATCATCTAACCAACTCTATGAATCAGAAATGAAAATAAATTACCACTTAAAGTCAATTGTTATATATAATTGAAGAATTATATTTATATAAAATGGAAGAAACTTTTATTCCACTCAGCAGATTAATATGATCTACTCTGAATTTTATACATTTCTATATAATGTATATAATGGTTTATAATTACATATACACAATTAAAATGAAAAATGATGATAAATATATTGATGCTAGAACCCATTTGCCTTACTATATGTATCTAGTGCATAGTAAAACAAATAATTTCAATAAAATCTTTATCTTATTTTTAATTTTTTCTTAATATTTTTTATTCCTTTATATAGTAAACCTTCCTTGACTTTTCCTCATAGCATTTGACATTCTAAATTGAGAATACAAAATAGATATGTATTGTTATCAAGGCTGATAGATTACTTTTATTTATTTTTTTGAGATAGTCTTAACTCTGTTGCTCTGGGTAGAGTGTTGTGACATCATAGCTCACAGCAACCTCAAATTCACAGGTGGTAGGCAATTCTCTTGCCTCAGCCTCCTAAATAGCTGAGTCTATATGTGTGTGCCACCACACCCAGATAATTTTTTTATTTTTAGTAGAGATGGGTTCTTGCTCAGACTGGTTTCAAACTCCTTAGCTCAAGCAATCCAGCCGCTTTAGCTTTCCAGAGTGCTAGGATTACAGGCATGGGCCACCATGCCCGGTGGCCAATAGATTATTAATTGAGTCTTTAGTTATTCAACATCTATACTTAAAATTAAACACTCTTCTTCAAAATTTTCTGTTTTATTTAATGTTAAGTCTGGAAAAGGTGACTATGTCAACTTTAGTATAATTTCTCTAGTTATTTGCAGAGCTCCATGTCCCACTTACAATGTTTATAAATACCTGTGGATCCGAATATAGAGGCAAGTGTTTGAAGAAGTCTACTGACTGAAAATCCTTTGATTTCAAGAAAAAGCTGTTGAAATTGTAAAGATGTAGCATAATGCCTAGACTAAGGAATTTGAAGTTGGATATAAACATAAATTATCTCTTTTCACTTATTAGTTTGTAGGGTGATCAGCAAGTAGGGTAACTTCACTAAGATTCAATTTTCATCTTATTAAATTGTTACTAGAATATATTAATGTATGCGTTTTCTTTTCATATATTAGTTGTTTAATAAATAGTATGTATTTTATCTGGGCTTGCAAAATTACTGTAAAACAACCATTTTGGTTATATATATATGTCAATTTACTATATACTTATTCCTGACCCAATTAAATCTAGGTACATTCCATACAAAGCACATAAAATGAAAAATAAAAAACATGAACCCTACTATCAAAGAATGACATAGCAAGAGATACAAGGACCTAAAAACATAATTAAAGTATAACTTGAAATCAAATAATATTGGAAATGGAGGAATACTTATCCGTAAAATTTTTTAAAAAGATTAAACTAACTTAATTATTAAAATTTAGGAACTAGTATGTGGCTAATTAATTATCTAATTGTCAATATTATTTGATTTTTCTTGATAGATTTTGCTGGATAATTCTATATATAACAAAACTTCATTATATATGACATATTAGCCTATATTTTTACATAAATATATCATGTATATCAAAATAATTAAGCTGAAATTATGATGTTTCAGTTTTTATTTTGTGGATATGTATTACATGTAAAAAGATAAAGACAAAGAGACACACAGAGAGAGATTCATTAAAATAACAATGATTCTAATGCTTTCCTTTTTAGAATTTTTATCGTTTACTGGAGAGTTATAAAAATTAACAACAGTTAATTCTATGGGTTATTTTTCATTTCCCCCTCCCCATTTTAATTATTTAGGTTATTTTACAAACTATGCTATTTTGATTGCTTCAAAGATTTTTTTCCAAATGGATGAATACCCAAACACTTAAAACCAAAGGAATGCAAGCTTACCTTTTTTGAAGTATTGTCATAAACTCCAGAAAAATAAAAAGTCTAACTTGTCACTCAGATTCAAACATAGATCATAGACCCAGGAGTTATGCCCATCAACTATATTCTCAATACCCTTGTTCTCTACTTAAGTTCTTTTTGTCTATTTTTAACTATTAAGACCAAAATTTTTTGTAGGTACTTTTAATTTTGCTGCTTTTGCTCAATAATATGGATTCATTTATGTTTTTGTAAGCAGTAGTAGTTGCTCATTTTCATTCATTCATGTTTTCCATTTTATGAATTTATACATCTTTTTTTTTTTTTAATTATCATTGCTGTGTACATTAATGCAATCATGGGGTACAATGTGCTGGTTTTATATACCATTTGAAATATTTTCATCAAACTGGTTAACATAGCCTTCCCTGAATTTTCTTAGTTATTGCGTTAAGACATTTATACTCTACACTTAGTAAATTTAACATGTACCCTTGTATAATGCACCGTAGGTGTGTTCCCAATTACCCTCCCTCCACCCATCCTCCCCCTCTCCTCCACTCCCTCTCCTCTTTCCCCTTCTTCTTGGGCTATATGTTTACATGGATGGATCTGGAACATATTTTTCTTAGCAAAGCATCTCAAGAATGGGAAAAAAAGTATCCAATGTACTCAGCCCTACTATAAAACCTATTTATAGTTTTCATATGAAAGCTATAACCCAACTATACATCTACTTTTCTATAATTTGTACATGTACTCTTCTGCTGCTGTAAATTTGAGATATTTTAAGTCTGTGCTATTACATGACATCTATTATCATTCTTCCTCATATATTTTGATACATATGTGTGTATGTATTAGGCATTTATCTAAGAGTGAAGTCAATAGACTATACATATTTTCAGTTTTGCTAGAGACTGCTAAATACTTTTCAAAAAGGATGTCCAATGTTATGTATTTATTACTATAGTTCATATTACATGTATTATTATATATGTTATATTTCATCCATATAATCAGAGTTTCATTCTTTCATATCATAATTCATACTTAGTAGTATTAATGTATTTTTAATTTAGTTATTAATTTTAAATTAGACATAGTTTACACATTCTGGCATTAAGGTAGTGGTATCTTTTAGTGGTTTAAGTGTTCACCATTTTGATGAAATTTTTATAAAAATGAAAGTTAACTAACCATTTATTTGTATAATAACATTTTGAATGTCTACTTATGACTTTGGTGCATTTTATTTCTGATGTTTTGCCTTTCTTTTAGTTGTAGAACTTTATTTTTACTTAAAATATGTTTTTTTCCTTACATTTGTGTTCAGAGTGTCTTTTTATTATTCTGTGCAGTACATTTTTACTCTGTTAGTGGTCTGTTTTGATTAACAAAAGTTTCTAACTTTAATTTACTTCATTCAACATATTCTCCTTTCTCTTATATAGATAATATATTTTATGTCCTATTTAAGAGTATTTTATAACTAGAAGTTCAGTCAGAATTTCCTTTGTCATGTTCTAGCTTTATTTTTACTCATTAACTCTAAGGGCTACACCCTACCTGGAAATGAGTTTTGTTCACATTGAGAAGTATGAAACACAATTTTTCTTTTGAATGGATATCCATTCCCTGCTGCTGTGCCCACCCATGCCTTTTGTCAAGGATCTATCTACGTGAGAATCTTTTAGACTCTCCGTTTTGCTTCATTAGTCCTCTATTCAATTCCTTGGCAAATCTCTTTCCTAATTCTCATTGCTTTCTATAAATATAGCCAAATGGAAAATAATCCTTCATCTTTCTTCCAAGATTATTTATAGTACTATTGAATTACATAAATACTAGATATTTAAAAATAAGATTAACAATTTTTGTAAACCAAGTGTGTACACATACACAAATTAAACAGTGATTTTCAGCGGGATTGTATGTATATATACCTATCATCCCCATATATAAATACTTATCATTCCTTAAATATTTATTAATTCTATGGCACAAGATAGTCTAGAAACATTTTGTATTATCCCTGTCCAAACCCAGGAATCCATTAGCCTTTGTATCTTTTTTGTACAAAATGGTATTCAAAATCCAATATATAAACTCTAGATACTTATAATAACTATTAAAGCATGGTTTTTCTTTGATCCATTTATTGGGCAAAGGTCTAAAATATATGTACACACACACACACACACACACACACAAATACACCAAAACATATCTCTGTTTATTATCACTCATTCATCTACCTTTCTAACCACCTATTTATCATCTATCTTAGATAATTTCAAATTTATACTTCCAAATACTATTTAATGCCACATAATTTCTTTTATTTTCCTCCTTTTCTTATCTATAATCACTTTTGCAACATTGTTAAATCCAGATATTGTATCAGATATTTGCTTTTTGCAATTTCTGTGTGTGTGTATAATCACCCATCAGATCAACAGTGTTCTCCGACCAGCACTGACAATTCATGACAATACCCAGGAATCTCCTGCCCCTGTATTAACAGCACTAAGTCACAAGATTCCAATGTATACACAAACTTCTACAAGTCCCATGCAAGTCAGATCAAGAAACTCCCTCTGTCCTTAATAGTTCACCATACTAAAGTTCCTTCTTGTCCTACCTATGACAGCAAATAGTGTAAAGGGGTCTAATGTCTGACTAACAGGTGACGTCATGGTGGCTTATGTGGTGGCTCATGCTTATAATTCCAGAATTCTGGGAAGCTGAAGCAGGAGGAGGCTTGCTTACAGCCTGGAGTTCAAAATCAACCTTGGTAAAATAGCAAGACAGAGTCTCTACCAAAAAATAAAAATAAATTAATTCAACAATTAATTCACCTCTATAATTTCTCTTGTCTATATAAAATACATCTTTGGGGCAGCACTTGTGGCTCTGTAAGTAGGATGCCGGGCCCATATACCAAGGGTACCAGGTTCAAACCCTGCCCAGGCAAACTGCAAGAAAAAATAAACTGGGCCTTGTGGCAGGCACCTGTAGTCCCAGTACTCGAGAGCTGAGGCAAGGGAATCACCTAAGTCTAGGAGTTGGAGGTTGCTGTGAGTTGTGATGCCACAGCTCTCTAACTAGGGTGACAAAGTGACAATCTTTCTCTAAAAAATAATAATAATAATTAAAAAAATAAAATCATCTTTGGTTAATATTTTATTCAGTAATCCTGCATCAAAATGAGAGAGAAAAATTTGCATGTAATTTTCCATTCTTTTAAAAAAATCTGACTTCAAGTTAATTCCACTTTGTAAAAAATAAGTCAAATTCTTGGTAAATCACTCTCTGGCAGATCACTGGGGAACAATATGAGTATTCTCAGTGTGACTGACAGCGTAGTCAAGAAACACAGCAATGAAGTGAAAGTGAGCAATATTATAGTAAAAAGAAGCGAGAAAAACACAACATTCACATCTATCTGTCTATCTATCTGTCTATCTATCTATCTATCTATCTATGCACTTATCTATCTATCCATCCATCCATCCATTTGGAATCTTATCTACTAACTTTTTCCATACTGTGTCCATTACGTTTTGTTGAATTAATTTTTTTTTTGGTAGAGACATGGTCTTGCTATTTTGCACAAGCTGATTTTGAACTCCAGGCTGTAAGCAAGCCTCCTGTTTCAACTTCCCAGAATTCGGGGATTATAAGCATGAGCCACCACATCTGACCCTCTTGAATTAATTTAAAATATCTAATTTTTTGTGTGATTATTCGTCCTGTTTTCAGATGTATTTAAGAGATGACATGTTTTAACATATGAAAATAGTATCAAATATATACTTATTTTGAATACACAGAAAATATTTACAAAATGACTATGAGGAAAGAAATTTATAATGTAGAAAATTAACCAGTGAAAACTGAACAACTTGAACACTTGACTCTAACAGACTTCCTTTTAGTGGGATCAAAATAATAAATAAAGTAAACTTAAATTTCTATTCATATTAGACTATGGATGTGAAAGATATATTTAATACGGATACATTATTAGGTCCACATGACACTAATTTTACTACTAACAAAGTTTGCTATTTTATATATTGTTATTATTAGTTACCAAGGCAAATATAAATAATAAATACCTGGTTTATTAAATAATAAATAGCTGGTTTCATTCTGAAAAACATATTTAAGCCAGTCAATATTAGATCGATAAAACATTCTATTTTTTTAGGAATTCATCTCTAGATGCAACTAATTGTTAATGCTGATAATATTTGTGTTGATCTTGATGTAGATATACCCTCATAAAATAACTAATATATATATATGCATAATGAAAGTTTATTTTATTTTTATTTTTTTAATGAGAATTTTACTCATGAAAATTTACAGAAATTATGAATTCATCCGGGAGAATTAAGAAGGGGAAATCTCCCATTTTTAATTCTTTTTTTAAAATTAAATCATAGCTGTGTACATAATGCACTCTTGGGGGACAATGTGCTGGTTTTGTATACCATTTGAAATGTTTTCATCAAACTGGTTAACACAGCCTTCACCACATTTTCTTAGTTATTGTGTTCTGATATTTCTGCTCTACACTTAGTCAATTTAATCACTAGTTTCTAAAATTGAGAGAGAGAAAGAGTAATCTTCCTACCTCTTGAAAGTCATATACCCTTTGGGGTTGACATTTGGATTATTACAGAATTTGACAAGGAAACAAAAATGGATTAACCCTAGGAAGATTTTGTCAGAACATGATTGTTTCCTTGACTGCTTTTGCCTAAATACATGAGCAATAGAAATCTGAGCTAAGAACACAACAATACAAACTCATAATAATAAGTACACAATTTATGATATTAATCATTAAATGGAGAAACATTTCCCTAACAAACATTAGTTTTGAAGAGGAAGACAATAAAAAAATGAATTCCTCACTTATAACAAATGCTCCTAGAAACTACCCATCTACAAATCAGTATATTTGAATAGAAATCTAATAATATTTTTCTTTTTTCAATAAAGCAAAAAAACCCAAAAGCAGAATTAGAAATGTGTTATGAACTGGCAAATGTCTGGGACTTGATTAGAACCACAAGTCTTTGTCAGCCTGTTGGTTACTGCTTGCTATTCTTTTCTCTTAGTTTTTGTAAGACAGTATTTCTTAGTTTTAAAAAAGGAAATGTCACCTTAGTAATATTTTGTACCAAGTGCTTTTAAACATGTATGTTGCAGCCTAATTATTTTTCATTTTATGGACATTCTAACAATTTATGTATCATTACTTCTGTGTCACTGTTTTATTAAGAAGAGTGCAAATGGGTTATATATGATCTTTTCATATTTCTCCTCATTAAATATAATTTTTAACTTGATTGATATATCTGGAAAAAATATATTCCTGGAAGGAATTAAAAGATAAATTAAAAATTACTACATAAATGATGCAATAAAACATTCATCAGGAAACATTATTTTATAGCAAACACTGAATAAAGTATTTCAGTGTGAATATATGAGCTAAAACCTTTATTCTCTATGTTCTCATCTAAGAGAAAATCCAACTTCAGGTGTATTTTAAATCTATTTTTCTTTTATTTTTTTTGCCTTTTTTTTCTTTTGTTAGTGTGTGCTAAAATATACTCCATGCCCTGGAAGTTGAGAAAGTCTCCCTTTCAATTCTAATATAATACAATATGTTTAAATTAATCTTTTCAAATGGAGATTGTGTCTCTAGAGTTTTATTGTAAACACTGTGCCAATTGAACTAATTCATGCAAAGTTATTACATGGAACAGATGCTTTATTTTAGGTGAAAAGAATTCAGAGCTAGTGGGCAGTTTGGAAAACACATATCTAGTTTAGATTAGGCAGATATTTCATATTTTATTTTAATAATATCTTTATTTTTATATGTTTATTATTTTTTATTTCAAATTAATATAAGGATATACATTTTTAGATTATGCTGTTCTCACTTCCAAGGTAAGGGTCCAATTGTAAAAGAACTCCCCCTCACCCTGGGGGAGTTGTATCTACTCAGGCATTGTGACCATTAGGTGAGATCCCTTCTTCTGTCAATTGTCCTACTTCCTGCCCTCTCCCCCTTTTTTATCCCCCTGCCCCCACACTAGACTGTATTTGTGTTGTATTGTTCATGCGAACCTGTAATTGTTTATGTATTGGTTTCATATTAGGATTGAGTACATTGGTTATTTATTGTTCCATGCTTGAGATATTTTACTAAGAAGAATGTCTTTCACTCTATTCAAGTAAACATAAAAGATGTAAAGTCTCCATCTTTTTTATGGCTGAATATTATTCCATGGTATACATACACCACAATTTGTATATCCATTGATGGATTAATGGGCATCTGGGTTACTTCCACAACTTGGCAATTATTAATTGAGCTGGAGTAAACATTCTGATGCAAATGTCTTTGTGGTATAATGATTTTTGTTCTTCTGGGTAGATGGAATTGTGGGATCAAATGAAGTTTAACTTTAAAATCTTTTTTTTTTTTTTTTTTTTTT
>NW_003852435.1:4380082-4428586 GCF_000181295.1 Otolemur garnettii
AGAGGCTCAAGCTATCCCCCTGGGTAGAGTGCTGTGGCATCACAGCTCACAGCAACCTCCAACTCCTGGGTTCAAGCGAGTCTCCCGCCTCAGCCTCCCAAGTAGTTGAGACTACAGGCACCTGCCACAGCGCCTGCTTATTTTTTGGTTGCAGCCATCATTGTTGTTTTGGCGGGGTCAGGCTGGATTTGAACCCACCACCTTAGGTGTATGTGGCTGGCGCCTTAGCCACTTGAGCCACAGATGCCAAGCCTAGTGCACTTTTCAAACTCTTCATATTTTATTGTTGAAGCTTAAGTTACTCACTATAGAGAACAATCAATGGTGGATGGCAGAAAAACAAAACAATTAGTAGTAAGAGGTAAGGACTGCTCAGGGTTTATATGATTAGACCATGGGTCCAGGTGCTTTACTTTCACCTAGAGTGTTGGCAAAATAAA
This sequence comes from Otolemur garnettii, assembly GCF_000181295.1. NCBI lineage: Eukaryota > Metazoa > Chordata > Mammalia > Primates > Galagidae > Otolemur > Otolemur garnettii. Next base: position 4,380,523 of record NW_003852435.1, read on the forward strand.
AAGAAATTGAAATGCACAAGTTCTTCTTTACCTTAAGTAATCAAAATAAACCATTACATAGGAATGCTTGAATTTATCCATCTGTTAGATTGATCTTTACTGGCTTCAACTTTATACAATTTCCCAAACGTTGGAAGTTAATGTGTAGCCACTTTTCAGGTCATGATTATAAAGATGTCACTGGAATGGGGGTATGAATATTTGCTCAATATTAAATACTACAATTACTTTTAGTGAAAAAGCAATGAGTGGCCAGAAAACTTAATATGTTGTCAAGAGTGCATTGGTATTTTTTGTGTCCAGATCACAACAATAAGTTGATTGACTTAGTGTTCTTTTGAAATTTTCATTCTTACATAGACAATAATAAGCTAATTTACTAATAGTTGATTTACTCATTAATCCTTACAAACACTCATTTAGCTAACAAAACACTTACTGGATGCCAACTTTCTAAACTCAACAGTAGGTGCTGCAAAGTAATATGATGAATAAGACTTCTGTTCTCTCCATCCATGAAGTTCATATTCTAATGGCTTAGAAAGAAGATGGGAGAATCAAATTATTACCTTTAGCTGGGGACATAGGAGAATATGTTTGTAAGCATTTCAATAGATCTTTGAAAAAAAAGCCTTTAAAAAATTGACATGGCAATTGCAAGGTGAAGAAAGAAATGGAAGAGTTTAGGAAACACAAATGCATGTCCATAATTAGTGTGGCAAACGGCATCTGCAGACTAATAGATTTTAGTCAAGGCTGTCACTAGAAATGTAGTTGGGGTCAGTATTAGGCCATCAGAAATATTTGACATTTTATTACTTTTGTTCTAATTTAAACTGAATTCTAGGTAGCATAAGCCTAATGATACTTTAATAGATAACAGTAGAACCAGTCGAAGTTATTTGAGGAATGAAAAAACTTGAGAAGCTTGGAGAAATCCTATATGGTTCTTGTCATCAAAATAAACTCTTTGTTTACCTGAATTAAAAAAAAAAAAATTCTTAGCACATCTATTTCTCTTGTTATTTTTCTCCTGGGACACTTGATAGACTATGATAATTACTACTTTCTATGAACCCTGAGATTTGGAACAGTAAGATATCAAATCAAAAAATCTACTGTTACAAAAATTCCAGTTGATATTCTTGATATATTCCCCTTTTCATAATTCAGAGAATCCCACTGTGCAAATCAACTATGAAAAAGGAAAAACAAGAGGCAGTCTGTGTTGGCTACTTGCTAACTCAGGAGCAGAATTACAATTCTACTATTCATCCTGCTATGCTTTCCTTCTTTGTTTAACTTTAAAAATACAAACGGCCTATTTTAAAAATCCATTTACTTCTGTCATTATATTGTTATTGGAGTTCCTAATATGTTTGGATTTTAATCCCTTATTAGATATATGGCTGGCAAATATTTTCCACATTTTGTGGGATTGTCTTTCCATTTTAATGTTTCTATTGCTGTGCAGTTTTTAGCTTGATGCAATTCATTTGTCTATTTTTGCTTTGGATTTCTGCGCTTTCAAAGATCTATTTAAAAAAAAGAAATCATTACAAAGTGTCCCCTACTCTCCACATCCATGTCAGCATTTGCAGATTTTGGAATTTGTAATCCGGGTTAATCTCGCTGGAGTTAGATGATATCTCAGCGTGTTTTGATGATTACAGATGATAAGCATGTTTTCATGTTTATTGGCCATTTGTCATCTTCAGAGAAGTTTCTATTCATGTCTCTTGCCCACTTATAAATCAACAAGAAAGGAGCAAATTATTTGAGTTGATTAACTTGATGAATTTGAGTTCTTTGTAGATTTTCATTATCAGCTCTTTGTCAAATCTGTAGTGTGCAGAAATCTTCTCCCATTTTAAAGGCTGTCTGTTTGCTTTGGTTGTGGCATCTTTAGCTGTGGAGAAGCTTTTTAGCTTGACCATGACCCACGTATTTACTTTTGTTGGTGTGGTCATTGCTAAGGGGTTCTTCTTCATAAATTCTCTTCCCAGGCCATTTTTTTCAAGTATTTGGATATTTTGTCTCACAAGAATCAATTTTTCTCAATTGTGAGAGTTGAGCATCCAGTTTCCTTCTCCTACGTGTGGCCAACCAGCGCTCCTACCCTGTTTATTACATAGGGATTCTTTTCCCAAATGCATGCCTTTGCCTGATTTATCAAAGTGAAATGGCGATATGTGGCTGCGTTCATCTCTACCTTCTCTATTCTATTCCTTAGAGAATCTCTATTTTGTGCCTGTACTGTACTGTTTAGATCACCATAGACTTGTATAACCTGAACTCTGGTAATGTGAGGCCTCCAGATTCGTATCTGTGTCTAAAAATTTTACTGGCTATACTATTTTTTTTTCTGGTTCTATATGAAATGAAGTACTATTTTTTTTTCAAGTTCTTCAAAGCTTGACATTGGTGGTTTGATAGGGATTATATTAAATCTGTAGATCTCTTTGGGTAGTATAGACATTTTAATAATGTTGATTTTCTCAACTATGAACATGGTCTGTTCTTGCATTTGTTAACATCTTCTGCTATTTCTCTTCTTTTTTCTTTCATAGTTCTTTCTTTCTTTCTTTCTTTCTTTCTTTCTTTCTTTTTTTTTTTTTTTTTGAGACAGAGTCTCACTTGGTTGCCCTTGGTCGAGTGCCATGGCATCACAACTCACAGCAACCTCAAACTATTAGGCTTAAGTGATTCTCTTGCCTCAGTCTCCCAAGTAGTTGGGACTAAAGGCACCCACCACAACGTCCTGTCTTTTTTTTTTTTTTTTTTTTAGAGACAAGTTCTCCACTCTGGTTCAGTCTGCTCTCAAATTCCTGAGCTTAGGCAATCCACCCACCTCGGCCTCCCAGAGTGCTAGGATTATAGGCTGAGCCACTGAGCCCCTCTCGTAGTTCTTTTTATGGAGATCTTTCACATCCTTTGTTAGATATACTCTCAGATATTTTATCTTCTTTGTAGCTACTTTAAAAGGTACTGTGTTATTGATTTCATTCTCAGCTTGAATGTTATTGGCATATATGAAGGCTACTGTTCTGTGCATATTGATTTTGTATCCTGAGACATTATTATATTTCCTCTTCACTTCTAAGAGCTTTGTAGTTGAGTCCCCAGGGTTTTCCAGGTATAATATAATGTCATTAGCAAAGAGTGAAACTTTGATCTCCTCTGTCCCCATCTGAATACCCTTGAGTTCCTTCTCTTGTCTGATTGCAATGGCTGGAACTTCCAGTCTTAAGCTGAATAGCAGTAACAACACTGGGCATTCCTATCTATTTCTAGTTCTAAGTGGAAATGCTTTCAGTTTTAATCCATTCAATATGCTATTGGCTGTGTGTTTGTTTTAGATAACCTCTGCAAGTTTAAGAAATATCCCACCTAACTCTATTTTCTTAAGTGTTCTTGTCAAAAAAAAAAGATGCTGGATTCTATCAAAAGCCTTTTCTGCATCAATTGAGATAATCATATGGTCTTTGTGTTTGATTTAATTTATGTGATGAATTACATTAGGGATTTATACATGTTAAACCAACCTTGCATCCCTGGGATAAAACCAACATGATCATGATGTATAATTTTTTAATATGTCCTTGTATTCTGTTTGATAGGATCTTATTGAAAATTTTTGCACTGATATTCATTAATGATATTGGCCTATAGTTTTTCTTTGTTGCTGGGTCCTTTCTTGGTTTTGGAATAGGGGTGATATTTGCTTCATACAATGTATTGGGGGAGGATCCCTTCCTTCTCTATGTTTTGGAATAAGTTATGCAATATAGGTCCTCAATCCTCTTTGAAGAGTTCATAGAATTCTGGCGTAAAATCATTTTATATAGGGATTTTCCTTTTTGGAAGATTTTATATTGTTGATGCAATTTCAGTGCTTCATATAGGTCTATTTAAAATTTCTAAATCTTTCTGGTTGTGTTTAGGAAGGTGGGGTGAATTCAGGTAGTGGTCCATTTTGTCTACATTTTCAAATTTGAGCATAGAATTTTGTGTAGTGATCTTTGAGGAGCTTTTGTATTTCTCTGCTGTTATTATTTCCCCTTTTTCAATTCTGACTGAAGTTATTAGAGATCTTACTTTTCTGTTTCTTGTTAGTCTGGCCAAGGATTTATCACTTTTGCACTGCTGGTGGGTTTACAAACTAATATAAACTCTATGAAAGAAAAATAGAGAATTATCGAACTAAAAGTTCGATACCAATTGATCCCACAATCCCACTACTAGTTATCTGCCAGGAATAACAAAAGTCATTTTATTACAAGGACATTTACACTAAAATGTTTATTGCAGCTCAATTCACAATTGGCAAAATGTGGAAGGAACCCAACTGCCCATTAACCCATGAATAGATTAACAAACTGGGGCATGTGTACATGATGAAACACTGTTCAGCCATAAGAAAATACAGAGCCTCTCCATCTTTTGTGTTTACCTGGATCGAACTGAAACAAATTCAGTTAGTATCTTAGTAAAGTATCTTGAGAATGGAAAGAAAGTAAGTATCCAATGGACTCATACTAATGTTAAACCAATACATAAACAACATCAAGCCCATATGAAACAACAACCACAAATATAGTCTGGCAAGGTGCAGGAAAGGGGAGTGAAAGTGGGAGGAGGAAAGGCGATTGGCAGGATCTCACCTAATGTGAGGGTGTTCAGTACGACTCCTGGGTAAAGGGCTCAACTACAACTTGAAATTTACCTTAGAATTAAAACCGATGTAAACTAAACATTTGTACCCTCATATTAATTTCAAATAAAAAAAATCATTGCCCAGAACAATGCTGTAGTGATTTCTCCTATTATTTCTACTAATTTTATAGTTTAAGGTATTATATAAGGTTTTGATGCATTTTGAATTGATTTTTATGTATGGCATAAGATAAGGATCTAATTTCATTCTTCTGCATGTTAATACTGAGCTTTCCCAGCACCAGACTATCCTTTCCCATGTGTGTGTTTCTAACACTTTTGTCAAAAATCAGTGGACAAGGGTGTGGACTTGCTTCTGGGCATTTCATCTTTGATATTCAGGGACCTCATGTACTCTATATGAGTAGTGACTCATTTTAATAGTAAATTTGCATTTGTTTTATACACTCATTAAAAGCAGAAATACCATAAATGTAAAACATTCTCAATTATTACTGTTTCAATGTTCAGTATGCTGCAGCACCGTCAATTGCTCCAATATTTAAGCAAATCAATATCTAGATAATTCCACAGTCCCTTTGTTTCAATATAAAGTTTCCTTACCAAATAAAGGGGAAATTACTCATAATATTTAAAAATAAACAAAAAATTAAACATAGGATGCAAAAGTATAATTAGCTGGAAAAGTATACAAAGTGTATGCTTAATATGTACTTTCATTTATATATGCATGCATAGATATATAAATAAATACACATGAGGTATATGATTACATTAATCAATCTGACATATCTTCTCAGTGTTCTCATTCAGGACCTGTTACAACTTGCCCTCTGTGGAAGAAACACAGTTTCATTTATAACAGCATTCTTTGCTTATGATCTTAAAATTATGCCCCAAAGGTATTCATTTGACACCTCCATGTGGATATTTAGTAACCTTAATATTATACTTGAAATGGAATTCCTGGTCTTTCTCACCCCCAAACTTGTTTTGCTAATTACAGTAAATGCCTCTTTTTTACATCTCACACCCTCATCCAGTCCTCCATATCTTTTGCTTTGATTCCCCTGTCTTCCATTGGGTGGTCATCCTACTCTACTCCTTGCTCTTATTCTATAGTTTGAATAAAGCTGTTGGAACAGTTATGCTAATATACAAAGTGTAAGGTGTCAGTTTTTAATTGATCTTTCAAATGTCTCCCCATCTTCTTCTGAGTAAATGCTGAAGGTCTGGTGATGGCCTACAAGAGTCCACAACATATCGTCCCCATTTGAGATCTTTTTTTCTTTGCATCATCTCTTATCCTTCTCTCTATTAACCGTGATATACTTGCCTGTCGTACTTGCTATTATATGAGCATACTACACAGGCTTCTAACTTGATGTATTTGCACTCTGTCCTCTCTTCCTAAAACCCTCTTAATACAGCCTCATGTTTTTCTCCCTCACTTTCTGTAGATATTTATTCTAATGTGACCATACTATTTAAAATAAGTATATACTAACCAAAACATACTTCCTATCCACCTTCCTAAATTACTTTTTCTCACTATCTTTATTTCCTTCTGAAACACTCTACACATTATGCTATAAAGTGTATTCATTATCTTTCTTCCACTAGAATTTTAATTTAATTGTGACAATAAGTTTTTGTGCTTTGTGCCCTCTTCCATGCCCAGGACATGCTAGCCTACCTGATGCATTATAAACACTTAATAAATAAATATTCATATGAATTTCTTTACAAATTAATGAATGCTTTATATAGAAAGATATGGCCATCACTGGAATTTTCGACAGTGTTAATATATACATGTCTCTCCATTTTTGGCAATATACAATTTTGATATAATACTGAACATTGAGACCCTTACTGTTCAATATTTTAGGAGTAATAGTAACAACTTAAAAGCATTACTCATGTTTCTCAACAACCAAAAAGTGCAAAGAAAGAAAGGCACAAGGTAATAGTATATGCAGCCCAAATGCCCATCAAACCATGAATGGGTTAACAAATTGTGGTATATGTCTACCATGGAATACTATGTACCCATAAAAAGGATGGAGACTTTACATCATTTATGTTTACATGGATAGAACCAAAACATTCTTTTTAGTAAATTATTTCAAGAATGACAAATTGGTATCCAATGTACTCAATTCTATAATGAAACCAATATATAATCACCTACATATTCAAGAAAATGATATAATGCAACTATATATATATATAATGCAACTATAGAAAGAAGGAGGGAAGAGGAGGGAGAGGGGAGGGAAGGAGGGAAAGTGGGAGGCAGGAGGGTATTTGGTGGAACCTCACCTATTGTGCACAATGCAAGGTTGCATTTCAAAACTATTAAGAGTAGAGTAGAAATGTCTTATCACAACAAATAAGTGAGGCGATGGTTATGTTAAGCAGTTTGATGTAAGCATTCCACAATGTACATCAAATCAGCACATGGTACTCCATAAATGTACACAGTTATGACTTAACAAAAAATAAGGCACATGTGCTATAATAAAAGAAAAAAAAAGAGTATATGGCACACTTCGTAGGTGATCAGCTCAACCACAGCCTGGACATTACCTAACAAATGCAAACAATGTAGCATAATATTTGTACTCTCTTATTTACCTGAAATTAAGAAAAATAAAGGAAGACTTTATATATTGCTTATATCCCTAAACTTACTACTCTTAAGATCTTTTTTCTTGCTTCCAAAATCCTAGTTGTCTGAAAATCAAGAGTGTACTCATTCATCTAGCAATATTGTTAGGTTAGCCAAACTTTAGAAAACTATTTAACACTGAGTTATTTTAATCAAGCCTAAAATAGAGTGCTATTTCTTTCAATAGGTTTTGTATATGATATAGTTGGCATCGAACCATCATGCATTGTGTTATTCTATCATTATATTATAACAGGATGTAAGTTGATGTTTAGTGAGCAGATAATGGCATTAAATGTGTTTCTTTTGTTTCAAGGAAATAATTTTTATTCAATAAACCAAGTGAGATTTCTCTATTTATGCTTCATTCACTTGCCATATGAAAACAGTAACTATTTAATGTTATTTCTACAAACTACTTTGATTTCAGTATGTACTCACTATATTCACTTCCATCCCTTCTAAGTTTTGTTTCCCTTTGTACATATTACAAGCTGCTTGTAAAAAGAATAACTGCCTTGTTATTTTTTTCATTATTCTAATTTTCCACCACACTACTTCAAACATTTTTGTTCTTAAATGAAAATATTATTACATCACTCAAAATTCAAACTCTTGTAAGGCATGTAATATAAATTTCTTATTCACAGTATCATACTTATTCACTTTCTAAATCTCTTGTTATGCTTCCTTTATAGTAACCAGATTTAAAGCTATAAAAAATTTTATGTGTACTTCATTGTATAACTCATATTGCATGGAAGGTCATTCCACGTAAACATGTCAAATATCTTCTCATTTTTCCATCTATTACTCTTTATGAATTCATTCTTTTATTCTTTCATTCATACAGCTTTTGAGTCCTTATTATGTGCTGGGAAAGGTTTCTAAGTTTAAAAAGGATATAAGAGTAAAAACAAAAAACTGCAGGCTTTTCTCATGAAATTTATAATCTTGATTTTAAGCCTTTTATTATTCATCTAATAATTTATTTTAAGAGACTTGCCTAATTTTCCTGCTCATGTTACTATTTCAACACTGTCCCATTTAAACATGACTAGAGGTTCATAGTTTGTTTATGTTGGAGTTATTGTCACATACGGAACATTTTTATGAAGCTAGGAATCATGATTAAACGTAAAAGAAATATATATGAAATATTGTCAGTAGTTAATCCCTATTGGTTGATAAATTGGAAAACCTGGGAAAAGTAGGCAAATTCCTAAATACAACCTACCAATATTAAACAAGAAATAAATATAAAACCTTAATAAAACAGTAACAAGTAAAAAAATAGAAGCAATAAAAAAATCTCCCATCAAAATAAAACCCAAGACATGATGGCTTCACTACCTAACTACCCAAGTTTTCAAGGAACTACTAATACCAATATTACTTAAATTGTTCCAAAAAATTAAGAAAGAAGGAATACTCACAAACTCATTCTATTTGGCCTGCATAATTCTGATACCCAAACCAGACAAAGACATAACAAAAGAGAAAAAAAGTTATAGGCCAATATCTCTGAAGAACACAGATGCAAAAATTCCTCAACAAAATACTAGCCAATAAAATGAATAGACATATTAAAAATTTTATTCATCATGATCAAATAAGATCCTTTTGGGATGCAAGGATGGTTCAATATACACAAATCAGTAACATAATGTCTTGTATTGACAAAATGAAAGATGAAAAAATATGTTCATTTCAACAGATGCTGAGAAAACATTCAATATAATTTAGCATTTCTTTGTGATAAAATTTTTCAAAAAGCAGTGTACAGGAGGAATTCCTCAACATGAATAAAGCCATATGTGAAACACTCACCACAAGTATTGTACAAAATGGGTAACTATTGAAAGTCTTTCCTCTGAGATCTGGAAGAAATTAAGAATGCTCCCTTTCACCTCTGTTATTCAACATAGTTCTGGAAGTCCTACCTAGCACCATCCCACAAGAGTAAAAAATAAAGGACACCCATTTTGAAAAGGAAGAAGTCAAATTATCCTCTTTGGCATTTCCACGTCCAATTTGTTAAATTCTTCATGTGTTCAGACTATAAATTAAATATATAATCTGAAACTCAAATTCAGTATCATCTATCAAAATAATTTATCTGAACCTATATTAGAAGGTAAAGGAAAGGAGTCCATGATTATGCAGTTAACTCTGACAAATTGCTGCACCTGCATTTGTTGGTATCTGCACCAGTTCAGTGTTGAAAGAACTCTTGATATTCACTTGCCAGGAGGTAATATCTCACAGCTAATATGAAACAGAACAGTAGCCAATAGCAGTATATGTGTGTGTGTGTATACATATATATGGGTGTGTCATATAATGCCAATAGCATTGTGTGTGTGTGTATATATATGTATATATATGCAGTACTATATGTATCATACAATAGTACTGCTAACAATAAAATCATGATTTTTAACTAGACAGTAGGGAGATATGAATACAATATTTACAAATATACTACGATGATTAAGGTAAATTTCCTATACACTTACTGTGTGGAAGATATAGGAAAAGAGCTGACTTAGAAACTTATTAATATGACAGCATTAAAATAATATTTAATGTAACATATGATAAATGAAAAGCTTTGAAAGTAATTAATCTCAGAAATTATATATTTCCTTAATATTTTCCTACAAAAAGTCTTACCAAGCAGTAATGTAAAAACACCCACACTGGACTGGACTGACATGGCTTTAGGCCAGCAACTGGAGACCAATCTGGGCAACATAGAAAGACCCTGTCTGAAAAAAAAAAAAAAGAACCTTAGGGATGGTGACACACTCCTCTAGTCAGAGGTATTTGTAGAGGCTGAGGCAGGAGGATCATTTAGTCCCTGGAGTTCAACATTGCGATGGGTTATCACAAGGAAAGAGAAACAGAAAAAGAACACCCAATTAAAGGTAAGCCCAATGTTCATTGGTACATTGGTAGACCCTTTCATCTTTCTTATTTAAAAAAATTATTTAGCTCATGAAGTATGTTGAAGACCACTAAATAAAACTTCTAACAATAACAATATGCAGTTTTTTCCCCTGACTTCTTGTTGAGAGATGCAATTATTTATGACATATTAGCTTGAGTTGGTACTTAGAAATTACTGTTTCCATGCCCCAGGAAACAATGACAACTGAATATATTAAATTTTGTTGTATCTTAAGTCCTGGTTTATTTTCATTCTTTTATTTATTTACACCCAAATTCATACATCCATAAAGTAAGATACTTCTTTTGTTCTGTATATTACAGTTCTTTCTGTATATTGCCTATTAATTCTAATATCAGAAGTTTGTAAGTAGCTATTGTGAACTAGTATCTCTAAATAAAAATGATTTTCTTTCAAAATAATGGAAATTTCAGTTGCTCTTGAACACAAAGTATTAAGGATTTGTCAAAATATCTGGACAAAATAAACAGCATATACCCGCAGGAATCTTTATTCCTGTCTAATGCACCCATACAGCACATGACTATATGTGTGCACTGACTCCTTCTAGCAGGAGATTTAATTTGCATTGCAGGAGTCTGTTGATCCTTCAGATGAGCAGTGGTTTTGCAAAAGATACATGATCAAAATAGGAAATAGCTTTGGTTCAAAATAAATACAGCCTAAACTATATGCTACTGTTTATTCACTAAAAGGGAAAATATTCATTGTGTTAAATTGTTTTATATCCCTATGTGTTTACTCAAAAAAGTTTAGAAGAATAGGGTAAAATTAATATCTTAGAAATAAGCCATATTCATTACAACTTTCTGTAGTAAATTTAGATCTTTTGTTAATAAAACATCTGATTATTTTATAATAATTTTAGAAGAAATTAACATTAATCTTATATGAACAGTGAGAGACATAGATTCAATAAGTAATTAAATGTTAATGCTTTTCTTATTAAAACTTATAAAATTAGTCTATATATTTATTAATTTGTAACAAATGTTGTAGTACTTACTTTTTTAGTTCTACATCTTCCTTAGAGCTAGTAAAAACATAATTGTTTGAATTCTTCTATATTATACATTTATTTATATGAGTAAGGGAACTATAGTACAGGTGAGTAATCTGGGGGCCATTTACAGGATAGAACTTTTTGAGTATTTTATGTATTTGTTTATTTTAGATTAACTTATAAAAATATGCTGCTATGAGCTTGGCTTCTGTAGCTCAGTGGCTCAGGCGCCAGTCACATACACCTGAGCTGGTGGGTTCAAACCCAGCCCGGGCCTGACAAACAACAATGACAACTACAACCAAAAAATAACTGAGCATTGTGGTAGGCGCCTATAGTCCCAGCTCTCTGGGAGTCTGAGGCAAGAGAATCACTTAAGCCCAAGAGTTTGAGGTTGCTGTGAGCTGTGATACCATAGAAAGGGCAACATAGTGAGACTCTGTCCTAAAAATAAAAAAAAAAAAAGAATATGCTACTATGAATTTTAAAGATGCAGTTACCATCTTGTTTTGATGCCAACATTAAATTTATCATAAATATTATATTTTTAAAATTTATTTTATCTGTCAGGGAGCATTCAATAGAAGACCATTGATTTATATAGATAAATAAATTATTGATAGATAAACAGGTTTTAATTTATTATATTCGTTGAGATTAAATGATTTTAGAGCATAGAAAGTGTTATGCATAGAATGTTTTTCTATATATCACACTTATATATGAAGAATCTCATGTGCAGAATGTAGAAATTGACTTCTGAAATCAATATAGGCAATTATAAATTAATGTGTCACCTTCAGAAGGTGATTACTGCATTTAAGGACTGAAGTAATAAAAAATGGTGACACTAATTACTTTGATAATGGAATGATTTCCTGCCCTTCTTATTCTGTATACTTTTAATAAAAAAATGAAAATGTAACTCAATAAACACCAGAATTATCACAGAATAGTATATATTCATTACAAAGAAAAGTTTTTTTATTTATTTTATGATTAATTACTAATTAAGTCATAATAATGTATCCCAAATAGATGGGCAATGGATAACATAAGAATTTTTAAGTAGTAATATATCAAAAAATGCTACATGTATTATGAACATTTTACTTTTAATTTTTATAATCTATATGATGCTTTCATTTTAGCCATAATTATTATACTTTCATAACCCTTATAGACATAAGGAATAATTCAGATATGACTGTAATATATTCCATTGAAGTCATAGAAGTTTCTCATGTCCAGAACATCCCACCAGAATTTAGAACTTGCATCTGTAAAAGCTGTTTGCAGACAGGCATAAATACAATTCTAGAGGTACTTTACTCCGCAATTATAGGTCTTTAATTTACGAGTAATGATTGTGTCAATCTTTAAGAGAAATCTCATAACATACACATTGAAAATAGACTCTTTTCAGTTAAGCTCAACAGAAACGAACATCAGTATATGTTCTCCCCACCCTAAGTAAATCAGCTCAGTAAAATACAGTTAACCATTTGGAAAAGAAATGTTGCTTGTTGACTAAATTGCTACTAATTACATTTGTTCATATGATTGTGAAATCAACTCCCCTATAAAGTTGATAATTGCCATTTTTATCTTTTGAACTCGTCAAAAACTATGGTTTCCAAAAGTGGAAATCAATTAACAGCCAAGTATCTTGACTCAAATCTTGGAACGTGATATAGGATTTGACAGCTGTTGGAAATTTATACTCCAGTTAAGATCTATTGTCCAGTAGCATATAGGGACAGTATAGCTGACAACAGTTAGTTGAGGGAGACCACGTCTCAGCCCTGGCTGCTGCTGGTGCCAACCCCAGAACCACCCGTGAACCTAGAAAGCCCTCCCCTGGCTGCACTACTCCCCTGCAAGGATTTAATAGGCCTCAGGGTGATACAGGGTTCCTCCATTCAGGGCTGAACAAGGACCCTTCATTTTCTAGGCCTGGAAATTTTCATGAACAGACTGTATACATTCATTAATTTGTTCATTCACCTTGCCCCTTGGGGAAGAAACTGTATCCATTCATTAATAGACTCATTCATCTTACCCCAATGGAAGGGACTGCATACATTCATTAATACACTCATTAATCTTGCCCCAGAGTAAGGGACTGTATCCATTCATTGTCCTGGCTAAGTGTAACTAGAAAGGACCCATATGACTATATATACCCCTAGACAAGGAAGAGAGGAGATTTTCTGACTTAAGTCTTTCCCTTTACCTGGGAGCTCTGGGTTTTTCTGTATTCTTTTATGTAAAATAAATCCTGTCTCACCACTGATCTATGGTCTGTGGATTCATTTTTTGAATACCTGAGATCAAGAAACTATTGAAGAAGAAATTCCAGTATCAATATTACAAGGTCAGATAAAGTTCATGAACTTATCCTGGAAAAAGTTCTCCATACTCATTGCTAAGTGTCACTTACAGTCACTAGATAGCCAAGAGAGATACTTCAAAGGTGAAAACAGACATTCAGCAATAAGTTATGTAGCACTTTTCTAAGATGAGTTCAACTTAAATGTCTGACCTCATCTACAAATATCCTTAAAACCAGTAGCTACATACTCCAGGAATAATGTGGAGATCAGAGAAGGTATTTTTTTTCCTAGCATTAAAATTTAATATCATCAACAGATTAGATTAATAAAAACAAGTTGCTAACATAAAATCTGGCTCTTATAATTTTCCTACAGTTGATCTTAGCCAAAAGGCCGAGAAGCAATCTTAAAATTTTCCTGATGAAACAGCATTTGGTTTAAAGTAGAAGAAATTAATATAGACATACAAATTCCAAACGTAACTCTTTCCTCTTTTTTTTTTTTTTTTTTTTTTGAGAGTATCACTAAGTCACCTTCGCTAGAGTGCTGAGGAGTCACAGGTCACAGCAACCTCAAACTCTTGGGCTTAAGCAACTCCCTTGCCTTGGCCTCCCAAGTAGCTGGGACTACAGGCACCTGCCACAACCCCTGGCTATTTTTTTTGGGGGGGGGGCAGGGGTGGTTGTAGTTGTCATTGTTTGGCAGGCCCGAGCCAGATTCAAACCCGCCAGCTCCAGTGTATGTGGCTGGCGCCCTAGCTGCTTGAGCTATAGGTGCCAAGCCAACCCTTTCCTCCTCTTAAAAATCATAATCTACTGGGTTCAATGAACGCTATTCTGGTGACAGGGACACTAAAAGTTCTGATTTCAGCATTATGCCCTGTACCTAAGTAACAAAAAACATTTGTTTGTATCCTCTTAGTATCTCGAAATAAAAAAAAAAAAAAGGTAAACATTATAGCGCTTACATCATAAAATTGTCAAATGGAAAGAACTTAGAATCACGCCTGGCTTACAATAACGCTTTGTAATTGTTCAATATAAATTTTTATGTCACATTCTCTGATGAAATTTAAAAAAATGATGGCAGACATACCAGAGAGTTATTTAAAGGTTTGGTTAAATTAAACTGCATTTGTGAAATGTTAATGTTTTTAGATCCGAAATACTTCCCACTTCACTCAGAGCTGGCTTAGCTCCTGTATCATGGGTAACATCATTGATTACTCATTAACTTGTTCAATAATTCTTTTGCCATTGATTTCTTAGTAACCCACATCAATCTATGTAGGAACTGACCTTATCAAATCTAATCATATTATTTTTGAGGTAACAGCTCAAGTGAATTGATTACTCCTATATTATATAATCAAAGAGTGTCTTTATTCACTTGACAATTTTTTAGATGCAATAAGGTCTAACAATTTGGCTTAGGTGGTAGATTCAAGGTATTCCATTATCTGTGTGTTGGCACATTAAATGAATGTCATTGAAAGTGCTCTTTGGAGATCATTTGCCTAATATACTCTGTTACTTACATTAGTGAAAACAGTTTTCATCCTTCTCCAGTGTAGGATCCCATGGAAAAACCATGACAACACTGAGAAAGTGCTCATTATTTTATAATATTATTTTATGGACATTATATAGTATGTTCATAGTGTTTGTGGAAATTAAACCCTATTCTTTTAAATCCTAGGATGGATATTTGATTTTATATCAATTCTTTTTTAAAAATTTGAGCATGCATATTAAGTGAGATAGGGGATTTATGTTTAATTATTATTTCATAATTAACTAAAAGTATAATAATGCAAAGCTTACCAATAGAGTGGGCTAGGAAAACTGATGAAAACTACCTGCGAATTCTGTTCCAATACTTCTGTTATTATCAACAATTTATCATATAATCTATTTTCTCTAAATGTAAATACAAACACATATCCTCATCCACATAAATCTTATATTTATAAAATATTTTGTATCTGAAAGGTACAATGTTATTGAAAAGTAAAATTTCTCATAACATGCCATTAAACACAATTTCCATTTTATTTTAAATATATATACATATGTATGTGTGTGTGTGTGGAATTTTTTCAGTGTGTGGAATTTTTCCTGGTCTCTGCATTCTCTGAATCGGCCTGTATTTGTACAGTGGCTAGCTCTATATGCTCTGGAGACAGACCTCCATACTAACCACCACACTGTTTAGTAGTTGTAAAACTTGGGTAACTTAAATATTTCTGAAATTCATTTTCCTCACACCTACATTGCAAATAATAATAAGAAAAGGAAGAAGAAGGAAATAGAAGACAATGGTGACAAAGGCAAAGAGGATGAGAAGGAAAAAATAATTTATGGAGGAAATGAATTAAAATTCTTAAAATGACATTTATAGAGAAATAATAACTAATGATTATTATTTTTCATTTCACCATAGGAATTAGATTTCTGTCAGAATTCAACAACAATAACAAAAATATTTCTACCCACACCCTCCTCATATCACACTAGGCTGAATTTTTGTATTAGAACATAGAAAGTAAGGTTTAATGTTATTGATATGGAAGTTAAGAAAATTAATTTTATTAAAGGACTATATGAGAGCACAAAACCTCCCAGATGTGTACTATAACCATTATATTCACAATAAGAAAAAAAAATCGATAGAAAAGATGTAATTTGCCTACATTCTTTTAAGACATCTACATTTTAGTTAGCCATTCATTTGGGAAAAATCTGGTCTCAATTAAGTTGAAGTCCATACTTCATCCCTAAATGTAAATTTACAATTAAATAAAATAATTTTACTCATTAATTTCTATATCATACTGGTGCATACGTGTATATTTTCCAGATGTTGATATCAATGATTTTTAGATGTTAAACATTTTCAGCATCCTTTAACTTATCAGAAACCTATAATACAGCAATCTACCTCTGCTCTATGTGAAAATTCAGGCATTAACATTTTAAAATTACATGGATGAACTTGTTTTGAAAAACAATTTTTTTTTTTTTTGAAGACAGTCTCAAACTGTCACTCTGGGTAAAATGCCACGGCATCATAGCTCACAGCAACCTCCATCTCTTTGGGCTCAAGCGATCCTCTTGCCTTCATTTTTTATATTTTTAGTAGAGATAGGTTCTCACCTTTGCTCAAGTTGGTCTTGAACTTGTGAGATCTAGCAATCCATTGGCCTCAGCCTCCCAGAGGGCTAGGATTACAAGTGTGAGACGCTGCGCCTGGCCTGTTATGAAAATTGAAGTAACTTCTTACGTTACATTAAAGCTACTAAGAAATTTGGTTTAGTTTTTTCAGAACTAAAAAATATCATTTACGAAAGTTATATTAATTTGTTTTTAGGAACAGATGATCATTGCACATATAGATAATATGACTTAATGTGAAATTATCTTGGCACTTCAGGTGCAGAAGGTTGAAGTGACCGTGCTACTCATTCAGAGGACTTAAGTATCTTTAGCCCCTTTGAGCACCTTCTCTTGACTCATAAATGTGAGTGCCCATGGCTATGTTTGCTTTTAACTCTATATACTGGTTCTCACTCTATTCCCTTCATAAGTAACTGTATTAATGTTTTAACATATAACTTATTTGAATGTGTTCTTTATTTTCATATGCACATATTTATGTTTAAGTAAATTACATCTATGCTAATATTACATCAGAAATCAAAAGAGGGTAATGTTTCAGAAGGAAGTAAGTGGCCAACTGCAATAAAATCTTTTGACATGTAAGGCAAATAAAGACTAAATTTTATCTGTTTGATTTAGCAACATGTGAATGATCTTCACAATTGCAGGGAAGTTGGAGTTGTAGGCTCTATTACAGTCATATAGTTAATGATAAATGAACAGAAGGCAACTGTAAACTACTTCTAGATACTCAGAGGACTGACATTTTTAAAATCTTTCATTGGAGCTTGCTTGGTTGGTTGGTTGAGTTTTTAATGGAAAAAGATGCACTGATACAAATATTTGTAGCCAAAAGCTCAGCTGAGAAGGAAACACATGAAAACAATAGAAGGTTGGGGCTCTGCACCTGTGGCTCAAGTGGCTAAGGTGCCGGCCACATACATCCGAGCTGGTGGGTTCGAATACAGCCCAGGCCGGACAAACGACAATGATGGCTGCAACCAAAACATAGCTGAACGTTGTGGCAGGCACCTGTAGTCCCAGCTACTTGGGAGGTGGAGGCAAGAGACTCACTTGAGCCCAGGAGTTGGAAGTTGCTATGAGCCGTGATGCTACAGCACTCTACCCAGGGTGACAGCATGAGGCTCTGTCTCAAAAAAAAAAAAAAGAAGGTTGGAAGATAAGAGAATAACCCCAAATATACCATTCTTCAATTGAAGGACACTTGAAAAAGGGCAACCAATTTGCTAAAAGACACTATAGTGATAGACCCAGGTATTTGTGTTGTATTGTATTATATGCTATTTTTTTTTCTTGGTGAAATTTTGAAGAGGAGTATAATCCTGATGCTCATAAAATGGAGAAAAGATGTAAATGCCATTAATCTTATAAAGCTTTACTGAACTCGTTAACAATGAAAAATATATTTAAAATTCTACAATAATATCAGTCATAAGTATATTAGATTCCCACATCCAAAATTAAATACCAACACATAGAATTTGACAACTTATTAAAAGTATAAGGGATGATTATGAAGCAAATATTCCCCAGAACTCTGAGGATTTATTAACATTAGAAAATGTGTTTGTATATACATTAAATGAGTAGTCAAATAAGAAAAACATCCTGATAGTCCAAGTAGATCTTAAAAGGTCTTTGATTACATTCAACATTCATTAGTCATCAATTGTGAGTAAGCTCAGACTAACATGATGATTTTTTAAAGTAATAAAAAATGCTAACAATAAAGTGAGCCAACACAATATGCAGCAAACTGTTGTTTGTTTTCACATAACCTTCCTGGTTCAACATTTCCATTGCTTTTCAAGCTATAAATTACAAAATTTATAATGCAATGCTTTTGATGATTGGGTTTTACCAACCCCCAGTGTCATCTGATACACTCTTTTCACTGTATTTTTTTATTTGACTGCAGGATAACCACTTGTGTCTGTTTTTCTTCCTGTAATGTAAACTTTCTTCTTGACATAATCTAACACCTTCACTTCCCAGAAATAAGGGCTATGGCCTTTGGAGTAGTGAGATCCTTTAGTTATTTGCTATTATGTCATTAAATCTCCCTTCTTCTAACATGATTGTTAGAAGTGAGTGATTATACTCACTCTGCTTTCTTTTACACTAGTTTAAACTAATAAGCACCAAGAAATAGAATTGATAAAATCGTGGCATGGTTTGAAGTTCCCCTCCAAAACTCATGTTGTATCTTAATCCCCAGCATGGCAATACTGAGACGTGGGGCCTATAAGGGGTCAGATCCCTTATGTCAGATTAATTTATTCATGGATTAATGAGTTATTATTTAAGGGGAACTGGTGGCCTTCTAAAGGAGAAAGACAGACCTGAATGGTGTGTCAGCACACTCAGCCTCCTCACCATGGGGTGCCTGTGCCACCTCCGGATACTGAAGAGAGTCCTCAACAGTAAGAAGTATTTCATCAGATATACCTGGCCTGTGACCTTGCGCTTTTCACCCTCTGTAATGGTAAGAAACAAATTCCTTTCTCTATAAATTTCTCAGTCTCATGTATTCTTCCATAAGCAATGGAAAACAGACTAAGATAGGTCTATTTTTCCTGATATCAATATTGGAGGCTGAAACTTACAGCCCTTCCTGTAAAGGAGTACTCTCCACAGGATAAGTGTTCAGTGGAAGCAGCTCCTGACTTCCAACCCACACACACACACACACAAAAAAATATGAATAGATGTTAATTTTCCTCTCTTCAAGGAAATTTAGTATACATAGGTTTGTGATGTAGGTGACCAATTAGACATTCCTCCCAAGGATTTGTAATCTAGAGAAAGTGACAAAAAAAAATAAGGTAGTGGCAACAGAGCTGACCAGGGCTAACACTGTCTAGCAGTCATGATTGTGGCCATGACAATGGCAATTGTATTGGTGGCAGTGTTCTGTAATAATAATTTCTGTGATATGTTGTTGGCTGAGGTAGTTGCTACTCTAAATCTGAAGGTTTCATCTCATTTTTAAGTGTGGATCACCAACTTTGTTAAAGATTGTGAGATATATAGTTTACCTCCTTGAAAGCTGTTGAGAAAAAACTTTTTTACTCTGTAACACAGATAAAGCTTAAAGCATGATTAGATTAATAACGTTTTACATGATGAACAAGTAACCACCACATTTATCAATAAGTAGATTTTCCAGACATTACAGAAACCCTCCTCCGAGTGCTCTCTCTCAGTATAAAACTATACAACCTGATGTGACCAGCATCCATGCTTAACAATAATCATGCCCTCACTTTACTTTATAGTTTTATAAACTAAGTGGACATTATTAAATGTTATATTTGATTTTACCTTTTTGGAGGGATGGTTATAGATACTTAGTCTTCTTTATTATATGGTCCCCTTCATGAATTCTTTGTATTATTATAAAAATAAAAGACAATGTTTATATTGATTTTTATGCTGTTTAGTATTTAAAATGCATATCCTGAGAATACATGAGAATGAGCTTATGCAAGGAGCTATTTTTTAGTTTTTGAATGATTAGAACAGCTTGTAACTTATATATTTGGGAGTAAATTTGGCTAGATATACTACTTTTAGTTACTTTCCCTTATGTGAGTATCACTAATGTTATTTGATTTATTTCTGTATTTAAACATGACGTTAAATAGTTTGAAAATAACTGACTTTATTTTCTTTATAAATAACTTTATGTTTCCACCAGACCATCAAATGGATTACTCTTTTTATAAGCTAAATTTAGTGAGAAACAAATATTTATTAATTTTGCATTAAAATTTTTTTATATATTTTTTAACTCATTAAGGCTAAAATTATATATGACTGAATAACAAATATGAATCCATTAAACAAAATAAACAGTATTTCTACAGAATCACCACATAATCAATGACAAAATCACCTTAGTATTGACTTTTCCTATGCTCTAAGGCAAAATTTTTCTAAATTAAATTTCTGCTTCTTACCATCTTTTGTTGTTGTTGTTGCAGTTTTTGGCTGGGACCAGATGTGAACCCGCCACCCTCGGCATGTGGGGCCACACCCTCCTCCTTAAGCCACAGGCGCTGCCCTGCTCCTTACCATCGTAAGGTCATATAATTAGGTTCATGAACTAATCCTAGAAACAGTGCTACATACCAGATTCCTGAATATCACTACGGTTACCTTCAATGTACTCCGTTTGGCAAGCTTGGCACCACACCAGCACCTAACCCACACTTCAGAGGAAGTTTATTGGGATGAGTGCACAAACTTAATTGTTAGAGCTCCTATGATGACAGCTCTGATGCACATTCTAGAAAAAGAGTTCCAAATTTCTTGGAAGAATGGATTAGATGCACAGTTCTCAAGTGGAGTACCTTGAAGATGATAGTAGTGATATTCAGCAATGAGGAATGTAGGACATTTTCTATGATGCATTTTTGAACTTAATTGTTTGAACTTGTACACCAATATGTAATTTCTAAATAACATTTTGTTTAAAGATGCACGTATATTAAAATACTAGCTTATTATAACTTCTCTGCTGGAAGATAGTTTCTACCCATACCAAAAACTATAACAACAATGAAAGAAAATCCTACATTTTTTAGGTTTCAAAGATAAACAGATTATTTTAAAATAGTTTTTAATTTTCATCATTATTTGTAGAAAGTATAAAATATCACTAAAGATGCCTGTAATTCCCATAATTAAACTTACTTGACTTCTATTTTGAAATTTAACTTTTTTTAGTTTTTAGAACTATAATGAATCTTAATAGTTGAATTGGCATAAGTAATTCAGTTATTATTCACTGTGTACAAGCCAGTCCATAAAACTTAAATATATATCCAATTAGCAAATGTATACTTAATATTTTTAAGGTAAATAGCTTTTTGTGATTGTGAAATTAGACTCTTTATAATTATGTGGCCTGCAATTAAGTTGAATAGAATATAGAGAAAAGAAACTTCAAATAAAATATAAATTAGGAATGTTTCCTGTCAGGGATATAAAGCCATGGAAAGAGAATTTATCCTATCATTCATAGAACCACTACAACAAAAAAAGCTTGACAATCCTCTTTGGCAGACTGTTCAAGTTTTATACCTTTTTGTATTATGGTGTTTGCTTACTTATTATTGAGTTTTGGGATTTTTTCTATCTAAATCAGAGGCTGACGATTTTCAGTCCATAGGCCAAATCCAGCACTCCACTTGTTTCTGTAAATAAAGTTTATGGGAAACAGCTAAGCTTATGCACTTTCCTATCTAAAGCTGTGTGCATGCTACAGTAGCCGAATTGTGGAGTTATGATGAGTCTGTACGGTCTGCAAAACCTAAAATTTATCTGGCTATTTAAGGGTCATCAACCCTTGTTCTACACACAAGTTCTTTATCAATTTATTATGGGTCCACCCAGTCTTTTCTTGAATTTTTCATTCTATTAATAGTGTCTTTTGATGAAGAGAATTCTTAAATTTGCGTAATCCAATTTATCATTACTTTTGAGTTACATTTTTCATATATTACATAAGAAATCTTTGTCTAACTCCAAAGCACAAAGTTTTATTTTTTGTTGTTTTGTTGTTGTTGTTGTTGTTGTTGTTGTTAAGACAGAGTCTCACTTTGTCACCCCTGGTAGAGTTCTATGGCATCACAGTTCACAGTAACCTCCAGCTCTTGGGCTTAGGTGATTCTCTTGCCTCAGCCTCCTGCGTAGCTGGGACTACAAGTGCTCATCACAACGCCAGGCTGTTTTTTTGTTGGAGTTTGGCCGGGACCGGGTTGGAACCCACCACTCTCCGTATATAGGGCTGAAGCCCTACTCACTGAGCCACAGATGCTGCCCTTTTGTTGTTTTTTTATTGCTCAGAAACTTTATAAATTTAGATTTAGGACTGTAGGATAAAACTTCTGTTTTGTTTTGGCTTGTGAGTATCCAATTGTCCAACACTATCTCTCAAAAGGCTGTCATTTCATGTGAAATGAAAGAAATGAGAGCATTTTCTCTCTCCCTAATTTATTTTTATATCTCACATTTTGAAATAACTTTAGACTGACAGAAATGTTGAAAATAATATTGATTATGCAGTATTCTTGTACACTTTTCCCAAAGATTTTTCTACAGCTAACACCTTACATGACATTGAACATTTACAAAGTAAAAAAATAAATAAATAAATACAAAGTTAACATTGGTAAAATATTAACTACTGAGGTTATTCAGATTTTGGAAATTTTTCACAAATAAAATTTACATTTTCAGCTTGGTACCTGTAGCACAGTGGTTACAGCACCAGCCACATACACTGAGGCTGATGGGTTCATACCCAGCCTGAGCCAGCTAAACAACAACGACGACTGCAACAAAAAATAGCAGGGGGTTGTGGCGTGTGCCTGTAGTCCCAGCTACTTGGGAGGCTGAGTCAAAGAATCGCTTAAACCCAAGAGTTTGAGGTTGTTGTGAGCTATGACGCCATAGTACTCTACCCAGGGTAACAGCTTCAGACTCTGTCTCCAAAAAAAAAAAAAAATTACATTTTTATGAATTAATTTATTCATGACTATTCAAATAGTAAACCTTTTCAGTGGCCTTAAAACTAGTTAGAAAGATAGAACCTAGGCAAACAAAGATGATTAAGATATTCCTATTTTCAAGAAAATCAAATTCTATTAGATGATTCAAAACAAATTAATAGTGTAATAAGCAAATGCCACTTCAATTTAGCACCTCAGAAGACTTACATAATTAAAAATGCATTTATCATTAAACAAAGAAAAATGAGGCATTTTATTAGAACATTGTATTGAAAAGTATTCCTGAAAAGTGAAAACTTCAGCTTTTGCCAGGCATTTGTTTTCTTGTGGATTTTGCTTTTTTATTCATTTCTAAGGAAACAGAAGGTCACTGCCAGGTGGCAAAAATCTATCAGTCACATTATTTCTTTACAAATCAATCAGATGTCATTTTAATGACAATTACAAAAGTCTTGTTTATTCTCTTTAACATTAATGTTGATTTTTCTGATTAAGGAAGTCATTGTAGGTTAATTCTCAAATAATTTATTTTATGCAAAAGGAAACATACAATGATGACATTGTATATAGAGAAAAGAAGTAACCACACATACTTTACAGACACCAAGAAAGGCATTTGCATTGGAGACAACTTATTTCTAGTAGTAATTACCATAAATAGCTCTTTTCAGTTTACTGCTTAAAATATTTACTTATGCTGAAATTGATAGCATTAACTCTCATATTTGAATTAAGCAGTTCGCTTTTATATAATATTTACCAAATATAGTGTAATTAATTTAGCTTTTGTTTTTTATCTGAGGAATTTTATATGTCAATTCAATTTATTAC
The DNA here is from genome assembly GCF_000181295.1 of Otolemur garnettii. Classification (NCBI taxonomy): domain Eukaryota; kingdom Metazoa; phylum Chordata; class Mammalia; order Primates; family Galagidae; genus Otolemur; species Otolemur garnettii. The sequence goes on from NW_003852435.1 coordinate 4,404,715, forward strand.
CAACTTGTGAACATAGAAAAATATTTGCAAAGAAAAACATTGTGTAACTGGATAATAAAACTCTTTTTCAGATATCTGTATTTATTTGCCTGATAAAGAATTTTGAAAAAGAAACTTCCCTCTCAAATGATGTAGGGTAAGATTGTGTCAGTGGAGTGTGGGGGCTGTTTCCATGGTCCCTCCTCTATAATTCTCATCATTGACCCTGACCCTTCTCTGCAAACACACACTCTTTCCACTTGTATTGACTAGAAGAGGATGAAATAATCTGGATTTTCAGAGGTACCAATTAGTGACTGCCTGTTCAATAATCTCCAATAGTGGGAATTTGGAGAACCTTGTTTTTCAAGCTTATTCTGGTTTTATGTCACACATTTTAGCATAATCTACGTCTTTTCTCATAGGACAGGTATGATAATGAAACAATGTTAACAGTTTATCTAGCCCATTAAAATGATTTAATTCTATTAAAAACTTAAGAAAAAGCATGTGACATCTAGATATTCCCTGAAATAGGATATAGGGTATACCCCCAATAATGTAGCAGGCTTTGGATGATAGTGAGCAATCAATTCGACAAATTTTAGCCTCTCAACAATATGCTTCGTAAATGTACAGAAAGGTAATTGAGACAAAATAGCCATTAAAAATGTAAAAGCAATTGCAGGGATTGTGTTAGTTGGTGTAAGAAGATGAGCAAAATTATCTAAATTCTATCCCTAGCTCTTGTCTTACAATAATATAAATTTCGGTTGTGAAATAAACTATTTTGTATTTATGTTTATGATATTGTGCTGATATTTTAATTATTTTGATTAATTTCAGATGTGCAAAACCAAGACGGAGAAAGATAATACGTAAAAAAGAGAAATCGTTAATGCTTCAAACAAATAAAAGAATTCCACATAGGTAAGCAATCCATGGCAGGTATTTCCAGGTATTTTCTGTTTTTTCAACAGAAAATCTGCCTAAATTGTTCAGCATTACTTCTCTACTATCTGTAACTTCAATTTTCAAGTTTATTTCAAAGGAAATTATGGTCTCTGTAGGATCTAGCCATTGTATTTTCATTTGAGACAACAAGAATGGAAGAAGGCGAAAAAGACCACATGTCCTCTATTTAAATAATTTTTCTGAAATCACCCACTACTCTTCTATGCAAGCTCATTAGCTAGAAATTTTCCACTTAGCCACAACTAAGCAACAAGCAGGACGTAAAATCTTCCTTTAAATCATAGTGGTAAATTATTACAATAAAATAAGACTGTATGTGTTTGGAGAAGAAGATAAAAGATAATTAAAGAAAATTAGAAGTTTCTACAATATCACTATTTAGAAAATTAATTTTAACATTGATCTTCATGTAACCATATTTCATAAAACTCTGATTAATTCCAATGGCTTATAATTTTTTTTTTGAGATTACCAGGTGGGCAATAACATATTTTGGTAAATAATACATACTGAATCCCTTATTTATGATAATTTTACATATATTATTTTGTCTTGTCTTAATTAACTGGCTAGAGCTTTCAGTAAACTATTAAACAGTCACATTAAATAAACTTATTTTATCATGAGCTTTACTGGTAATGTTTCAAATAGTTTACTATACAGCATAAGGCTTCAAGGTAATAAATGATTTCCCTCGTTTGTTAATACATAAAAGTTCTCATCTTTTCTTATTTAGTGAGTTTATATGCAGATTTACATTAATATAGTTGCTTATATTATTCTTGCATTTCTGTGCTAAAAATGATTCAGCAATGATGTGTGCAGCTTATATTTCCAAACTTAATTTTACATTTTGGTTGTATTTTTAAATAGTTTTGCATTGTATTTACACTTAATTTTATATTATGTTTATATGTTATGTATATTTGAGTGTGTGTGTATACTTTATTTGTATGTTAACTTAGTACATTGACTAAGATAAATTCCTTCAAGCTACCTCTTAGAGCCTCAAACATGGTATATAAAAGAAAAAATTATCTGCTATTAAAAATTAGCTAAAATGTACCAATATGTATATCATATAAGACTTTAAAACAAAGTTTTCCATCATGGAATGTTTGTGAAAGTCTGTGGTATCTGTGTCAATAGAGGATAGGAAAAAGATTTATAAACAGCCAGCTGAGACAAGACTTTTGAGACATAAGCTATCAGATAACTTGGGTGGTAGTTGCATAGGGATTTTGGATAATGACCTTTCAATACGCAAGAAATACTACCCATGGCAGATTACCTGAGGATTTATGTTTGAGGTAACAGACTGACTCAAGGTCAAATACTTGGACATTTTTTTTTCTTTCTTAAATATCAACAGATATTCAAAGCTCTCCAGGTAGTTGGGTAAGTCCCTAACATGCCACAGAGAGACCAAAATTAATAAATGAATAATAAGGTATTAGAATACATTTCACTATATGTAAAGAAATTTTTCAAAAACTCTTATGAGTTGAATATGATTTGTCTCCAGCAAAATTCATGTTGAAATTTGATCCCCAATGTGGCAACGCTGAGTTAGTTATTGCTCTGGAAAGACTGGAATAATTCCCAAGGTAATCTATTAGTTATTGAGAAAGTGGGTTGGCATAAACCCCTTGGATTTTATCTCTGTGCAGACCTCAGCTTTCCCTTCCACCTTCTTTTCTATGTTATGAAATTTCTTGAAAGAAGCCAGGGCCATGCCTTGAAACTTCATCCAGAATGATAAAGAGAAGAAATTAATGAAGATTTCATAGAAATTTATTTTATGTGTGTAAATGATGAGTTTCTTTATTCAAAGGAGAAAGTGTTAAACCTAGTAAATAAAGAAATAATCAGTGAAAAGCACGTTATTGAGTGGTTAGAAATACCAAAAATGAAAGTTATCTTTTACATATCAGGCACCAGCCCTGACAATGCTATGGGGTTCCCCCCCACCCCAAATGGCTTCATCCAACAAGAGGACCAAGAAAAACGAAAATTTCAAGAGACAAAGGGTAGCTTTAAGAGGTTGGCTGGGCTCAAGAGACCACAAGCCCTTCTTCGGGAGACCTAACACACATGCAGTATCTTGATCTAGGCTAGCTCTATTTTTATTTTATACACCATTGTCTAAATCATAAATCTCAGGTGGGAAAGGCAAACAATTTTGATATAGTTCTTGCTATGCTTGTATTTTTCTAACTAAACTGTTTTCTTTACAGTAATTGGATGGATTTACTTTTTACTTTTATTGCTTTAAATTACTTATGATCTTTAACACAGAGTGTGGACTGGTGAAAACTTCCGAGAGCAGTACCTCAGAGAAGACCCCCGTGAAGCCAGCACACAAATCCCACGAGTGACAATTCATACTCAAGAAGCTTGCTGCTCAGACAGACAGAAGCTTTTGGTCATATCAAGGTGACAGAAGTAAAGAATTTTATCTCCCTTATTTGGTCCAGAGCAAATCTTTCCTTCTTTAACAAAGTTTACACATTCTGCATATCTAACTTTACACACACGCTCCCTCTCTCACTGTGAATAGCCCCGCCTACTAGGCAAGCCTTGCCTGTTTAGAGACCTCCCAGCCCCAGAGTCGTGCTGGGGGATGGGGTAAAATTCCAGCAAGCCTCTTCTTAAATTTTAAAGGTACTATGCCTCTAGCAGCACATTGCATTAGGCTCAGGATTTTTTGCATCCACTTCTCTCCTGTTTCTGTTTTTCTTTGCCCATTCTCTGCAATCATTTTCTTAATTCAATTCCTAGCCTACTTATAACTAATATTTTTTATATATTTTTTTATTAAATCATAGTTGTGTACATTAATGCCAGGGTACAATGTGCTAGTTTTATATTTATATACAGTTTGAAATAGTTTCATCAAACTGGTTAACATAGCCTTTACCACATTTTCTTAGTTATTGTGTTAGACATTTATATTCTACACTTAGTATATTTAACATGTACCCTTGTAAAATGCACCATAGGTGTGGTCCCACCAATTATGGTCCTTCCACTTATCCTCCTCCCTCCCCTCCCCTCCCTCTCTCCTTTCCCCTTCTTCTTGGGCTATAGGTGGGTTATAGATTTCATATGAAAGTCTGGGGGCTTATAAATTGGTTTCATAGTAGGGTTGAGTACATTGGATACTTTTTCTTCCCTTCTTGAGATACTTTGCTAAGAAGAATATGTTCCAGGTCCATCCATGTAAACATGAAAGAGGTAAAGTCTCCATCTTTTTTAAGGCTGCATAATATTCCATGGTGTACATATACCGCAATTTATTGATCCATTCATGTGTTGATGGGCACTTGGACTTCTTCCATGACTTAGCAATTACGAATTGGGCTATAATAAACATTCTGGCGCAAATATCTTTGTTATAAAGTGATTTTTTGTCTTCTAGATATATACCCAGTAGAGAAATTTAAGGATCAAATGGCAGGTGTATTTTTAAATCCCTAAGTGATCTCCAAACATCTTTCCAAAAGGAACGTATTAGTTTGCATTCCCACTAGCAGTGTAGAAGTGTTCCCTTTTCTCCACATCCACACCAACATCTCTCATTTTGGAATTTTGTGATGTTACTGGAGTTAGATCTAATTCCTTATATTGGTTTTAAGCTTATAAAATCATTATTACTACTAATGCAAGTACATCAAGTTATGACTCTTCCCTAAAACACATCCACATGCCCCTGCATTTATGTTTATATAAGACATTAAAAGATGGAAACTCAAGTGAAGAATATGTTAGAAGTGACAGTAAGCATTTAGAGTAAAAGTGACAGAAAACTTCCTGTAACAAAAGTGACACTCAACAACAAGTAGAGTGATACCTGTGCAATTTGGTACCATGCACATAGTACATCCCCAACTTGGAATTCTAAATAAAGCTAAAGATCAAAAAAGTGAAATTGTTTAAAGATAATTCAAGATTATAAACTCTCAAAATACTATATCCCATGACTAAATTAAGGATATTTTTAGAGAATGTAAACATTTTTAAAGAAGGGAGAGAACTAATATAGAAGAAGGCATGGGATTCAGAAATAAAGGGTATTCTACATAAGAAAGAATCAAAATAAATCATCAGCATAAAGATTAAAAAAAATTCGCAGAACAGTTGTGTAGCATATGTACCAGGGATTTTTATTTTTAATTTCAGAGTATTATGCTGTACAGATGCTCTATGTCACTTTTGTACAGTTTGAGTCAAGGTTATAATTGTGTCCATACGTAATAGCACACATTGTACCTCTGAGGTGTGAATTTCCCTATCTCCTCCTTCCTTCTCTCACCTGCTTGATTTGCATTTAATTTTACTACCATATGTACACATGGGTTTTATCACTTAGTTTCAATTTAAAAGTGAGAACATGTAGTGTTTGTTTTTCTTTTCTTCTGATACTTCACTTAGGAGGATGTTCTCCAGTTCCATCAGAAAATTCCCTTCTGTTCTTGATTTCCTTGGATGGATACTCCCATTATCCATGTGTTTTTATCTAGAATATGTTTCTTTCTCCCTTAAAATATTCCTTTAATTTTTTCTTAAATTGTGCTTTTTGGTAATTAAGTCTCTGTCATTTATTAGTATTTTTGCTTATGAATGTAAGTTAATTATATTAACTTCCAGAGTAACTTCCAGTTAGTTCTTGGAAGTACTTTCTAAATTAGTGTATTATAATAACATGGAAAACATGCAGAATTTAATATCAAAAGATGGCATATTACCTTTATTTAAAAAGTCCCAGTATACCCTCTTCCAATTTGTACTGTACAAAAAAGATCACCATTAGGACTTTTTACATTTTTTAATTTCAAAGATAAATTCACTGATATAGAGTTCTAGGTTAGAACTTGGAGTCCAACTTTAGAATTTATGAAATACTATTCTATTTTTACCTACCTGTAGATTTTTTGTTTGTTTTTCTATGGAATTATTATCTATAGTTTGTCTCCTCAATCAAGAAAATACACCCTTTTTTTATTAACCTTTTTATCTTGAGCCTCAGTAGTTTCTTTTTATTTTTTATTTTTAGAATATTTCTTGAATGTCTTGATTTTCTTACAATTTTTGGAAAATACCTATCTAATAATGTTTCTAGTATGTTTTTTCCCCTAGTTTTCACTCTTCCTAGGACTCCAGAGGTTGTTAAAATATTACCCCTGCATTCTATGTGTGTCTCAAGATATGACCTAGCATTTTGTCTTCTGATGTTTCCATTTGGACGTATTTTTTCCTACTCTATTTCTAGTTCTGTCTAATTTGCCACTAAATTCAGGTTGTGTGGTTTATTAGTTGTTATATATTTTTCTTTCTGTCATTTCCATGATGTTTGTAGAATTTCCCATTCCCTGCTTAAATTCTACATCTTGTCATTTGACTTTTGAATATATTAACCACATTTATTTTAAAGTCCATCTCTAAGTGATAAGCCCATTAATTTGATTTCCTCTATACCTGCTTATACATATTATCTTTTCTGCTTTTGGTTTTGGGTAAAGCATTTTGGTTTTGGTTCATTCTATGCCTAGATATTTTGTATGGACTACCAGCTATTATGCCTGAAAAGGTATAAAAATAATTTTAGACTATGGATTACATGATTTTTCTAGCAAGGGGATTTACTGTCCTTCTAGCAAGCAATTATAACAGGAAGTGACACATTAAAATAATTAATTTTTAGTGATGCAAAGCTGATCTTTGGTCTTTCCGTCCATTGATTAATTTCATTCAATGTTTGATGTACTTTACTTCTAGGTTATAGAACCACTCCGAGATTTGAGGACCACCTCAGAAGTCCCTATTTAATAGGAACTCTTTTGCTTGGAAGACCTGGACATAAATATTTATCCAAGATTGTGAGTGGGAAAATTTCTGGTTGATATTTTATCCTTTTGTCTGTCACTCTCTCCAACTTCATTCTAATCACCAAATTTGTAAATAGGAGGAAAGATGGAATTACAATCAATTGTCTAAGCTTCCCTCATTTCCATCGGACACATATGCTTTCGTCATGGTAGTTTTGGGATCTCTTCAAACTTTATTTTTTCATTATTCTCTGCTAAGTATTAGTTTTAATGTTTTCTCTTAAAACCCTGGAGTTGAGATCACTTAAAATAACGTTAAATATGCTGCTACTATGTATAACAGAACTCCTGAAACTAGATGATTTATTGTCAGTCAAAATAACAACAGAGAGGGAGATTCACTAAAGGAAATTGATGTTTATTCAGGAATTGGCATTGCAGTGGTCACAGTAAAATACATGTGTATTTAGGAAGGTAAAAAAGAAAAAAGAAAGAAAAAGTAATGAGGATTACCTAATTGTTTTGCAATAATTATTGTGTACTAAGAATATCATTAACAAGGGTCATGGCTTTCCAAGTTTGGGCAGGTAGTTGCTGGGCGGATGTTTTTGAAGAATTTTTTTTTAAATATATTTATTCAAAGTTTTTTGCTAACTTTTGTAATAATTTTTGTTATCAGGAATTTATACATGAAAACTCTTGCTTCATGACCAGGTCTTTTTGTCAGACATTTTTAATACAAGTGACTCCATTTCAATTCTTTCTGATAACTTACATCTTATAAAGAACATACTTTATTTCTCACAGTACTGCAGGCTGAGAAGTCCAAGATCAGGGCGCCACAGGTTCAGTGTCTGCCGAGATGGTGCCTTTTTGCCAAGATGGTGCCTTGTTAATGTCCTCGCAGGGCGGAAGGGCACAAGGGATATAGCTAATTCCCTCCATCCTTTTAATAAGACACCTATCCCACCCATAGGGTAAAGCCCTCATGGCCTAATCACCCACTAAATGTCCTACCTATTAATATTGTTGTGTTGATGAACTTATGTTTCAACATAAGTTTTTTTATTATTATTTTTTAAATGTCAGGTTAATATGTGTGTACAAATGATGAGGTTACACTGTTTGCATTTGTTAGGTAAAGCATCTGTTGTAGTTGTGTCCCATATGCAGGAGCGGTGCCATATACCCTTACATTGTGCCTGTTAGGTGAGAACACAACGATCCACCTTCCTCTTTCCTTCTCCCCCCTGGCCCCAACATGAATGGAAATGAGTTTTCTCTTGTGTGGGTGTGGGTGTATATTAGTTTGTCTGCTGGCTTCATATTAGTATTGAGTACATTGGATACTTGCTTTTCTATTTTTGTAATACTTAACTAAGATGAATGTATTTCCACTACATCCAGGTTAACACAAAAGATATAAAATCTCCATCTTTTTTAAGGCTGAATAGTATTCCATGGCATACATACACCACAATTCATTAATCCGTTCATGGGTTGATGGGCACTTACAATCTAGGTGATTGTACATAAATTTTGAAGCCACACATTCAAGACATAGCAATGTTCTTTTAAGATAATCTAGCATTTATACTTTAATCACCTACAATGTACTGTTTTATTTTTATATTTTAATAAGTATTTTCTTCCAAACAATAAAGTTGGACTCCATAGGTCAGCATAGATTATCAAATGTTTAAATTTCTTAACATATTAGATAACCATTTCCATATATTTTCACTAAGACAATGATAATATACGTGTATATCTATTATATAAATTTCTGTTCTATGTAACTATTTTATGTTGTGACTTCAGGCAATTAACATAAACAATTAAAACATCATTGCTATATCTATTAAGATAGAAACACCTGGGCACAATAACTCCTCACCTTGCTACCACAGATCCTCTGTCTTCTCCTGATGAAAAGGTAAAAAGAGGCAATTAGAAGAAGTTTCTGAGGTTGTGCAAGTGTGTATTTCACAAAGGCTTCACAGAGCTGCCACAACAAAAGTATATGTTAGTCTAAATTATTGAAATGAAAGGAAACCCGGACTCTCAATGTGATTAGAATGTCTTTTCTTTCATTCGCAACTGGTGATTAAAAAGCAGCTAGAGAGTAGTGCCAGAAATTTTGAAGTTGGTCATTTGTCTGAGCCCTAGGACACTTAAAGAGGGAGTAAATGCAAATTGTTTTCTACTTCCTTTTATTTGTCTATTGTGAAGCAATATTATCAAAGATAAAGTATAAAGGTAATACAATTTAAAAATACAAGATTTTCAACGATAAATGAAACACAACCTAAAGAAAAGGCAGCACACACCAAAGTGCTAAGGCTAATGACAACTCTTAAGAGCAGGGGTGCGCAGGTGATTCCAAATGTTCTGCAGTTAAAAACCATTACCAAAGTCTAAGTCAGTGATGCATAACTACTTATCAATTGCAAAAGTGTTTTCTTTAAGAAAATAAATACTGCTATGTAATCAAATATTGCTATATTAACAATACTAAAATATAATTTAGTATTTAGTACTAATACTATTGTTGTTTACTATTTAGTAAACAAAATTAAATTGCTACTAAATGTAGCAATTAGGATAAAGATTATATAGGTAACACCAATCAAATTTATGGTACCAACTGTTGTTGAAATCATTATATCAAATATATAGGTATGTTATCATTTCTGTGCTGAGGCCAAATTATGATCAACGTGCACACCATAGAACTTAACATCTGAAAGGATAGGAGAAGGTAATCTTTTGATCACTGTGAAAAATTTATAATCTTAAAATTCTATTCCATTTCAAATGCCGGGACTATATATTAAGTAATCGAAAATTCTATTTTTAATGAATTTTAAATAAAATGAACTCCTAATAATTGGCTCTGTGGAGATATTTGGAGAGTAAACTTACCTGTCCACAAGAAAATAGTGCTATATTAATTAATTTGATGCTATGTAAGTACTCCCAAGAACTTAAAATATATTTAGGTCATAATATATAATTCATAGTCAATTTATAATTTATTTATTTATTTATTCTAGAGACAGAGTCTCTCTTTATCACCCCTGGTAGAGTACTGTGGCATTACACAGCTCACAGCAACCTCCAACTCCTGGGTTTAGGCGATTCTCTTGCCCCAGCCTCCCGAGTATTTGGTACTATAGGTGCCCCCCACAATGCCCGGCTATTTTTTTGTTGCAGCTTGTGCCGAGCCGGGTTTGAACCCTCACCCTCGGTATACAGGGCCGGTGCTCTACTCACTGAGCCACAGGGGCCGCCCAATTTATAGTGTAATATATATAAGTTACTTCTATGTTAGAATTGGGGAACATTTCCTGAAAATGCCTGAATATTACTGTCAAAAGATCTATTTTCAGATGCTCCAGTAGAGTTTCTTTGAAGTGGAAAATTAAGGATGTCTATGTCTAAAATCTATACTAATCAAGTGGAATAATGCTATTGTTTGTCAAATTGCTCTAATAAATTATCAAGGCTTATGCTAAACACAGCCTTAAGTTAGGGAATCTCATCCAAACAACTTTGAATAGTTGTATGGTGCATTCCTTGTCTCTATGTTCTTTACATATTTGTAATCTACATGAGAATGAATCAATCTTTATCACAAATGTAATTTATAAGGCCAGGTGCAATGACTCATACCTATAATTCTAGCACTCTGGGAGGCCAAGGTGGGTGAATTGCCTGAGCTTAGGAGTTGGAGATCAGCCTGAGCCGAAGTGAGACCCCATCTCTAAAAACAGCTTGAGCTCATAAGTTCAAGACCACCATGAGCAAAAGTGAGACTCTGTTTCCACTAAAAAATAGAAAAACTGAGGCAAGAAGATTGCTTGAGCCCAACTTGGAGGTTACATGAGCTATGACACCACTGTACTCTCCTCAGGGCTACAGTGTGAGACTCTGTCTCAAAAAGAAAAAAAAAAAAAAAAGAAAAGAAGTTTATTAAGGACCTGCATAGCAAGCCAGGCCCCATCCTAATTATGGCAGGCATTGTGGAAAGCATAGCCTCTGGAATTTATATATAACACTGTGGAGGTTTCGCTGCTTTTTGAAAGTCTTCCAGGATCTTAGCTCTGTTCTTGAAAACAACCTACTGGCAAAGCCTTAATAACAACCCACCTGCAGGATCTTAGGCAGCCTCATTCCCATAATAGCCCAGGACATCCTGACCAAGACCAGTTCAAAATACCTTGTCATCCACGCTAACAGTAAGAAACGCAGGAACTGCTTCTGTTATTTCTTGGTTTTTGGTTGTGTTACTGCCTGAGTGTCTCCCCTGATCCACACACTGGCACTTAACTTTCCTAGTCAATACTATCCTAGAAAATGACTGTCTTGGTAGGAATAAACAAGATACAGGTCAGACACGAGCCTTAAGGATGTCAGCAAATACAAATATTGTCCCTATGAGAGGGACAGATGGTCATGGTTCAGGCATTAGGCCATAGGCCAGGATAAAGAAGTATTCTGAGAAAGGCGCACTGAAAGCACAAAAACCACTCCCAGTGACGCATCAGCAGGGCAGAGCTAGACTTTATTGCAACTCTCCACAGAGACCTCTCAAAACCAGTCAGAGGAAAATGCAAGTACTTTAAATACAATGAAAGTAAGTAAATTTCAATATATTTGAATGAAACTATCTCCATCTTTTAGATAGTATTCATTTTTACTTATTTCTGTTCTGTGTTATTGGACAGAATATATTTTCTTCTATTTGCCTCTAATGTGTGATGACATTTATTTTTCATGTATTTCAATATCATTTTTGCCTGCCCAATATTAAGTAAAAAGATAAACATGTTAACCAAACTTAAAGGCACCTGCTTCCTATCTTTTTAAGTTTTACTGTTTCTAAATATACAAATGATTTATTGCTTTGCAACCAATGAGTCAAAAATTTAACATCCTAGGGAAGAATAATGAATTTATGGCTCTTATGTCTTTATGTCTGCAAGTAGGACTGGACTATGTTTGGTGTATTTTCTGATGGTCTTTGCTCAGCTCACTAAAAGAAAGTATAAACATTTTTTCTTTCTTTTTTTTTTTTTGCTTCATGTTTGTTAATATCACATTGGCAAAAACAAGTCACATAAGCCCAGAATCAAAATGGGAGAGGATTCACAGGTACACAGCAAATCTTTGAGAAGAACTGGTGGCCATATTCTGTCCCTCTGTATCTATATTGCCCTACCTGCAAAATGGAAAAATTAATAACTTCACAATAAGATTTTAAAGAGAGTTCAATTAATCAAAATTTTAAAGTCCTAGAAAATAGTATGTCATTTTTTTTTGTTTCATTGTTTATGTTGATGTTAATTACAAATAAATTTATTCACTGAATGAAGTCCCATGATGCAAGCACCATATTGAACAAGCTGAAATGTATATAAAACCAGTGTTGGCTAGTAATACAGGTAACATGGATACACACACTTTCAATAAACAATGAATCATTATTTTATTAAAGCCACATTACTTCAGTCGGCTATCTTCTCAAACACTACTTGAGGAGTCCATTTCCTGATTAAAAAACCTGTGTATGATTTCAGACCTGAACACAGGCAATGACAAAGGCTTTACCTGGTGGGCTTCAGAGGCAACAGTGGCCCTCTGCACTTCAGACTTGGTGCACAGCCCATCTGTTATAGTCTTAAAGCGAGTTTCAGTCAAGAGCTGAAGTCCCTCTTAACACACTTGTATTCCCAGAGCAGGTACATTTCATTTGGAGGATTTTTAGCTGGATCTTTAGGAAATGACCTTCCCCAGATAGCTTTGTTGATATGACCTTATTGGAGAGAAGGGACAAACTTGAAGACACTTTTCTCCACTCTGACTCAGTACCCAGCATGTTCCCAATTATAACTCTTACTTCTTTGCCCTCCCTTGCTCTTTCCTCATTTTCCCCTCCTTGGGTCCATAAAAGTACAGCAGCCACTAGCTTGGGTTTACTTGGCAGTAAGACCTTTGCAATGTCTGTTTTGCACCACCTGATTCCTAACCACTGTGGGCTGAGTGATGGGGTTGGGGAGAAGTGGACAGGGGAGAAACGGCGTCCTGAAACCACTATTTACTCCAGTTTAACCATGTGCTTATGTTATCACAGTAAGTGATTAAGGGCTTAATTTGTTTCTTTAACTTTGGGCTTGCTGTTTTAACAACTCAGGAAAAACAGCTGAGCTGCCAGAATCCAGAGTAGCCAATTACAGCAATAAATTGATGTATAATACATAATGAGTTATTCACAAGCATCAATAGAAAAGTATGGCAAAATAATTGACAATTATGGGTTGGTCTGTTAGAGAGCTTAGTCAGGAAAGGCGTCTGTAAAGAGGTAGAATCAGAAACTCATATGTTATACACCAATATATTTATACTTTGTTACTTTTTATCTTTCCACTTGAGTGGGAAAAGGGATATTGGGTTGTTCTCTGCTGTATCTTTAGTGCTCCGAAGAGGGCTATATGTGCCCTCTATAAATGTCTATTCCCTGTATTATGAAATGATATTCTCAGTAACTGAGATACAATTTCTATCAGAATTACTTATGAAGAATAATCTCTGCAGCTCAGTATTGTGGGATTGTTTGAAATGTATTTGTAGCATTATATAAGATCCACATGGCAAAATATATTCACTGTGATATACTGCTAAATGCAGAGATCTAACACTGCAAGAAAGATGGATCAAACCCATGGCAGGACATTCAATGCTTACTCCTCGTATTTTTCAAAAGAATTGATGTATCTTCCTGATATTCGATGGTAATTTATTTCAATAATATGTATTTTTTTATTTCAAACTATTTAGTATGGTCTATCCTTGCTTTTGTGTTCTTGGAATTCTCTTATACTTGTCATTAGCTTTTTCTGGTAGGGTAAATCTATCAAATGTATGGCTTTTTTTAATAAATGAAAATTGCAAGTTGGGAATATTTTAAATAACAAAATATATCAATAAGTATGTATTATTTTAAAATTAAAAAATCTCCAATAGTGGTTCTACTTATTATGAAAATAATAGAAAATCATCTTTTCAAATAAACAAATTTAAGTAATGGACTTTCTGGGTATGTTATGTGTAACTTTGGTAAATGTTAGTAGTTTTGAGGGTTAGTAGGGTTTGAGCTCAGATGAAACTAAAAGAAATCTTTCAGTGTTAGCAATTCTAAGAACTTTGTGAAAGTCTTCCTATGCTGATGACTATCCCATGTTCCTGTGAAGATTGCTACACTCAAGGCTATAGTAGAACCATTAAAACCTTCATTAACTTTGCTTTTCCTCAGTTACTTTTCAACTCTAAGAACATGAAAGGATCTTTTATGGGTTAAAAAAAAAAAACAACTAAGTTAAATTATAAAGACTATATTCTTCATTCACATTTCAAGTTCTTTGTTCATCTACTTTTCCATACCCATTTAATTTCCATTTTCTGATGCATCAAGAAGCAGGAAACTTTCATTTGTTATTGGGTTAAATCTCAAATTTTCTGCAACATCACATTTAATGGCATTAATTTCAGCTTCAGTGAGCAGGTTTCCTTTCCTGAAGACTTGTCTCCAAGCTGTTATACTTTGTTCATTTATTTAATCAAGTTGTCAATTCAGGATATTTGTTGATAAATTGCTAGAATAATTTCTGTCTGTATAAAATGAAATATTTTCTGATTGAATAGCTTCTCCAAAACAGCACTTACTTTAATCTTATGCTTAAAAATTCCAATTACCAGGATTTTTTAGGTATGAAATTCTTATGTTTGGGCATTCAGAACTGCCAAAAAAACTTAACAACTTGCATTAAAATGTCCTCATTCCTCAAATGTTGAGCACCATATTTTTGAAACTTTAGCAAGTGGATAAACAGAAACTACAATTCTTATTTATTTATTTATGTCTCTTCTAAGAGCTGTGTCAGACTACATCCTGGCTATCTGTATTATATTGTTATTTGATTTATTGTTGTATAGAATTCTCTTGTCACTTGCCTACATAGACATAGGAAAATATAATATGGTCAGGGTGTAGGAAAAAAATGTACAGTTTGGCAAAGTTCAATAATATGCTGTCTTTAAGTATATATAGTACTCAAAATGTCTTAATTTTATCCAGGTTTCTGAGTAATTTTGATAGATCACATTTTAAAAAAATCTGAACTCCTAAACACATTCAATTCATATTCCTAATATATCACACGTATATCTTTTATAAAGTATGTAGAGGAATAGCTTACTTAAAAATAGAGAGCTATAATTTAAAATGTTAATCATCAATGTGTTTTAATAGTAGTATACATTTACAAAATCTATTAACATTATCAAATCACACATAGTTTTCATTTCTTCTAAAAACTATATGCCCAGGCCATCCATTCTTCCTTTTATCCCTAACTCCAAGAAAATGTTGATCTCCTTTTTGGGATTAGAGTTTAGTTTGCATTTTATAGAAATAGAATAACTTAGAATGTTCTATTTTGTGTCTGGAATCTTTTATTTAGCATAAAGCATTTGAGATTCATCCTCTTTGTTGTATGGATCAGTAGCTTCTTAGATTTTATTGCTGAAATATTTTGGTTTTATTGATGTATCACAGTATGTTTCTCCACTCATGTGCAGTTAAATATAAAAGTTATATCCAGTTTTCACCATTGTGAATAAAGTTGCTGTGCATATTTGTACACAATTTTTTTACAGACATAAGTTTTTTTTTTTTGAGCTGTAAAAGGTCACCATTTATATGATATGTATTTTTTCACTCATCACTTTAAGTCACTTTAAAGTGTGTTTTCATAGTTGAAACAGACTTGAAGCTTGCTTTTTTATTCAATCTTCCAATCATTGTCTCTTAATTGGGATATTCGACTATTGTTTGACTCTGCCCAACTTCCCCTTCTCCTTTTTATTCCCTCTGTTCCTGTTCCTTATTTGCTACCTTCTTTAGGATTAATTTAGTATATTGGAGAAGTATATATTCACATATATACTGATTTTTACCTATACCAATTTGTATGATGTTAATGGCAGCTCTTGGTAGTAAATTATACTTTTTTTTTTTTTTTTTTTTTTTTGTAGAGACAGAGTCTCACTTTATCATGCTTGGTAGAATGCTGTGGCATCACACAGCTCGCCATTCTCTAGCCTTAACCTCCCGAGTAGCTCGGACTACAGGGGCCCACCACAACACCCAGCTATTTTTTTTGTTGCAGTTTGACTGGGGCTGGGTTTGAACCTGCCACCCTCATTATATGAGGCTAGCGCCCTACTCACTGGGCCATAGGTGCCACCCAATAAATTATACATTCTTATGTCTTAAATATATTTGTGTATTTAGAGATAGCATGTACCTTCAAATAAAATGTGCAAATGTTACAATTGTTAAGTCCCATTGTTTTCCACCATCCTACCTTCTTGGTAGATCTTGGATCTACATAAATTTTAAAACACATTATGATCTTTATTTCATGTATATTTTAAATAAAATTTTCAAGTTTATTTTATACTTACCAGTATATTTTCTATTTGTGTTGATCTTTATTTCTCAGAATATGAGTTTATCTCTTTTACCTTTATCTCTGAGAACTTCCTTCACTGTATTTTGTAGTTCTCACCGTGTAGTGGAAAATTCCCTAAGGTTTATATTATCTTAATAATACATATACTGTGATTCCCTGAAAATAAGACCTACCCCAAAAATAAGCCCTAGTAGGATTTCTATGCATTTGTTAAATATAAGCCCTACTCTGATAATAAGACCTAGTGATGGTACAGAGAGGAAGACATCCCCTGAAAATAAATCCTAGGGTGTCTTCTTGAGAAAAAATAAATATAAGACAGTGTCTCATTTTCAGGGAAACTGTTACATATTCCACATCAATTCATGAAGGCATTTTCACTGGATAGTAACATTTAGATTGTTAGCTTGTATTAGTTTCTTTTGTTTGTTTTGTTTCTCTACAGCACTTTCAAGGTATTATTTCTCAGTATATGGGCCTCCTTTGTTTCTGGAATAAGGTCCACAGTCATTCAAAGAATTTTACCCCTGTATGTAGTGCACTATTATTTTTCTAGGAGACCTCAAAATTTTTAAATCATTATTTTTGGTCAATTTTGCTATAATCTGCCTAGGCTACGTATTTTATGCCTAAGAAATGAAAAGAAGAATATCCCATATAAGCAATAAATATACCTAGTGTGTATTCTACATTTTGAAAATATGTAAATTCTAAATAAACCTGAATTCTTCATTTTATGAATTCACTGTTACAGTTGTACAAATCACAATCATGTCTTCCCTGAGAAATAATTTTCTCACTATTCTTACTACATCCACTTCTAAGCAGTATCAACTGTTTTTCAGACAAAATAAAAGAATCTTCCACATCACATTCATGCTGTTTATACTGTGTTGAAATAATAACTATCTTGTCTTTGAACCTACAGTAAATTTCAATACTCTTACCATGGCTGGAAAAACCTCGACTAGTTTGACTAATGCAGGACTTGCCCATTTTGACTGTTTCTTTTTGTTGTTGTTGTTTGTTTGTTGAATGCACTCTGAGGCACAGTCATTATTCAATGTTATTCAAGCACACAAAGCTCCTCCCCATTAAGGGACTAAGTTTAAATTTTCATACCTTGACCAGTGATTTTCCAACTCTATTCAGAAATCAGATTAATGCTGTGATAGATGTCACCTCAGACTGGTTCAAAACTCATTTTCCAGATGTACAATCCCATAACCTTGGGATTTTTATTCCCATGGCACTTACTACACTTGAACCAAACTGAATGCCTGTGTTCTGCTTTATGACCGGTTCTCCGTACACTAACCTCCATCTACACCATCTGATTTCTCTGGTTACTAAGACTATGTTACCATAGCTATTAGAAAATGTGAGATTTTATTCACATACTCAGACATTAATTGAGCACCTATTGTTTCTGAGGAATTATTCACAAGATATGGCAGTGTCTATAAAGACTAAATTCCTTCCTCTTCTATTGCATGCATGTTGGTTCAGGAAATAGACAAGAAATATGTGAAATACTGCTTGTTTCTAGTGGTGATATACACTATGAAGTAAAATAAAGTGTTGAATATGTCAACATATTAAATAGAAAAAAATCACAAATATCATAAGAAGTTGAATACAAAGAAAGATGTCAAGGAACTAGTAGAAGTAGCCATGTAAAATTCTGCAGAAATGTTGTTCTATTGAGTTATCAAATAATTATTTACTACCTTGAAGCAGGAACTTAATTTCTATATTGGAGTTGTAACAAGAAGGTTGTGTTAATAGAGGGGAGAGCGAGAGGAGGGTTATTAAAGATGATATGGAGAAATAGAGAGAGAACAGATATTTATGGATGATCAAGAGATTGAAAAAAAAATACTTCACTCTATAAGTGAAAGTGAGAGAAAGACCATTAGATTTATATAAGAAAGTTTCATGATTAGAATTATGTTTTAAGAGAATCATTTAGGGCAGTGCCTGTGGCTCAAAGAAGTAGGTCACCAGCCCCATATACCAGAGGTGGTGGGTTCAAACCTGGCCCTGGCCAAAAACTGCAAAGAAAAGAAAAAGAAAAAAAAAAAAAAAAGAGAGAGAGAATCATTTATACCACTTTTTGGAGAGTAGTTTATATACTAAGGAGACAAATGGAAAGAGACTAGTTAGGATTATTATTATCACCCAAATGGGAGATTTAAGTGTATTCGGTCAGAATAGCATAAGTGGAGTGTAGATGTTGTTAAATACTGTATGTATTTTGTAAGTAGAACCAACAGAAATCACTGATTCCTGAAGGGGGTAGAGGGTTAGAATTGCTGTTGTTGAATAGTGGGTTCATATGAATGCTAATTTATGAAACAATTAGGTGTCTGATACTATGCTGTAATATATAAAATTCTTTGTGTAATGAAAATACCCAATGATTTAGACAACCAAAAACAGACTTAAAGATTATTAGTAGGTCATACTCAAACTTATTCTTTAAGTGAAGAGAAGAACAATTGAAAAAGAATATAGAGAGACTGTGTTTCAACTTTTTTCTCTATATAAACAAGAAGTAAAAAATAAAAACCAGGACTAGAAGTGGAAAAAACAAGCTAAGGTAGAATACAATTATCCTTAACATCATGGGTTTACACTACTGCTCACTTTCCCTCTTATGGAAATAAATCTGACAGGGAAAACTTTCATTCATAAAGTAGATGCAAGGTCATCTTTACAAGTAAATCTGCTCTCATTACAATTCAATTAATCATAAAATATGAGTTTATAATCAAGTCTACCTTAACATGTGATTACCTCTCCATAAAATTTTGTTTTACATGAGTCAATAATTCAGCTTGTAAAAAAGTTCTTCCACTCTGAATTTTAGCATATTAAAACTATCTCACTATAAAATTTTATTGCACATATATTTCCCAATAACAAGTTTGGTAGTTTTTATAACTTTCAAGTTTTATGAAATATTTGTTGAGAGAAACTTGACTAAGCACCACCACGACCAATGTCTTGTTTTGATATGTCTTCTTACTTTGTAATCTTTCTGACTTTTATAACAGACTTAATACTATCCAGCATATATGCATTTGGTTAAGTAAAACAGGATAAATTTTGTACTTCTTTATTACTTATATAAATTACTATAATATGTGAAAGTATACATACTTATTATATTGAATATATTTTATATGGGATGATACGTATTTTTGGGGTATCATAATTTAAAGTGTCATATATATACATTCTTGTACTTAACGAGAGTATCTCTCACCTTAATATTCCCTTTAGTGAAATATACAAGAGTTTTTTAGAAGATTGAATTAATAAAGCTTCATAATAGACAATTAAGAAGAGGATGAAATAGTAACCCAAATAAATGTAATTAGAAGAGAAGGATTGAGAGGAGGGGGAAAAAATAAGATTTCCAAAAAGAAAAGGCAACTGAACTGAGTTTTTAAACATAGCTAAGATTTCATAGGTAAAAATTAATGTAGAACACTCTAGGTAAAATAGTATAAAAAAATGATCAAAAATTTAAGGTGCAGAAAACACTACCCATGGAAGACATAACTCATACTATGTTTGAACTTCCAAACTTTGTTTTAAACTTTAATAAGTTAGACATTTTTAAATAATTATTTCTGGACTTGTTACTTATATTTTGTTTTACATTATAAAATATATTTTACACACAAATATTTGAAATATCTATATAGCACAAATATATAGATTTTTAAAATTCATTATAACAATTTTTTATCATAGTAATTTACTTTCAAACTAAGCTCTATAGATATGAGAATAAATGTTATGTATATTATGGGTTATGGAAAGATCTAAGTATAGACGATTTGGGTAACACTTTTCTTTGCCCTTATTATATTTAACTTACTGATATTCTATAATTTTTCTCTTCCTTTTTTTGCAAAATATTAAAATACTATTACCTAAGCTAAAAGATAAGACAGAATTTTCTTGATTTTTAACCAGCCTCAATAAAAACAATAAAATTATCTGAAATACTTTTACATATTTAATGTAAAATTAATAATATAACATAAAACTATTACTGAAAGGATGATTGTTAAGAGAACAACGGAAGACAATATTTAGTAAATCCGCCATTTTCATTGAGCAAAAGTCGGGTTCATTACTGAATATACTAAGAGGCTAGAGAGACGATAGTAGCATTCTACCTTACTGGAATGTGAGCACCTGATCACTTAATGCCAAAACTAATGAAAAAATGTACAGAGCAAATAAACAAAACAAAACTCCTTTTCATGACTACTTTCATAGTTATGTGCTGAGTATAAAATGACAGTAAACTTTTGAGCACAGGGGCATAGGAATATGTATATGTTTGGTTTATGCCTAAATGTCCTCTGACCCCAGTGTAATTCAAACATAAACCATTAGTCCGTGTGATATAGACTCAGAATATAGAAAATGTAAGTGCAAGAAAATAAACTTACTACTTTGGTTAGATAATTTCTATAGGCAGTGTTAACTTTTTAATTTAATTTCTTAAATTTAAATAGGTCGCTATAGGGTCTGGATTTAATCTGCAATTAACATAAAATTATATCGGGGTCCCTTCATGGTCCCCACTTATTGGGTTCCATCTGGGGTGCCGCTTATCGGTCTCTGGGACTGGCCAGGTCTTCAGCCCTGGCTTATCTAGGTTTCAGAGGTGGATCACTAGGCTACCTGGCTCGGAACAATTACTCTTAGGTGCCTGAGGGCTATTTGCCTTAGCAGAAGGGAGAGAGAGAGAGACAATATTTGAGGGAGCAAAGCAGTCTTAGTAAGAATACATCTTAGCAGTCATCAGCAGTCTTTTGTAGAGAGACGCCCTGCAGGTGTTCTGCAGCCAGAAGTAGCCACAGAGTCAGAGTGAGCAGGTTGGTGATAGAATGCTCGCTCCTAACTGCCTTCTCCTCCAACATCATACAGACACCACGCCACTCTTAACACCACAGGTGTACAGACTGACAATCACTGATGCTCTTGTCTCCTGTGTTCTCATGATAAGAGAGCCAAATCCTTCCCTATGCCCTTTTCACCAAGGTGTTACATTACCGAGCCATGATAGGTGTTCCTTTATACCTCTCACTCCTCCTTGTCATAAGCTATATGGGCTGCTACAAAATTGAACATTCGTCTGTGATAATTTCAGAAATAAGAAAAGGTCTAATAACATCAATCAAGAAGTTGTATATATGAAGCTTAAAAAAGTTCTAACCTATGGGTTTTCTTACTGGTGCTTCTTCTAATTAGTTATTATATTATAGAAACACTTTAAAATGATGGAATCTTTTTTCTAAGATTTTGCTTTTCATTTTTTTAAAAGACAAAATTCAAGTGAATATATTTGTGTAGTATAATAAAAAAAATACATTTAATCTTTGTTCCTGGTTAATGTCATATAACTCACAAAAATTTTGAGATTTCCTAAGTAATAGGAGTATTTTTTGTCGTTTGTAACAAACCCCTTTTTGATCACACTTGAGTTTACACCAAAGAGGTGATTAGGGCTCTTGGATGGGGCTGTTTACCAGAAAGACAAAGTGATTAGAATGTTGGAACTTTGAACCCCACCTGGAAACTTTTGACTATTTTTATAAGTAAAGAATGCCACCAAGAAGGTATTTTTCAACAGTTCGTATCGTTTATAATATAGATGTACACATACACATACAATGATATAATTGAGCAAATGAAGACTACAAAGCACCTAGGCTGACTTTGTAAATTAATTGTGAAGAACTGGCTATAAAAGAGAGTAAATTATCACACGGGTGCTTATTCTATTCAGAATATGAATCGCCTAAGAATAACTCAAATTTAGTAATAACTTAAATTTCTGCAGAACATTTTTATGAAATCAAACATTATTAAGCAAAGCCTACTATCTAAGGAAAATTTTAAATATTAACTATTACTACTAATAAATAAATATAGAAATGGCATTGTTTCTTCTGTTTTATAGCCTATATTTCAACTATCTGTTTAACATTTTATAGATATTTCTATATTCATGACGAATTTGAGAATATTCCCACACCTACAGTGCATCTTACAAGGGTACATGTGACATTTACTAGGGGTAGAATATAAATGTCTTAACAGAATAACTAAGAAAATGCCGTGAAGGCTATGTTGACTGGTTTGATGAAAACATTTCAAATTGTATATAAAACCAACAAGCACATTGTACCCCATGATTGCATTAATGTATAAGGCTATGGTTTAAGAAAAAGAAAAAGAAAATATTCCCTAAAGTTAAAAAGCAATTTTTTGAAACCTATACTTACTTTTTTCATTTCTTTTGGTACTTGGGTATGTTGTGCATTGTTTAAATTAGAATAGCGTTGCAAACATTAATTTTTTGGTAGGGGTTACCTTCTAATAAAATCATTATCCATGATCTCGTGTACATAATCCCATTGCTTTGGGTTTCTCATGGCACATTTTTATCTTTATTTTTTCTTCCACCACTTTCCTACTCCCAGACGATTTTCATTCCGAAAGTGGGAGGTACTATTTTGATGCATCAGGATAAGCAGCTCTTTGGTCAATTATCAGACATCTGCTTTGTAAAATGTACCACATAAATCGTTAACAAGGAAATGTAAGAAACTTATTCATTGTCTAGTTTTATAACATGTGCTGAGAAGTACTCAGTGATTTTGAGAAGCTTGTAAATAGTCTTATTTCTTGGAAATGGATATTCTGAAAAAATAATGGGTACATCACTGATAAATATTCAACAAAAATCAATGATTAATTCAGCCATATAATGTTCCTTCTCATTTCAATGAATTATTATCTATCAAAGAGCATCTTGAAAATTTAAATTGCAATGAGATAATATATATTATTGTTGTGCATATGTGTTAATGCACTTTATTTTCTGTAAGTTTAACACAGTGACTGCACAAATGTCCTTATCAATAAAATTCACGTTTTTTTAAGTGGAAAAACGGAATGAACATGTTTTAAAAAAGGGATATCATCTTGCCTAGTTTCTTGAGCAGCATTTAAGCATTTTTATCATTATTATTTCTTATTTCCTTTAACATTTTCTTTTAAATCATTGCTTTATGTACCTTATATTATCACGCTAAAAACCAGAAAAAATTTTCTTGGGAGTAGTCAACTCTGGTAATATATGTTTTTATGTTTTTGCTCCAAATAGGGATAACGAAATTATGTAAACTATAAATTTCAATTTGGGAATAGGGATGATTTCCACTTAAATCCATGATCTCTCCCAAGAACTGGAATACCTTCCTATGGTACTCACACTAAATTTTAAATATCCAAATAATAGCATATCTGTTTCATGTACATTGAAAAAAATTAATAATGTAAAATTAAAAAAATCTCTTTCTTTGAGTACCTTTTAAGGCCCAAGAACAATGAAACATCTGGACTAGATACAACAATCTTTCTAAGCTAATCTCATTTTCTGTACTCACATTATGCACCTTTTCTTTCTTTCTTTCTTTCTTTCCTTCCTTCCTTCCTTCCTTCCTTCCTTCCTTCCTT
>NW_003852435.1:4428606-4568593 GCF_000181295.1 Otolemur garnettii
TTTTTCCTTCCTTCCTTTCTTTCTTTCTTTCTTTCTTTCTTTCTTTCTTTCTTTCTTTCTTTCTTTCTTTCTTTCTTTCTTTCTTTCTTTCTTTCCTCCCTTCCCTTCCCTTCTCTTTTATTTTCTTTTTTTCTTCACCTCATAAAGAATCAACTTTATTCTACATTCTCACATATATCTACAAACTCTTGAATCTACCCTATGGTCCAGCCCCTCTGTAGTGTTTTGGTTTTTTAGTGTATAACATAGATTTTTATTGCATCATGATCTTATTTATAGTGTTCTAAAAATTGAAATAGTTTTCTATTTGCTCTGTCCCATCATCATGATTTTCCTGGCTTTATTGAGGAATATAATTGACAAATAAAAATTGTACATGTTTAAGATGTACAAATATATATTTTGATATATTTATACATTATCAAATGTCACTACTATCAAGAAAATTAATATACTCATTCTTTAAAACCCAACTTAATTTCATTCACTAATTGAAAATGTCTCTTAAATCAAAGGTGAATTTAATGGCTTCCATCTCTACTCTTATTCAAAACTTGTGCTTGTGAATTTGTCTAACTGATTTCCATTTATTGTGGCCACAAAAGATCTCTAGGTGCTGCCTAACTGTAAGGAGGTGAGAAGGGCATTCTTTCATCTTGCCCAGAAATAGGGAAAAAATCAGATTTTGGGGAGCTGGAGAAGTCTCTACTATTACTGTGACATCATATACTAGATGAAACAAGTCCAAATGTTTAATGCTTGGAATTTTTTATTAAATAAAAATGACCACCAGAAAATACCTTGTAAAACTCTCTTTCATGTTTAGATTTCAACCTTAAGCATAAACTCTATCATTGATACTAATGTTTTGATAATTACTAATCATCCTATGTATAAAGAAGAATAAAATTATACTTCACACTTTAACCTAATCAATTATATTTAGAAATTACTCGTAAGAGAAAAACTTTTACTTCCTAATCATAATTCTTTAATTAATTTTTCTTTAGAAGTTTCTCTTTATCTCCCTGTTATGTCAGAGAAAACACTACAAGTTCAAGGTTTTCCTGGGCAATTGTTTCATTAATTGATTGATTTTAACGTTTTAAAACCAACACTTTAAAAATTATTTGTATTTTCTTAAGTGAAAAAAATATTTCTTTAGAAGTAATAAAGAGACTAAGACATGTTTTGATCCTGATTAAAATTAAAATTTTTAACTTGCTAAAATGTATGAAATGTGAAGAAAAGTTTTGCTAAACTTAAACTACAGAGAGTTGAAGTCCTGAGCTAGGATAGACACTGACCATTGAACATCTTTCTATTGCAGAAAATTAACTTTCAAGTTCTTTGTTCATATTATTGATGATAGTGGATGATACTTGAAATCTAGGGGACAGTAAAGTAGGTCAAATGAATGGGTCAACTTTCACTGTAACCAAAATATCTTGGAACTAGGTGTCACCTCAGGAGAGCTGGATTTAAAAGGACAATTTGTAGATTTCTGACTATGAGGCTCTCCTGCTATGCTCAAGCCAAAGGAAAATAACATATGCTCGATATATGTGATACAGGACACTAGCCACCTGAAAAGCCTATAAAGAAAATGAACTCTGTAGCCATATTTGCTCAATTGCTGGTACGATTCAGCAAACATCCAAGTGCAATTTTCAATAACCGGTTCTGAATATAGTAGTTTAGATAATTGTGTTGCAATTTCTATAAGTGCGTTTTCTGCCATAGGCAAATCTTTTGATGAAAATGCCTGTTTTTACTTATTAAGTATAAATTCTTATGAAGAAGCTTAAGAAGGTAGATATTGTTTTCTTGATCTTTGGCAAGATCAATAAATAAATTTCTAATTAGAGCATTTATTACCAATGCTTTTTTTCCTGAAAAAATTGGCTTTCTTTGATGAGTTCTACTTTCCTTAGTCTAGCTAAACTTTTACCCTAAATACAGGCATGGCCATAATGTTTGTGTGCAATTTGACATGAACGTTATGGGCACCCCTGTACATGTGAATTATTTTAAGTTTTAATACTTTCTTTTAGCTAAGAGCAGATATCAAACTTCCCTCTTATATTATAAAGCTTTTTTAAGCTGTAACCCAACTCGGTGTATTCTAGTTATTAGTATGCATGTACCTGATTACATAACAAATGAATGATGCTCTTATATTCTGTTTTCCTCCCCTCCATAACAAATATTCTCTGCTTCCCACTTTCACCACACCCTAACACATACATCCTTATTTATATAGACCACCTGTTTTCTGTCAATAAACTATCAGAACATAAATTTAAATTATTCCATCTCTCTTTTACTTACAAACCCCATGCCAATAAAAAAGGTAAAGCATTAAAAATGCATTGAAATAAATATTAGTAAAATTAAAACTTAAAGAAATTGTATAATTTGTTCAAGCAAACATAACAAGGTCGGGTACCTCTCTATTTACTCATTAAAAATGAGTGTATGTGATTATACTTTATGTTTACATGTAAAATCATTCCTGAATCTTCACTATTTTGATTATATCTTTAAGTTTCAATATGAGGTAATATCAATAGCTATGTTTTTATTAATTTAATATGATTTTGTATTTTTAAGAATATTGTAACTTTCATTTTGATGCTCAAAATTATCGCTAAAGAAAAAATCATGTGTACATTGTGTTACATATAAGGAAATAGGCATTCAGGAAAATAAATCAATTGCTTAAACTTAATTTGCTTCCTGGAACCTGACACTGATCCTCTATCATTATTATTATTTTGTTACTAGACAGTACCTGCTACTTTTGCAACTGTGTTAACATTTTAAATAAAGAAGTAATTTTATGAATATCATAGGTAGATGTTTGTTCTCTCTGGATCTACATGTTGAAATTCCATCTCCAGTGTTAGCAGTGGGAACAGGTGGGAAGTGTTTGAGTCATGGAGATGAATCCCTCCTGAATGGTTTGCTACCATCCTCAAGACAATGAGTGTGTCCTGACTCTGTAGTTCATGTGAAAACTGTTTTTTTTTTTTAAAGTCCCGGCCCCTCACTCTCCCTCTTGCTTTTTCTTTGGCCCTGTGAAACACCTTCTCCCTCTTTACCTTCCACTATGATTGGAAAACCCCTGAAGCCCTCACCAGAAGTAGATGCTGGCATTGCAATTCTTGTATACTCTGCTGAACTATGAGACCAATGAACCTCTTTATAAATTACTCAGGTATTTCCTATCTAGCCATGCAAAATGGACTGCAACAATTGTTGAAAGAAAAAAATGTGAATATGTTGAGATGGTTTTAACTTCTATATACCGAGCAATGGAAAATGGATTATTAAATATTTTAATTTGATCTTAGAAATCACTTGACATATTGTATTGTTCCATCCATTTTATAAATCGATACTAAATTATGAATCTGAAATTTCAATTCAGATTAATCCAATACTGAGGCAGTACTATTTTTAGTGTTGCACTAATTATAGGTCAAGACTAACTAGATTGTATTGTATAAAGATGAGTACAATTCTCAATATGGGGGAGATAAAATCAAGTAAAATCACATATACTTAGAAATATATTTCTTACAGAGAATATTTTTGTGTGATTTTCATTAAGATCAGACTGTCCCAACCAGGGGACATCTTTCTTTTCCCCCAAACTGCTGTTCTAATTGCATCACTCTAGTTTAAATGTATTTCTCCTTTATAGAAAAAAGATTCAGATGTGTTACATAAATTAGGATTAGAGTACAGTGATAGACTTTACATTGAAAAATTCATTCAACACAAACTTGTTATGAATGGGAATTTGGGGGCTCACATCTTCTATGTTCATCATGTATTTAGTAATATACAGCTTTTATAAATGGAAATAAATGTATTGTGTACCTGGTTATTCTTTCATGCTTTTCATATAAAATTCTTTGTAAAATTTCTCTCAGGCAGAATGTTTCAAACATTTCACTATGACTTCAATTTTTGACTTTTGAACAGATTTTTTTAGGCTTTCCAAAGCAAACAGACCCTGATCCTACAGTAGCTGCAGGCAAATGTGTTTTGGTATTTGCTAACAGAATTACCACTGTATAGGGAAACACAATACAATGTGACAATGTTATTTTTGGTCTGTTGCAGTCATTGTTTTACTTACGCTTTATACATCTTCTGTTGACTAATTTCCAAACATACATCTCCTCCAGACAATATGTAATAACTGATATCTTGAGTGTCTTACTGTGCATGTGTGCAAGAGTTTCACTTGTGTACATATCTAAACATGGTAGTATTATGTAGCAACTTGTCTGCATATAAAACTTTGCTGTGGTATATTTTGTAATTTTCTGTACAACTGAAATAACAGAGTACAAGAAGCAGTGACCTGTATTAGTGTTGGCGTGATGAAGTCCAGTCAATTTTTCCTTAAGCTACTCATGCTTTTAAGTAATGCAGTTTGTCACTTTCCTCTTCATTACATGTGGTCCATTTACAGTTGACAACACCTCACTCACTGCTGTTCACAGGTCAGTGACAGATGTTACCTGTCAATCTTGCAAGAAACTTCTGTTTGGTCATCACTCTTCAGAGCCATACGGATATGGAAATGATAGGATAGACCAATAAATAAATGGTACAAGATAAAAAATGATTATTTAAGCTTTGGCTTTATTTTCTGTAAAATGGTTTGATTATAAGATTCCTTCATTAGGTTAAATATTGCCACAAAATCTTTGATATGAACCCCATTAAAAGGTAATGCTTATTTCTTCATTCTTTTTGCTGACATTGCACCTTAATCCATTAATAAAAAGAAATAGTAAGAATGGTATGAGTTTCTGAGACTCATCTCAAGAGGCCTTGTGGATTCACATCTTGATGCCTCCAGACTATGAAAACAAGAGATATGATGTGGAGAGAGACCCACCTACCCTACCCAATCCAGCCATCCTATCCCAGCCTCTAGACAACTTCAGGGCATTAGGCAGCTCAGGTATTACCAGGAGATGATCAAAGAGCTAAAAGAAACAATAAATCATTATTTTAAGTCATTAAATTTTAGGTTCGTTTGCTATGTAGCCATAGATAAATAAAATATTTCCTTTTGATATTTTAGAACTCAATGATAATGTTTCTCAGGTAATTCCATATAAACTTGACTTAACTCCACAACTTAACTACACAACTCATATAGCCTCCTTCCCAATATTACTTTCCAAATTTAAAAAAAAAAAGTGTTACTTGTGCTAATAGTAAGCATTAATTACTATCATTACTATATAAATGATATTTATTATAAATAGCAACTTCATTAATTTACCTTTCAGTTCATAACTTTTCAACCTTACTGGATCACTTATTAATTATGTTACTTAATGTATTTTCAGGCTAAATCACTCAAAACATGCCTTTGTATTATTTGGTTTATAAGTTAGAGTTTAGTTCCATTCTTGAGCCATTAAGCCACGTGCAGATGTCTATTGTTACATTGTTTTTGTCCTGCTGGGTTCAGATATGGTTCACTCTATGTGATACTTTTTAAACAGACATTTCAAATCCCAATAGACAACTGAATATTTACATACTGTCTTCCATGTAGCCACACCAAAGACATTAAACATGCTTCATTATGCATAAGTGAACAGGCTTTTCTGGGTTGATGATAGCAGAGGTTCCATTCGTAACTCACCTTAGGAATTAAAACTGCAGATTAAAATTATAACCCAGATTGGTATTTTCACATTGTCTCTTCAGTTTTCAGTCTATTCAAGAGGCACCCCACCCCAAACCTATCACATCTATACTAATGAATAGGAGAAATGGTCCCCTTGCTTTTTTTTTTTTTTTTTTTCAATCTAGTGAGTAAATTCAACACTTTTTGGAAAAACTTATTTGGTTATTAGAAGTTTTTTGTTTATGTAATTCAACCAAGTCACTTAAAATCTTGAGGCAGTGGAATAACACTGTGGCTGGATAAGAAACAACCCTCACCTGCTATTCTCAGTCTCAGCAAAAGTCCACCTTTGGCAGAGCTATTCACATCCATGGGATTAGAAACGTCATCTGAATTTGTCATTGGTCACCACTTACCTGAGTTCTGGGAAACAATAATGGATCATGATTATAATAATTATATGGTGACTGAGATTTATTTTTTTCTTTAAGTAAAGAAAGACGCTAATATTTAAATACCTTGTCAAACATTACGTTGATTAAAAAGACAGAATTATAAAATTTAACTCCTTCCATTCCTCCGTCTTCCTGTTTCTCAGTGTATTTTTGTATCTGCTTTCCTCTTATCTTCCTCAGAGTTTGATATATTTCTCTGAACTCTTATTGGTGAACAGGCAAATTGCAGTTACGTGTGTAGCTTGTGTATCCTATAAATGCATGTTTATAGGTCTTCTAACATTAGCCCTAAAACTGGAAAATTAAAGTGAAAAAAACTGAAATATTCTGTTTTCTCATACTTATGTTCCACACACAGACATATTTTACGTGAGATGCTACTTTATATTCTATAAATATCCATTTTGATTTTAGCAATGTGTAAAATTTTTATTTTGCCTATCTGGTTAATAACTGCACAATGTCAATCACCGTGCAATTGATTGACCAAACCCTCCGGTAAGGGGTGTAGAAAAGTTTCTCCTCCGGGCGGCGCCTGTGGCTCAAAGAAGTAGGGTGCAGGCCCCATATACCAGAGGTGGTGGCAGCTCCAGCCAAAAACTGTGTGTGTGTGGAGGTCAGAAACAAAAAATGTTTCTCCTCCCTTGTAAATATTCCTCATAGTCCCCAAAGAAGACTGGAAAATAGGAGTCAGAATTTGAAGTATTTAGAATTCTTAGAATCAAAGAAGATACATAGTCCTTTTTATTTTAAGTCAAAGCTCAGGGGTCCTCAATAAGACATTTAATTGAAGATGTATTTTAAATTCAATATGAAATTTGCAAACTTATTAAAAGTGATTTAAAATGTAACAACTTCAAAAGCAGTTTTCAGTAAAACTTGCAAATAAGTTATTCCACAACGTAGCACTCATCCTGGTAATAATTGAGTTGTAGAAGGAAGACTGATATCTATGTTTCTCTTAAAAATCCTACCTCCTACACAGAAAGCTACTTGCAAAGAATGCTGCATTAACCCAGAATAAAAGGATATTTAAAGCTTCCCCATAAATATTAGGTAAAATGTTTAAGTAGATTTTGATACTAAGTATGTAGAATTTAATTCAATGGCACTAACCCTGGCTTCAACAGAAGAGATTAGTGTGTGATTTATTTTGTGGAGAAAACCTGGACCATTGTTTCATATACTTTATTAATAAATTGCAAATAGATATGAAAAATGTGAATTATGTTTATACCTCAAAAATCCTCATGGAAGTAAATTAATTGTTGGAAGACTTTTCTTTTTCTTCTCATAGTCAATCTTAGTCAGTTTGTCAGATTACCTCCTAAGTTTCTTGCCTGACCAGAAATGATTTTTGCCCCTTAAAGCAGGATCTCAAGACACTGAGAGCTCATTTGCTTTTTCCCGCTGCAGATCCAACAGCCCCTTCTAGTATTAAAAGTGAACTTAAAAAAATTTGCTTCTGCTTTTTCTGCTGATCAACATTCAGGAAAAAAGGGCTAAAATTTCTATTTTAACTCCAAATTGCACAAAATGCACTCTAATATTGGAATTTGGGGTTAGTTCACAACAGGAATTTTTTCCTAATCCATGTTTTAGTCCATAATGTGGCAAACTGTCTAGTATTCCACTCATTTGGGGGCTCTCCCCTGGCTCATCTGACCTGAAGGCATTGCAATCTGATCCTTGGCACCGAAGATATTTTTAAGCCCAACCACTCAGATTATTTTGTTCATTATTTTTTTTCTGATATTTTTTCTATTGCACTCTGATCACTTGTGTAAACATCTGTTTACACAATTACCTTACAATTAACTTAAATTTCATAAACTGACTGCTGATCTCATTTATTACCCAGTACTCTCTCTCGTATGTATCATGTACTGTATATTTGGGTATACAAATATGCACATTACTGTACATATGAAGTATACATACCAATATATAAGACATGAGTTTATAGCAAGCACCAACAATAATCGGATCGTTATTCTACTATCTGCACACAAAATCCTAAGCAATTTTTTATGTTTCCATTTATAATGCAGGTATTAATTCACACACATTACATATGAAGAAATTAGATTACATGCAGCTGGTAATTTACAGAATAGGAATCGGCTTACTCAAACTGGACTTTCCAAAGAATAATACTTTATTACAAACATAGTGTTTCTAAGAAAAATACAAAATCCTTCAAGCCATACATTGAAAACGGTGTTCTGTAGGCTTGTCCTAGGAGAGAAATTTTTGCTTTTGTTAGCAAGGTTCCCTGACAGTGCCTCAAGGGAACACAGCTGCTCTCTCTCATCACACCACATTTACCTGCAGTTAGGGCTTAGCTAGCAAGTTGGAAGAGCTGATTGCTATAGGCAGCAATGAGGATTGCCGCTAGCTTAGTTATAAGGCTTCTCAGAGATGGGAATACATTAAAATACTTCATATATCCTTTCTCTTCCAAGGAAGGTTTGGAATTGGGTGACATTCATAAGGAAAATGTTATTTCACTCCTGGTACCCACTGAGTTTAAACAATCTCCATAAGTATGTAAAAACATGAGTTGGAAGAACAGCAATGAATAATAAATATAGTTCAAGGAATAATATTTTCTCCTATATGATTCTCTAGAAAATAATATGGGTAATTTTATATTTAAAATATGTTAGTATGTGACAGCCATAGACCTGTTAGATTTTTTTTTTTCAGTAGAGGT
This sequence comes from Otolemur garnettii, assembly GCF_000181295.1. Lineage (NCBI taxonomy): Eukaryota > Metazoa > Chordata > Mammalia > Primates > Galagidae > Otolemur > Otolemur garnettii. The sequence goes on from NW_003852435.1 coordinate 4,437,446, forward strand.
ATTATGATAATTTTGGAATTGTTTTATTTAACATTTTGAGCAGGCCAGCTAAGGTGGCTCTTGCCTGTAATCCTAGGCAAGGATTGCAAGGAAGTGCAAGGATTGCATGAGCTCAGGAGTTTGAGACCAGCCTGTGCAAGAGGGAGATCTGACCTCTCTAAAAATAGAAAAATGTAAGTGTGGTGTTCTGGAAGATGCCTATAGTCCCAGCTGCTTGGGAGGCTGAAGTGGAAAGATCGCTTAAACCCATGAGTGGGGTGTGTGTGTGTGTGTGTGTGTGTTTGTGTGCAAATGTATATATGGCACATAGAGTGACAAATATAAATATCCAACATAAAAAAATAATACAATAATATCTAGGGCCCATTGCTATAATCCTAACACTCTGGGAGGCCAAGGAGGGTGAATTGCCTGAGCTCACAGGTTGGAGACCAGCCTCAACCAGAGTGAGACCTGGTCTCTAAAAATCACCGGGCATTCTGGCAGGCACCTGTTGTCCCAGCTACTTCAGAGGCCGAGGCAAGAGAATTTCATGAGCCCACGAGTTATAGAGGTTGCTGTGAGCTATGACACCATGGCAATCTACCAAGGGCAACAAAGTGAGGAACTGTATCAAAACAACAGCAACAAAAACCAAAATAATATCTAACATCGATATCTTACTAGATATCACATAGATATTCATTCTAAAATCTCAAAATTAGAATTCTGGTTCATAAACACTTATTTTTTTTCTTTTAATCTGTGATTATAGCTGTAGTTTCCCTACAAGTTTAGCGTGAGAACAATATACTGTTATCCATAGCATTCCATCATTCAAATCATAAGCATGAATTTCTTTCTTTTTTTAGATATAAAAGTCTAAGTTTATTTTATATTAGAAAAAGGAAAGAGAGTGGGGGGAAGAGATGAGAACAAAAGATGGGAGCAGAGAGCAGGGTGTCTGAATTTCTTATGTTTTTAAGATGATGTGTGTGTGTTTTATATATAAGTGTATCTCATATACATTTATCCTATTTATACAAATATATTTATACATTGATATGTTGTGATATAATTATAATACATTACAAACATTTTTAAGACAAATGTCTTTGTAATTAAAGGCATTTTACTTTAATACCACAAAGAAGGTACTATTAACAAAACTTAGTTAAAATTTCAAGCACAATGTATTTGTATGATTTTCTACTTTTGATTAACCTCATATTATTTAACAACATTTACCTAATACCATTATTCTTACAAGATAAAAACTTCTCCCTATATCTTATTCGCAACTTTTAATTCATAATCTACTTAATAAAGAATTATTTTCCTTCTTTTCTCATGCATACAGGCAAAAAGATGGTTTTCGTTAAAAAGTAAATGCAAATTATTTTGTTTAAAACTATTTCCCATTATCCATTTGATAATAGTGTAATAGTACTATCTCTTCTTATTTCTTTTTTTCATGATTTTTTTTGTTGTTGTTGGAAAAATAATGAATACTATTCAGTATCATTACACCAAAAGAAAAACTCCTACCTCTTGTTGTGACATGCTCTCTGTAACTAGTCTCACAACATTTGATTTAATGGTTCTTTTATTTTCTTGCAAGTTAATATTATAAATGTGGCTAAAATTTATAAAGCAGTTGTAAAAACTTCTATTTTGTATGTGCCTAAAAAATGAATAATCTAGTGTTAATATTACCATCAATTTATCACTTATTTCTGAATTTTTCAGAAACAGTAAATACTTATTTAACATATTAACTGCATGTGAATTGTATTTAACTCACGCTAGTTTTTAGCCCAGGGCCTTGTGAACCTGTGAAACCTCTGCTCATTGCATTTGCTGCCATTTGGAATGTCTCACCCACCTCCTGTTGCCCTGCTCCAGCTGGCTGGCCCATGCATACCACATGTGCTGGACTTTGATCTCTCATTACCATAACTTCCAATTGGGCATTTCACCTTGAATATTTGCCAGGGGGCTCTTGGAATAAAATTGATATGCTAGGATGCAGCAAAATGATGTTGTTGCATGTCATAGTGTGTATGATTTAGAGATTATTGTCCAGGACCATCCAAGATCCACTCCAGACACAACTAAATACTTGTAGAATGACAAAAGACTCAATCCCAGAAACAAATTAAGTAGGTTATGAAGCACACACAACTCACATGGCATAGAGTATGAAATTTTACTCTAGCACCATGTGAATTGAGTATAACATAGACAAATTAGAAGAACTATTTTGTTTTCAAAGTGTATTCTATTCTTGTAATAAAACACTGTAGCCTCACGGAAATATTCTTTTCCTAGTGTGTCAATCGATGTGTTAAACATCATAACATTTAACAAAAAAAATTCCTTCTATAAGTAGAAGCTCAGTAATGACTTCAGAAAATACTTTTTCCTTCAGTAAAGGATGATAGCATACATTTTAGTAATACAATAATGTTCAAACTTTTATTGCTTGCCTTGTAAATTACAGCTCCTAGTGTTACAGAGTAAAAGGTAAAATTTAGAAGGCAGCCAAGGAACAATCCAGGTTGATTATTCAGACTAATTTTGAGCTTTAAAAGTAATTTATAATTATAATTTTTTATAAATATTGTAGAACCTCCAAAGGTGACCACCTCCTTATATCTATCACCTCCCTTAGTTGTACTAATTTTTAAAGAACAGACATACACCACATGTAGTATCAGTACAGTAGGCCTGGTTCCTGATGTTAACCACCTCCTTATGTTAACCATTTGTTACTGTCCCTTGGGTGGTCCACTTACAGTGATTCTATTCTAATCTACAATGGACAATACAATAGTATATTATAATAAATGAAATATAAAATACATAGTATAAAATATACTACATTTAAATACTAATATATTATGGTTACACATATTAAGATAATATATATTTTTATTTAGTCCAAGATGAAGACTTGAGTGGTATACTTCATATTTAACCATATCTTTCAAAAATATATTATAATATATACAATATTTTTATCCTACAGGCAACATGTTTCAACTCTCACATATTTGACAAGTTTATACACTTAATGTAGGAAGTGTTAATTAGTGTTAAGTATGGATATGGGCAAAGGAAATATAGCAGGGAGTCCAATGAAAATTACTGTAATAGAGGGGCTTTCAAAGAAGTTGACTAATGGCATGAGGCACTAGCCTCTCCAGGAAGAAGAACAAAATAGTTAGTGGATGATCATACTTTGAATAGATTACTAAGAAAAAACATTGGGATTCTTTCCCCCTATACGTATTTTTGTTAGGCTTAGCAAACTTAAACCACGGTATGTGGCTGGGGTCATCTCTAGATTCTCTATTATATTCCAAATGTCTACATCTCTATTTTTGTGCAAGGACCATTAGTGACCTGTGGAAGACTAAACCCAGACCCACACCTCTCACCACTAACAAAAATTGATTCTCTGCCTGGGTGCAGTGGCTCATGCCTGTATTTCTAGCACTCTGGGAGGCTGAAGCAGGTGAATTAGCTGAGCTCACAGGCTCGAGACTAGCTTGAGCAAGAGCATGACCCCATCTTTAAAAAAGAGCCAGGTGCTGTGGTGGGTGCCTATAGTCCCACCTACTTGGGAGATGGAGGCAAGAAAGTTGCTTGAGTCTAAGAGTTTGAGGTTCCTGTGGGCTATGATGCCACAACACTCTACCCAGGATGACAAAGTGAGACTCTCTCTTAAAAAAATAAATTGATTTTCACTGAATACAGGATTTACATTTAAGACATGAAACTACAAAAATACTAGAAGAGACTGCAGGGAAAATGCTTGAAGATATTGGCCTAGGTAAATATTTTATGAGGAAGCCCTTCCCCCACACATGCCAACTGAAGCAACACCCAAAATAAATTATTGGGATTTGATGAAGCTAAAAAGAGTTTCTGCATAGGTTGTTGTGTTAAGTGAAATAAACCAGGAACAGAAAAATAAATATCACACATTGTCACTCATATGTGGAGATAAAAACATTGATCTTGTGGTGAAAGAGAGTAGCATATCAGAGGCTTAGGAAGGTATGCAGGTAGGGGACTGCCAAGAGATGTTGATTAATGTACAGTTAAAAATACACATGTACAGTTAGGATTAAGTTCTTATGTTTGCTAAAAGAGTACAATGGCGCTAATTAATAGTATTGCATTTTACATTTTTATATAGATAGAAGAAAGGAGATGAAATTTTATCAATACACTAAAATGATAAATGCTAGAGTCATTGATACCCTAAATGATAATGATACTTGATTATTGTATAGTCTTTGCATTTAGCAACATACTGTGTGTATACCCCCAAAATATGTACAGATATTACAAATTGGTATAACAAATTATAAAAGTTTTTATTATAAGTAACAAAATCTTATGTAAGAGATATTTACCACAGTAACAATTGTGTATATTTACCACAATAACAATTGTTAATAACAATAGTTCTTATTTTTTGCTTGCTTATTTGTTTAATATGCATATGTGCACATCTGTGTATGAGGGATGTTGGGGAAAAAAGATATAAGAATATAGAAAGATTACTACAATTTCAGTTTGAAAGAATGTGTTGGTGGTTATAACTGAAAATAAAGCAAAATAACATTTTTCTCTGTGTGTGTAAGTGCACATGTGCATACACTGAAGCAGTAGAAACTTAAAAAGAGTTGAACTGTGCCAAATTGTCAGTAGCTGTTGATGATACCCTTTTAGGTTTTGTTCATTTGGACCTGGGCAGAGGTCAGAAATGGTGTATATAGATGTTGACTCGTCAGTATTTTCATAATATATAATGAGTACTTGGGCCTTGTCAGTATTGAATAAGATTGTTACAAAGATGCAATACTGAGAAACTTCCATAATTAAGGGACATATAAGAAAAAAACTTCAGTTATGGAATCTAAGAAAGATATGCAAAGAAATGAAAAAGAAAATTGGCAGTCATATCCAGGTACCCAAAGATAGCTTGAGTTATGTAAAACTTAGATACCTAATTTGATCACAGTAAGCCTAAATCCAATCATATTCTGACCTCAACACATCAATAGAAAGTGCAAAAAAGGTGTAATCAGTAATTACAGTAAAATTCAATGATTTTATAATTTTGTTTTGAATGATTTGTATCACAGATTTTAATTGGGATTGTGAAGAAAGACTCTATTAAGTCAGTTTTTTTCAGTTTTGCCACAAGTATTTCCTAAGCCTTAGTTTATAGCTTCAGACTAATAAATCAATTACTTTGTGTGGATTATAAAGATAATTGGTAAAATTAAATTTAAAGGTATAAAAAATTTATTTACAAAGAAATAAATTGTTTAGTGAAGAATATCTTTTCCATGAACTTCATTGATAAGCACACAGTTGTTTTTTTTTTTTTTATACTTTCTGTTGTATTTGCCACTAAAATATATTTAATTGCTTTGAAAATTTTACCAAAAATACTATGTGGTACTCTATTATTAACAAAAGATCAGTTCCGACTTTTGACTTCATAAAGTGCTTTCACTGGTAAAATAGACGTGTCAAGACTGCACGACATATTATTACTTCATTTTACTTCTTATTCTTATCAAATGCTTAACTGAATTTTTTTGTTATTCTCTTTAAACTCAATCTATGTTTAAACTATTTAATCAATCTACATTATTATATTGTGGAATAGCCCCACTATATCTTTGAAAACCTTGGATCTTTGTTGAAAAGAAACACCTCTCTTCTATTTCCAAAACTGGTTCCCAATTCATTCTCTTAAGAGGTAGTAAGACATTTTAAATAGCACCTCCTTCAGGCACTACCTGTTTTACTATCTGTCCTACTTACATTTTCTACAACTGTTTTCTTTTTTTTTTTTAATTTTATTTATAACACAAGTCTCAAATTCACTAATTTATTTTTTTCAAGTTGGTTGATAGTCTGCTTGCTTGTGATATGCTCCTTTGAGGCAGCAACCACATCTGCTTGCTTCCACATTGTATTCACAGCCTCTAATACAGAACATAGTAGGCATTCAATAAATACTTGCTAAACTAGTCCTTAGCAACTCTCATTCCAAATGACATTTCTTCTAATAAATGAAAACAAAAATTTTTTAAATTTATTTTCCAGTGTAGTTGTTTCCAAATTTTCTTATATAGCTTTTGCAACCCTTCTGTGTCCTAATTCCTGCCAGATTATGCCCCAGGATGTTTACATACGTCTTAAGTTGTAATTCCAGTTATTAATAAATTTGTTATTTCCTCAGTCTGTGATTTTTTCCAGCAAATGCACAAAAATGTATACTATTAATCTAACAACTCACACTTATTTCAAATATTTTGGGGGCTGCTAAATTCTTCCCTATTCTCTCTTACCTTATTTCTATACAAATTAATACTAAAGTTCAATATTCTGGAGACATTTTTTCAAATATTCCTTCCAATTTCAGGAGAGGGGTGAGTTTTTGCTGTTTTCTAAAGAGTACAACCACCATGCTTCAAGAATACATCATAGAATAATGATTAACTTAACATATGGATACTTTACATACTACATTTCAGATTCAACAGGAATTAAACTTTTAAAATGTGCATTTTGTCCCAGGTTTATTTGGAGAAAAAACATCACATTAAAACTATCAAATTAAAGGAATAAGCACCTGGTAAATTTTTCCTCTATTTCATCTCACTTTGATCTGACTGTTACAGGGTGAAGGGGAGCAGATATAGTCTTGATGAGTTCATATATATAGATCACAATGTGCACAAAGGACTCAGATGTGTGAGCTGTGTAAAATGGCTTCCCTTTACTTATGAACAAATGGCAATCACCAGCTTGAAATGAAAGTGTTTGCAATAAACAGTTTATTTCATTGTTGAGAAAGTATCTAAAACAGAATACATGAGGTTCTGTTTGTTATTATGGTACATTAATGGTTCTCCCCTTTTCATTTACTGGTATTCATCCCGAACTCTTGAAAAGTTAGATAATGTGGACAGCATGTTAGCATAATGATACGCATTAAAACTAATAATATGCTCAAACTGCATGCAAATTAATTCCTCCTAAAGCAGAACACTTACTTCACAATGCTCAAGAGCCACTTAAGTCTCTAGCCACTAAAACCTCCTTCCTTTCAATATATTGGCTGTAAAGCCATTGAAGGATAAATAACTAAAGATTACAAAACAATTAAAGGCATATTTGAAAAGTATAAGTGTTTTTAAGAGTTATTTTGAAGGCTTTATTATAGTGCAATTCTTATATTTCCTTCTTTTTGACTTAAACTGATAAATAATAAGGAGAAAAAAGCACCTCAGGTGCCAAAAAAATTATAAATTGGTGTTTAGTAACTTCTACAATATTATTGAGTGAAATAAAAAGTTCATAGTCTGGCTGCTGTATGCCATTAGTGATAGATAGAATAAATGTGTGTTCTCTACTGATAATAATGTCAGAAATAGGTAGTATATTTAGATTAACCAGAAACAGAAATGAAGGACTCTAATAACCTCAACCAGAAATTAAAAAAGAGAAATCAGAACTAGTATTATGGAAATGCAAACATCACCTCTGGATACTATAAAAAACATATATGCTCATAAATGTGAAAATGTGGAGAAAATGGACCAATTCTTATAAACACACAACCTCCCTAGTGTCAATTAGGAAAAAAAATGGGAATTCCTGAACAGAATAATATTAAATACCAATATTGAATTAAAAAAAAAAGCTTGCAACAGAATAAAATCATAGACTAGATGGGTTCACATCAAACTTACAAAGAACTGGTACCTATATTAAATAAGTTATTCTATATAACTGAGAAAGAAGGAATCATCATAACTCATTCTATAAAGCCAATATCACCCTGATACCAAATCCAGGAAAGAAACAACAACAAAAAGAAAACTATTGTCTGGGAAAAGATGTTATAAATAAGACCCCCTTAGCAATTTCAGTAACACCAAAAATAAATAAATGGTACATGATCAAGTTAAAAATCTTCTTTAAAACTAAAGCAAACAGAGAGCCTTCAGAATGGGAGAGGATATTTGCATGCTATGACAAAGGGCTAATAACTTGAATCTACAGAGAACTCAAATTAATCAATGAGAAAAGAACAAACAACTCCATTGATAAGTGGGCAAGAGACTCAAAAAAAAAACTTCTCTGAAGATAGCAGATGAATGGCCAAAAACCATGACAAATGGTCTTCATCACTAATCAGAGAAATGCAAATGAAAACAACTGTAGGATATCACCTAACTCCAGAGAGATTAGCTCACATCACAAAATCCTGAATCTACAGATGCTGATGTGGATGCAGACAAATAGGAACACTTTTGCACTGTTGGTGGAATTGGAAACTAATACAACCTCTGTGGATCCCACAATTTATCACAGCTCAATTCCCAATTGCCAAGATGTGGAATCAACCCAAGTGCCCCTGAATGGATTAACAAACTGTGCTATGTGTATCCCATGGACAACTATTCTGCCATAAGAAAGAGTGGAGACTTTACATCTTAGTGAAGTATCATAAGAATGGAAAAAAAAATAGTATCCAATATACTCAACACTAGTAAGAAACCAATATACAACTACACGTCCACATGAAAGAAAAAGGCAAGTATAGTCTAGCAAGGGGGAGGGAAGCAGAGGGGGTGAATGGTGGGATCTCACCTAATTGTGCTTAGTGTGAGGGTGCTCAGCAGGCCCCTGAGTGAAGGGCTCAGCTACAACTTGAACTTTGCCTTAACAATGAAAACAATGTAACCTAAACATTTGTACCCTCATATCAATCTGAAATTTAAAAAAATATAAGAAAACTATAGACCAATATCTATTATTAATATAGGTATAAAACTTCTCAAAAAAATAGTAGTAAACTGAATTCAGCTATGCATTAAAGAGTAATTCAACACACCTAAGTGGACGTCATTTCAGACACAAGGATAGTTCAACACACGCAAATCTGTAAATGTATCTCATCCTTTCAATACATTTAGAAAAAGCATTTTACAAAATTCAGCACCCCTTTATAAGATTATTTAACAAAATACTTTTAGATGGAACATACCGCAATATAACAAAAGCCACATATAAAAAGCCATGTAAAGACAAAATTATAAAATCCACAGCCAACATAATGCTGAACAGGAAAAAAGTATTGAAAGGATTGCAACTTAGAACTGAAACCAGGCAAAGTTGCTCACTGTCACCATTTACATTAAACATAGTTCTGGAAATCCTAGCCAGAACAATCAGACAAAAGAACAAAATCAAGTCTATCCAAATGGGGAAAGAGGTCAAACAATGGCGTTTTCTTGAGAATATTATATTATATCTAGAAAACTGCAAATATTCAACCAGGAGACCTCTGGAACTGATGAATAAATTCGGCAAAGTTTCACAAATCATAGTTTTCATATACATCAACAATAGTCAAACTGAGAATCAAATAAAAAATGTAATGCCTTTCACATAAGCATTAAAGAAAATAAAATACATAGTAATATATTAAACTAAGAAGGTGAAAGCCCTCTGTATGGAGAACTACGAAACACTGAGAAAAAGAACTGTAGACACTGTGAACATGTGGAAAAATGTATCATACTCATGGATGGCAGAATCAACATTGTTAAGAGGCCCACAATGCCCAAAAGTGATTCATAGATTAAATAAAATGCCCTCAAAAATTTCTATGGTATTTTTTGTAGATCTTGAAAAAATATTTTTATGCTTTGTATGAGACCAGAAAAGATGTTGCATCGCAAAGCAACCTTACTTAATAAAAACAAACTGTGAGGTATAATTTTACCAGACTTCAAGCTGTACTACAAGCCTGTAGTAACCAAAACAAGACAGTACTAGCACCGAAACTGAGGCATAATGAAAACAGAGAACCCAGGTATGAAAACATCCTCATATCCCCATCTGATTTTTGGTAAAGCAGATAAAACATACACTGGAGCAGGGGTCCTCAAACTTTTTAAATAAGTGGCCAATTCACTGTCCCTCTGACCATTGGAAGGCTGGACTATGGGCCCTGGGACTAGTCAGCTGCTAAGTAGGACAGGCAGCCGTGGCAAAAACACCTGGCGGGCCAGATAAATGTCCTCCGTGCGCCCATGTGGCCTGTGGGCGAGAGTTTGAGGATGCCTGAGAGTATAGAATCTCTATTCAACAAATGGTGCTGCAAAATTTTGATAGCTATATGTAGTAGACTGAAACAGGATCCACATTCTCATTACTCACAAAAAGTAACTGACGAGTTAAACTTCAATCATAAAACAATAAAAGAAAATGTTGGAAAAATTCTTATAAGTATTGGCCGGAAAGAGAATTTATGAAGACACCAAACACATTCACAGCAACATAAAATATAAATCAATAAATGGGACCTGATCAACTTAATAAGCTTTGACACAGCCAAGGACACTGTCAACAGAGCAAATAGACAATCTACAGAATGGGAGAAAATATTCACATTCTATACATTCAATAAAAGACGGATAACCAGACTCTACAAAGAACTCAGAAAAACTCAAATAACTCTATTAAATACTGGCCAAAAAACATGAACAGAAACTTTTGAAATGAAGATATATTATGTCAAACAAACTCATGAAAAAATACTTAAATTCTCTAATCATCAGAGAAATGCAATCAAAACCACAATGAAATTATCACCTAACTCTGGGGAGAATAATAATTTTCAAAATTCCATAACAACATATACAGGTGTGGTTGCTGAAAGAAAGGAACTATTATATACTGTTGGTGGGACTTCAAACTACTGCAATCTTTATGGAAAGTAGTAAGCAGATATCTCAGAGAAGTAAGAGTAGACCTACCATTTGATCCAGCAATCTCACTACTGGCTATTTGTAGAAAGCAGAAAAAAAAGATATTTTATAAAAAATACATTTGCACATGAATGTTTATAGCAGCCTGATTTATGATAGCAAAGATGTGGAAAAAACTCAAGCACCTACCAGTACATGAATGGATTAATAAAAATGTGGTATATGTATACCACGGAGTACTACTCAGCTATAAAAATAAATAGTGCTTACGATCATTTGTAACAACCTGGATGGAACTGGAGACCATCCTTTTAAGTGTAATATTGCAGAATTGAAAAACAATCCACATGCATTCAAGGGAAAATTGGCACTAATGTTTATGTACAAACGGGAAAGTAAAACTCAATAGGAATCAGGCAGGTGGGAGGGAAACAGGGGGGATGGGAAGATTCCCACCTATCCAGTACAATCCTCACATTCTAGGTGAAGAGAACACTTAACAGATTTGACTTAGATGGTACAAAGCATATTATGTAACCGAAATGTGTGTACCCTCTTAATATTCTGAAATAAATAATAAATAAATAAATATGTGTAGTACAGCAACTCCCAGAAAAGATTAGAATAGAACATGATCATGTCCCACAGAGAAAACAGAAGAGAAAAAAACAAATCACAGGTCAATTTAAATGAATATTTATTATTTTTTATTGACTGTTTATCCACATAATCTCTCCTTTGATGTGAGTTTCAAATACACATATTAAGGCATGTGACATTTTGCTTATTTGTCATCCATTCATCACAGAAAAAATTAGGCCAAATAAGATTTATCTGTGAATAAGCAGGTTTTTATTTTTTAATTTAGTGACACATACCAGTAGATTTCTAGCTCCACCATGAATCGGTTCATAGAAATTTGACGCTCCTCAAATCTCTTCTAGTGGTGTTCATCCTGTCCTCATGATTTATTTCATAAGAGTTCCATAAGTTGATCTTCCGATTTGACTTGGCATCTGCCTTTATATTTTTCACTTGCTTGGCCTTTAGTGCCAATATTGCCTTCTTTGCTTGTTGTGTTTCCATTTCGGCGAAGTCATCAAAGAGCTAAGCAAGCACCAAAAAAGTGTGTATTTGTTTTTCTTTCTTCTAAAAAAATGTTTGTCAGGTTTGGGGTTCATTACACCTGAGAGTCACATGGGTTAATATATTCTACAGGTCATCTTAGTAAAGGAATTGCCATTTCTCTCCTTATGTTGTTGGAAGTAGGGAGCAAGGTAATGTTGTTTAATTTTCTGTATAGCTTTCTGAGAGATCCTAAAAATAAACTTTAATTTTTTGTTTCTCTTTGTAATACTTCCTCCATCCTTGGACTGTGAACTGAGGAGATTGTGAATAAAAAATTCCCGTTTTTAGATCATTTCTTTATTTTGACCCTTCTAAGTTTTTTTTTTAATCAAATGTAATCATTTTGGTTTCTCTTTCCCTTATGAAGATTTTTCAAGAATTTTCTAATTTTTCATAAAATATATCTATATTGGATGTCCAGATATGTTTGCAGATAAAAGGTCACCATTTCATAGATATTTCATCCTCAAGGAAACATTCCAAAATGATCTAATCCTCAGTAAAAAATATTATTCCATGTACTATATTATCATAAACATTTTTGAAAATTTCTATTTAAATGCTTTTTCTTACACTTTGTCAGGGTCATGTTTATCTTACTTACTTAGGACCTGAAATAATGCCTGGTGTATAATAAAAGCTCAGACTTTTCAAAAATTTGTTTTTTAGATAATTAAAACTTAGATGAAAATTACAAAGATAGCACAGATTCACATCCAGGATCCTCTAATCCTTCACCTTACATTATAATGGAATATTTATCAAAACATTAAAAATAATAACATTTGTACGATACTATTATATAAACTGCAGACATTATTTTCATCTGCTTGGTCCTACTATTAACCTCAGTTTTGTGTTTCAAGACCTAATTCAGAATACATGTAGTATTTAAAGTTCACCCTTTAAGGGACAGGTTCTTGTTTCCTTGTCCTTGTCTTTAAGGCCTTCAAATTCTGTAAAGCAAAGGCCACACAGAATAGCATAATGAATTTTCGAGATGAATAACACCAGTCCAGACATGGACTATTTTACTTGCTATAGTCAGTAAATACATAATATCAATGAGAATTCCTACTGCTGATTTACACCTTGATCACCTAAGTGTTGTATATGCTGGCTTTTGTCATGGTAAAGATACATTTTCTCTTTCCTCTTCATGTTCTATGCATTCATGACAGGTCACTAAGTTCAATCCAAACTCAAAGGGTGGGGAACAGGCTCTATTGACTGGTATAAGAGAAAAAAAAAATATATATGTATATGTAAATTTCTATACACATAAAAATCATTAGAGTAATTAGCAAATCTTTGGGGGGAATCCTTTGAGACTATATAATCTATTTCTCCTTAAATTTCTCATGCAAATTTTAGCATTCACTAATGGATCTTGCATGCAGCAATTATTACTGGATTGTTCTACAGGTGGTTTTAAAAATTTTCCTCATTTATTCTATTAACACATTCATTAATTGAGATCTCTTATAAAGAAATGTAGTTTTTCAACTATTTTTCATTTTAAATATATGTATATACATTTATGAATTCATAAAATTATGAACAAATAGAGCAACACAGGATTCATTCTACTCTTATTCCATTGTTTATTTGCAGCATCTTTCCCTGACAGTGAAAAACTTAGATCATTTTTAAAAATATATTTACTTCTGTATGGAACTATAATATATATGGGAAGTGATTCCAGAAATACTTAACCATACCCCTGTGAGAAACAAAGTTTCTAACTAGTAAAATATTTTTGTGTAGTTCTTCTATGTCTTCAGTCTTACATTATTCAGCCAAAATAAAATTGGCCAAAATTTTCTGGGTATTTTTTTCTTTTTGTCCCACTTCTTTGTTGTGAATCTGGATCATGCACTGAAAATATAGTTAGAAATATGTCATAGTTTGTTGTCAACCCTAGACTCCCCCAGAATTTGTTTGTTTGTTTGTTTGTTTATCAGAAGGTAACGTGATCCATTGTGGTCAATATTTTTATGAGTTTGGCAAAGTTTACCAGTTGTACCTCATTTTTTTCTTTCCCAGAATGCAATAAAAAAGAATAAAGTAATGTTTATCCCTGCCTTCTTCATTTAGCAAAATGTAGTTAAGCATCACACATATTGCTAAAAAACTGACAGTTTATTTTTTATTGATGAGTAATATTCTATTACATGGATATACAATGAAGTTTAGTCACCTGCTTGAAGACACATGAGTTGTTTATAGTCTTTTATTATGATGAATAAAACTGATATAAACTATTGTGCAAAGGGCTTTTTAAAGATTCTTATACTGAAAAGTCTCTTGGATACTTACTCAGGTATAAAGAATTATATGGTAAGTTCACGTTTAACTATAGATGAAACTGATACACTTTATTTTATCTGCATTTTATATTGATTGTTACATTTCGTATTCCCACCAGCAATGAATAAGAGTTTCTGCTGCCTCATATACTTATGAGTAGTTGGTAGACTCAGTTGTATTATTGTTTCTGTCATTTGTTAGTTTTCTGTTGTTGTTTGTTTGTTTGTTTTTGAGACAGAGTCTCATTTTGTGACCCTTGGTAGAATGTTATTGTACCACAGCTCACAGCAACCTCAAATTCTTGGGTTCAAGCAATTCTCTTGCCCCAGCCTCCCAAGTAGCTGGGACTACAGGCACCTGCTACAATGCCCAGCTATTTTTAGAGATGAGGTCTCACTCTGGCTCAGACTGGTCTCAAACCTGTGAGCTCAGGCAATCCACCCACTTTGGCCTCCCAGAGTGTAAGGACTGCAGGTGTGAGCCAGTCCTTGCAGGTGTGAGCCAGGTGTTTAGTTTTGTAGTTTTTGATGTTTGTTTTAGTGATTCTAATGGTTGTGTAATGGTGAATATTTATAATTTAATAATTGCCAAACCAACAGACACATTTATCTTCCCTAATTTGCCTTTTTGTTTTTCTTTTTTTGAAGGCATTATAACAATTAAATGTCAGACAGTTAATAGGTGCAAATATAGGATTCACTTTGTTTCCCATCTCAAAGGATCATTGTCATTTTTAAGGCATATTAAGAATTCTTGTGTCCTTGTTAGTTCCGGAAATATAACATGTTATGAAATATGTCATGTAGGTAGTTAAGAGTACTTTAGACAAAGTTATATCAGGTGACTTCTAAAAAGACATACACTGTCTTGGTCAAATGCTCCTTAAACCTCTTGATGATGTGTTCCAAGCATATATAACTAACATATTAGTTCCAAGCTAAATACAGTATATATTTTGTACATAACTAGTTATAATATCAACTTTTTTCCTTAAATCTCTATAGTGTGCTCCTAGTCCAGGAATAGAAGGCTTATAGGTATCAGTAGGCATAGAGTGACAGAACACTATTTCAAAATGGGTTAAACCATGTCTCCTAATTGGAACATTCTGGATTTTCATAAGGGCCAACGGTAATATTTCTGGCCACTTGATAGACTTTCCTTAAAATTATTTTTATTTCTAAATTTTACACTCCACTTCCCCTGAAGATTGGGAATGGTATAGGTTATGAACTGCTAATAAGTATCCCAGAACCGTTACAAGCAAATGGCTTAAAATGAGTCCCTTGACCTGACTCAATCCATAAAGGAATACCAAAACTAGAAATAGTCACAGTTACTAATTTATGTACCACCATTGTAGCATCAGTATGCTAAGGTAGATAGCATTCAGTTCATCCACTAAACATTCAAACAATGACCAAACAATGGAAAAATGGCTAAAGCTAAAAGTAAGTCTACAGAATCAATTAGAAGTGCCAGAAGAAATAGCTGGAGTCTTTAGGGGGCTTTATAAATAGTACACTGGAAAATAAATTTGGCCAGAGATATTGTAGGTTCCAGGGAAGTACAAAATATATACTTGTATATATGCATTTTTCTTAATTATCTCCCATTTGCACACATATCCCATATACTGGGAGATAAATGCAATTCAGAAAAGGAGACTACTTGGAATCTGTTTGTCCTACTATACCATCTATCTGATAGTATGCATCTATTGTCAATAGCAGTATAGCGGACATTAAGAAATGAGATAATGAGATTTTCAAATTATGCCAACTACAGGCAGACTCCAAAGCCATAATGGAGTCTATGTGAATAGTGGCAGCTTTTCAAAACTTCTAGTGAAGACTGTAACAATTTTGTTCTAAGCAACAATTGTCTGTTCCCACTGAAGTCCATGCCTAGAGTTTAGGAGGGCCTCATTCAAGCAGAGTCTTTAAAAACATGAGAGAGTCTAAGAGAGCACCTTATTTTTAGAGTAAAAGATGATCAAGATATTGAATAAGTACAAAATAAGAGTTGCTCTCCGTGTAAAGGTTATGGAGTTAAATCAATTTAGAGAATATTGAAGAAGATTCACAGTATCTCTGAGGCATTTGGCTTCATGTCAACTATCTCCCCCTGCAGGTGAATGTAAATAGATGAATAGAGATAAATTACTGTATTTTTAAAGTCACGTGATCCATTTGAGTTAGTTTTTATCCTCTTAATAAAGTACATGATTTAAATGATCATCATTTGAAGCTAATTTAGAGCTCTTTTTATATAATTGGTAGTAAAATATGACATACAAATGACCTACATAAACATACAGAAATACTGACAGAAGCAGTCCGAGAATAGCTCTTTAAGATTTGGAAACTCTTAAATATTACTACTTTTTATGCAGAATATCCATCTCTTAAGCAATTGCTAGCTAAGTAGCTATTTTTCCTTTAGTAAGCCTATGCAACTTCCAAGGGGCTAAAACGTATGCACGGATAGAAAGTAGAGTACTCAGGTTCAGTGTTCATAGCTCAGTGGTTAGAGTGCCAGCCACATACACTGAGGCTTGCAGGTTTGAACCCAGCTCAGGCCTGCAAAAGAATGACAACTGCAACCCCAAAATACCCAGACATTGTGGTGGCACCTGTAGCCAGCTACTTGGGAGACTGAGGCAACAGAATATTGTAGGCCCAAGAATTTGAAGTTACTGTGAGCTGTGGTGTCACAGCACTCTACCAAGGTAGACATAGTGAGACTCTTTCCAAAAAAAAAAAAAAAAAAAAAAGTAATCTGTTCTTCAGAAATTAAGGATCCTACTTTCTTTGGTCTTGGATTTGGCCCTAACATCTCCATGATCAATTTAGGAAATGATTTTCCCTTACTCAAGTACACACAAAAAAGGAACAAAGAGGTAGAACACAGAAATCTCTGCAAAATTCTGAAATTTGGAGTTCGTACCCCTGTAATATTGTCATTTATTGCCAGTTTTTACCCTACCCAAACATTTGATACCTCTAAATGGACCTAAGCTGATTAGTCATCAGATCTAACCTGATCGCAGACTTAGTTTAATATCTGTCACAACTTCGAAACCTACCTAGGATTTGACATTTGTGCAATGAACTGAGAGAGCTCAGTAACAAGTGTGCCACTTTAGAATCAGAAAGATAACTTAGGAAATCTCAGTTGCAATGAGAGAGCAAAGGATAATGTCCAACTGGTACCTCCTTGAGACTCTTGGTGCTCCAGGGGGTAAGGAGTCTCTGAGAGCTCTACCATGGAACTCACTTCTGATAAAATTAAATTTAGCAGAGTTTAAGAGCAGAATAAAGAGCAATTCACAAATTGGGCACCTGAATTAGAAGTTCAAATAGACTCTAATGCTAAGAATATTCACGGGCAGAAAAGAGAAAGTGATATAAAGTAAATAGAAGTGTGGTATAGAAATAGCTGGGTTGGTCATAGCTCAGTATTTACCTTATTTAAATATAGTTTGAATAGCAGGTTGCCTTTGATTGGCCAAATCTTCATGATCAGCTAAGGAGGGAGGAGAACAAATGGCTCAGATTTTTACCTTCAACTCTTAACTAAAATATTCCTTTAAGTAAAAGCAGTAATCATAAGCCTTAACCAAGTTTTTAACTAATTCAAAGAATCAAGAGATTATTTAAGAGATGGAGAACAGTTCATACATGATTTAGAAAAGCCACAAAAAACAGCTCAAAGAAAGAAAAGTCTCAAATAGCCATAAATGAGGTGTAACCACAACTTTGTCCAGTTATATGTTTGAGAGGCTCAGGTTTTCAGCTGACAATTTATACAAAAATATCTAAAAGACCCATATGTTTCCACTGAAAAAACTTGTATTGAAAATAAGAATCAATGACTGCTGCAAGTTGCAAACATCAAACCAGAACAGGCTCATTTCCTGCATATGAATGAATGAAATTTAGGCTGCTAGGGGAAAACACAGAAATTTAACCACCTGGCCTCAAGGCAAATCTCCTTTATTTATTGCCACTGAGTTTTTCATCTTTGTTTTAGATCAGATAGTCAATCTCCAATTTTATAAGAAACATTTTTTTGATAGTTGGGTTTTTTTTTTTTTTTTAGTTAAATCATAGCTGTGCACATTAATACAATCATGGGGCACAATGTGCTGCTTTTATATATAATCTGAAATATTTTCACTAAACTTGTCAACATAGCCTTGATGGTATGTTCTTAGTAATTGTGTTAAAACATTTATACTCTACATTTAGAAAATTTCACATGAACCCTTGTAAGATGCACCACAGGTGTGGTCCCACCAATTACCCTCCCTCCACCCATCCTCCCCCATCCCTTCTCTCTCCCCTTTCCCCTTCCTCTTGGGCTATAATTGGGTTATCACTTTCATATGAGAGCTATACATTCGTTTCATAGTAGGGCTGAGTACATTGGATACTTTTTCTTCCATTCTTGAGATACTTTGCTGAGAAGAATATGTTCCAGCTCCATCTATGTAAACATGAAAAAGATAGTCTTCATCTTTCTTTAAGGCTGCATAATATTCCATGATGTACATATACCACAATTTATTAATCCATTCGTGGGTTGATGGGTACTTGGGCTTCTTCTGTGACTTAGCAATTATAAAGTGGGCTGCAATAAACATTCTGGTACAAATATCTTTGTTATAATGTGATTTTTGGTCTTCTGGATATATACCCAGTAGAGGAATTGTAGGATCAAATGGCAGGTATATTTTTAGATCCCTCAGTGTTCTCCAAACATCTTTCCAAAAGGAACATATTAGTTTGCATTCCCACCAACAGTGCAGAAGTATTCCCTTTTCTCCACATCCATGCCAACATCTCTGGTTTTGTGATTTTGTGACATGGGCTAATCTTACTGGAGTTAGATATGTCAGAGTAATTTTGATTTGCATTTCTCTGATGATTAAGGATGATGAGCAGTTTTTCATATGTCTGTAGGCCATGTGCCTGTCTTCTTCAGAGAAGTTTCTCTTCAAGTCTCCTGCCCAACTTGAGATAGGATCACTTGTTCTTTTCTTGCTAATACATTTGAGTTATTTGTGGATTCTGGTTATTAAACCTTTTTCAGAGATATAATCTGCCAATACCTTCTCCCATTCTGTGGGCTATCTGCTTGCTTTACTTACTATGTTCTTGGCTGTGTAGAAGATTTTTAGTTTGATCAGGTCCCAGTAATGTATTTTTGGTGTTGCTTCAATTGTCCAGGGGACCGCCTCATAAAATATTTGCCCAGGCCAATTTCTTTAAGTGTTTTCCCTGTACTTTCTTCTAGTATTTTTATAGTGTCATGTCTTAAGTTTAAATCTTTAATCCAGTAAGAGTCTATCTTAGTTAATGGTGAAAGGTGTGGGTCCAGTTTCAGTCTTCTACAGGTTGGCAGCTAGTTCGCCCAGCACCATTTGTTAAATAGGAAATCATTTCCCCACTGAATGTTTTTAATTAACCTGTCAAAGATCAAATAGCAGTAAGTAGCTGGGTTCATCTCTTGGTTCTCTATTCTGTTCCATATATCTACCTCTCTGTTTTTGTACCAGTACCATGCTGTTTTGATCACTATCAATTTATAGTATAGTCTGAGGTCTGGTAGTGGGATTCCTCCTTAAACTTAACCATTTAACAATTGGATTTAACAGGCATCTACAGAACATTACATTCTAACAAAATTGAATACACATTCTTCTCATCAGTTCATGGAACATACTCCAAAATTGATCACATCTTAAGTTTTAAGTCTAACCTCAGCAAATTTAAAAGAATAGAAATTATTCCTTGCATCTTCTTAGCTCATTATGGAATAAAAGTTGAACTCAATAACAATAGGAATCTGCATACTCACACAAAAACATGGAAACTAAATAAACTTGTGTTGAAGAATAGCTGGGTCATAGACAAGATTAAAAAGGAAATTATCAAATTTTTGGAACAAAACTATAATGAAGCCATGAATTATCAGAACATCTGGGATACTGCAAAGGCAGTCTTAAGAGGGAAATTTATAGCACTTTAAGCCTTCCTCAAAAGAATGGAAAGAGAGGAAGTTAACAACTTAATGGGACATCTCAAGTAACTGTAAAAGGAGGAACATTCCAATACCAAATCCAGAAGAAGAAAATAAAAAAACTAAAATTAGAACAGAATTAAATTAAATTGAAAATTTAAGTATTATACAACAGATCAATAAATCAAATAGTTGGTTTTTGGAAAAGGTTAATAAAATAGATAAACCTTTGACTAACCTAACCAGAAAAAAATGAGTAAAATCTCTAATTTCATCAATCAGAAATGTTAAAGACGAAATAACAACAGACTCCTAAGAAATTCAAAAAATCCTTAATGAATATTACAGGAAACTCTATTCTCAGAAATATGAAAATCTGAAGGAAATAGACCAATATTTGGAAGCACATCACCTTCCTACACTTAGCCAGTGGAAATGTTGAAGAGGCCTATATCAAGTTCTGAAATAGCTCAACTATACAAAATCTCCCTGCAAAGAAAAACCATGGACCAGATGGCTTCATATCAGAATTCTACCAAACCGTTAAAGAGGAACTAGTACCTATATTACTCAACCTTTTCCAAAATATAGAAAAAGTAGGAATACTACCCAATACATTCTACAAAAGACCCAACAAGAAAAGAAAATTATAGACCAATATCAATAATGAATATTGATGCAAAAATATTCAACAAAATCCTAGCAAACAGAATTCAGCAACACATCAAACAAATTATACACCATGACCAGAGTTTTATCCCAGGGTCTCAAAGCTGGTTCAATATACATAAATCTATTAATATAATCCATCAATAAACAAATTAAAAAACAAAGACCATATGATTCTCTCAATTGATGCAGAAAAAGCTTTTGATAATATCCAGTATCTTTTCATGATCAGAACACTTAAGAAAATTGATACAGAAAGGACATTTCTTAATCTGATAGAGACCATCTATAGCAAACCCACAGTCAATATCATATTGAGTGGAGTTAAATTGAAATCCTTTCCACTCAGGTCAGGAACTAGGCAAGGTTTCCCATTGTCTCCACTGCTCTTTAACATTGTAATGGAAGTTTTAGCCATTACAATTAGGGAAGAAAAGGCGATCAAGGGCATCCGCATAGGGTCAGAAGAGATCAAACTTTCACTCTTTGCAGATGATATGATTGTATATCAGGAAAATACCAGGGATTCTACTATAAAACTCTTAGACATGATCAAGGAATACAGCAGTGCCTCAGGTTACAAAATCAACACTCACAAATCGGTAACCTTTATATATATCAACAACAGTCAAGCTGAAAAAACACTCAAGGACTCTATTCTGTTCATAGCAGTGCCAAAGAAGATGAAATATTTGGGAGTTTACCAAACAAAGGATGTGAAAGCTCTCTATAAGGAGAACTATGAAACTCTAAGGAAAGGAATAGCTGAATATGTTAACAAATTGAAAAACATTCCATGCTTATGGCTGGGAAGAATCAACATTTTTAAAATGTCCATACTACCCAAAGCAATATGTAATTTTAATGCAATCCCCATTAAAGCTCCACTGTCATACTTTAAAGGTCTTGAAAAAATAATACTTCTTTTTATGTGGAATCAGAAAAAAACCTCAAATAGCTGAGACATTATCAGAAACCTTTTAAGGTTAGCCACAAGATTATGTGTCTTTCTAGAATCTAATTTATTTTATTAATACAAATAAGTCAATTGTTTTAAATAAAAGAATTCTAAAATTTATTTTAAAGAAAAAGTAGAAGTCCTTTAGAGGATCCATCTTTTGCCCATTAATCTCAATGATATATTTATTCCCAAAGTCATTCAATCCAATGCCTATTTCAACAAAGCCTGGGTGATAATTTTCCAAGGCTGTTTCTAAGATTCCCAACTCACTCTAAGAAAGAGATAAAATGTGGGACAATATAAGACACAATCTTTTTCTAGAGCTCATCTTGTGGGTACAAAGAATTTGCAGCTTAGAATCTTATGTTGCCCAGATTCCTAGTCTTTTCAGACATGTTCCTGAAAACATGTGCCCCCTGTATAGTGGAAACTGAGGATAAACCACTCAGTCACAATACATACTCGGTATCTTTTCATGTCCCTGTCTGGTCAACTGGTCAGAATTACAATTTTCCTCACAGCAGCATTCAAAAGAGCAGAGTGGCTTTGAGATCCTGCTTGCTATGCTACATAGTGGAGGTGAGGGGAAACTTGCCCTTTCCCCAAAAGTTCACTGAAAGATTGATTCACAATTAAGATAGATTAATAAGAACAAAGATTTATTTACTGTGTATGTGGTGGGGAAAATCAAAGAGTAGTCACCCCATAATTTGTTCCTCATATCTAAAATTTTGCAAACTATTTACTCAACTATTATGTCTGTTATTTAGTGGCTTCAGAAAAACAAAGTAGTCCCTGTTACATCATCTGAACTGGAAGTATAAATCTAAAATTACTTTTGATTTAAAAACTCCTTAATTCTAATGAAAAATAATGCTAATTTGTGAAATGGTATATTAACATGAAAATTATGTATTAATATATGAGAAATGTAGTACCATAGTCAATTTACTATATCATCTGTTATTTTCAAGTTAACAAATTGTTTTTTAATAGAATTTAATTTTAGAGTTATTTTAGGTTTACAGCAAATTTGAGAAGATGTAGATATTCCCCACATAGTTTCTGTCTCTGTGAGTCCCCTCTCATTATCACTCTCTCTCACCAAAGTGGTACATTTTTAACAGTTGATGATCTTACACTGATACATCATTATCACTGAAAGTCCATATTATACTGTCACATCCCAACATGGATCTTGTGCTCCTGCCTGTCTTGCCATTTGTCACATCCCACTGCTGCCACAGCTTGTCAGGGCCCAGGACTGACCAGATCTCGCGCTGGCTTAACTAGGTTCAGAACGTGGACTGCTAAGATACCTTGTTCAGGAACAATTTCTCTTAGGTGCCTAAGGGCTATCTACTTTAGCAGGAGAGAGAGATAGAGTAAAGCAGTCTTCTTAGAAAGATAGATCTTAGCCTTTAGCAGAGCTTAGTGATCTTTAGCAGAGAGATACTGTGCTGGAGTTCTGCAGGCAGGAGAGGAGACACTCAAAGTAAGTGGGTCTGTGATAGAATGTGCCTGCCCTCCACGCTCTAATATAAGGCTGATCTCATACTTCTCAACACCACAGGTGTAGAGACTGCCAATTCACCAATGCTCTCATCTCGCGAGCTCTCATGCTTGTTAGGGAAGCTAAATCCCTCTCCATGCCCTGTTCACAAAGGTGTTCCATTATTGAACTATACAGGTATTTCTTATAACTCTCACTTCTCCTAGCCATAGGCTATGTGGACTGCTACATTATACATCAAGGTTTACTGTTGGTATTGTACACTTATGGGGTTAGACAAATGTACAGTGATTTTATCCACTATTATATTATCATACAGAGTATTTTCAGTTCCCTAAAAATCCTGTGTTCCATTGGGCCTTCTCTCCTCAGATTACCTGGCAGTCACTGATGTTTTTACTATCTTCATTGTTTTACCTTTTCCAGGATGTCATATAGTTGGAATCCTATAATATCATAAATTTCAGATTGACTTATTTTACTTAGTAACATGCATTGTAATTTAATCCATGCCTTCTTATTGCTTGATAGCTTATTTCCTTTTAACGTTGAATAATATTCCATTTGTTTAGATATACCGCAATTTATTTACACATTCATCTATTGAAGAATATCTCGGTCTCTTTCAAGTTTTGACATTTGTGAATAAAGATGCCCTAACATTCTATGTGCAGCCTCTTCAGTAGACATAAACTTTACCTCCTTTGGGTAAATACAAAAAAAGTGATTATTGAATAATATGGTAAGAATATAGTTAGATTTGTAGGAATCTGTTATACTGTCTTCCAAATGACTCTCCCATTTTACCCTTCAATCAGGTTAATACATTTTGAGAGCTATTTGTAACTTAAAATGTACCACAGAGGCACAAATATATCCAATTATCTTCTCTATTGAGATTTTAATGTTTTGTTTTCAATATTTTTATCTTTGACTTAATAATGTTTTATAAATAATTTTGTTAAAATTCTTCAATAATATTTCAATTTTTGTTAAATCTAATTCCATATTCACTGGCTATATATTAAGGGTCTATCATTTATTTAAAGAAAAATATATCTAACCTGAAAACACCATATTTATTGTCATGTACTTCCTTAAGTTCATAATAGTTCTTTGTGCTGAAAGTTTCTGCAATGACAGTAATAATACATAAAAAGGAAGATAGAAGAACCAAAATTCATGTTTTCATTTTCCTTTTATGAGGAGAAAACAGATGTAAATGACTCAGCAAATTCATACTAAAGTCATTATTAAAACTTATAATCTTACCTATTTCTCCATGTTACCACTTGTTTCTAATGTATTACCAAATCATCTACTCAAATTTTAATTTTTTTGAGTTTTTGTTACCTTAAAATCAAGGTGTGAGTTCTTTCAAAAGAAGTACCTGAAAATATTCTTGTGTAACATTATATGAGAAGCAACTTTGTAATAGCAGGAAGAATGATATATTTTTACATTCTTAATTTACTAAGACATGAGTTAGGGCTATGAGTAAAACTAATTTTACTGATCCAAAGATATTATGAATACATGCAAAGGAAGACATTTCTTTTGTTAAGAGTGATCATTCTTACCTAGATAGTGATAGGTAGATGCTAGATAGATAGGTATTGCAAAGTCTAGCTCTTAAAACTATCATAATTTTAATTTATATGTATGATTCTTCCATGTGCACTTAGAGACAGGTTAGAAAATGATTCATTGGAAATATATATGAGACAAACTCAGACACACCATTTCATTATAAATCTCAGTGGAGATTACAAATTAATAATAAATATAAATGTTGATGAAAATTATTCATTTAATGAACTTATTAAAAAGAAAGATGGTTCTATATGAATCACAATACTCAATAAAAATCTCATAATTCAAGGGCTAATTGAAAGCAGCATGAAACTCAAGCAGTAAAATCAATGATCAAAATACATACATTTATATAAATAAATGCATATAATAGCAGCTGATAAAACAATTATGTTGATTAGTACTTCAAATGTTTTCTTGGAAGAAAATAATAGTACTCGTCATATTTAAATAACTTTTGATATATAGTCATATACAGCATATAATTTGAAAATAATAAATTTTCTATGTATATACCTAAAAAGAAAAATGTTAAAAACCAAAATTATTGAAATGATTACTTTCTATCCATTGCTAATTTATTCATATATGTAATAAATGATCTTATTTCATATATACATGTATAATTATTCTGAATAAATATTTCTTCCCAGTAGCATTTATAATTATGAAAAGAATAGATATTTAAAATATAAAGAAACAATAGGAATATACATTTGTCAGAATCTATTATAATTAGATGAAGTTGTGAAATAAAAAGAAATAATATAATAAAATGTAATAATATTAATAAATAATTAATGAGGAAACAAACTTTAGTAAATCTAATACTATGCATTTAAAAAGACAAAATGAAGAAAAAATAAACTGCCTGCAAAATAGTCTACCTATAGTACCATGGTTTATTTATCTATTTACCTACTGAAGTACTAAAGTTTTGGCAATTTTGAATAAAGCTGCTATATTATTCAGATGTAGGTTTTTGTGTGAACATAAATGTTTGAGTCTATTGGAAAAACATTAAGGAGAGTAATTGTTGTACAGTTTCTTTTCTTTTCTTTTTTTTAAGTTTTTTTTATTAAATCATAGCTGTGTACATTAATTCAATCACAGGGTACAGTGTGGTGTTTTCATATACATTTTAAAATACTGTCATCAAACTGGTTAACATAGCCTTCATGTCATTTTCTTAGTTATTGAGTTAAGACATTCATACTCTGCTTTTATTAAGATTCACTTGTATCCTTGTTGTACAGTTTCTTAAGAGTATGTTTTGTTTTGTAAGAAGATGAAAAATAGTCTTCCAAAGTGGTTGTGTCAGCTACCATTCCATCAGAAATAAATGAAAATCCCCATAGCCACATCCTCACCAGCATTTGGTGTTGTCAGTGGTCTGGATGTGGCCCTTCTAATAAATGTGTAGTGGTGTCTCATTGTCATAAAATTGAAACTCTTTAATCATTTGAATCTGAAAAGCTAAAATGTTAAAAAATAGAAGCGAGTCTTCCCCCCATGATATCTATAATGAAGGATACTGCTGTTAGCTTGCAAGGGCAGCCTGAGAAAAATGTTATGTACCTTCTTCGTTTAAATACTTCCAGTTTTATAAGTTGTAAGCCTATATATTTAGAAAACTATGGGTAACTATACCAATACATATCTTCATATGACTATACATATATAAAATGATAGAAGCTAGTCAAATTTAACTGGACAAATGATATGAAATAGTTTTGCAAAAATAATACAAAATTGTAAAAATGGGAGAATTATGATGTGAAATAAGAAAGTGGTAAAACTTTCATCATTAATGACGGCAAAATTAAAACTCTATTTTAGTATAAAAATTTAAATTTTTAAAGATATGGTTGAAATAGCAAGCAAAATGTAATAAGAACATACATTAATGAATATATTAAAATTGAGATTTTAGAATTAGAATTGCATTTATGTAAGAACTTAGTCTAGGAAATTTCTACATAAGTATAAGGGGTTAGTCACAATTAAATAGATAGTTCATTCCTTAAGCTCATTGTATCACTACAAAAAAAAGCAATGCAAAGATGTTAAATGCTAGATTTAAAGTACACTACTGTGTATAGTGAATGAAATATAAATGCATTCTCCTTTTATATTTCATTCACTATACACAGTAGTGTACTTTGCATCTAGCATTATGAAAGCTATAACCCAATTATAGCCCAAGAAGGGGAAAGGGGAGAGGGAGGGGAAGGGGAGGAAGGGTGGAGGGAGGGTAATTGGTGGGATCACACCTGCAGTGCATCTTATAAGGGTACATGTGAAATTTACTAGGTGTAGCATATAAATGTCTAAAGACAATAACTAAGAAAATGCCACTTAGGCTAGGTTGACCAGTTTGATGAAAATATTTCAAATTGTATATAAAACCAGCACATTGTACCACATGATTACATTAATGTATATAGCTATGATTTAATAAAAATAAAAAAGTAAAAATAAAAGGAGAATGCAAATTATCTCATTTTATAATGACCACTAAGAGGTTTTGTACAATTTTAACAACCAGAAAACAAGTCACCTTTATAAAATGAGATAAAAGCAAACATTTTATATCCTTCTAATATATTAAATTAGGCTGGCCTATATGAAATCATTAGTAACACTACTTTAAAATGTTTTCTAACTGGTTTGATGAAAATATTTCAAGTTGTATATAAAACCAGCACATTGTACCCCATGATTGCATTAATGTACACAGCTATGATTTAATAAAAATGAATAATAAATAAAAATAAATGTTTTCTTCATTGCAATTCCTGATGAAGATATTTCTAGCTTTCCTCAAAAATGTCTATGATGATAAATGATAAGATAAAATCAATTTTTATCAACAAAAATTAGGACTGACTTTCCACCTCTTTTTCCAGAATGTAAGCAAAATCTTGTGTAAATATAAGGCAATCTTTTGGTCATGCATATCACCATGTATGTTCATAAAAATGAATTAAATTGACCACACCAAGATAGAGAGAAATTATGGTAAATTCCATCCACCAACAGAATGCTCTTCTTAGGGAGTATTATCTCCTCACTCAATATTACATATTTTCTACTTTCATGTTTTCAATTTGGACATCAGGCAAAAGATACAGGAGATTATGAAAAAAAGACTGGAAACAAATAAGTTGAACCATATGATTTTCCCAGTTTACTCCCTTGGGAAAGTTCCCAGGCAATAATAGCACATGGTGGAGTAACTGAGACTAACCTGGACCACTCCCTCCAAGGAGTCAGATCTGAGAGTTCAGGAAGAGTGAGGCAGCAAAGGTTTACCAGACAGTATACCAGAGAGAAAATAGGTGCACAGACAGAATAACAACAATATGCAGAGAGTCCTCATCAAGTATTTAGTTAGTTTCAATATAATTATAAAGGAATTACCTAAGGCCAAAGAAAAAATTCATCCAAATGAGTTGTAACAGTCCCCGGCACTCTCACAGGGCTGGACATAGTGCCTATTCCCATCAGCTAGAACAAAGAAGACAATTAATCTTTAGGACATTGATTAGGGTACTCTTGAAGATTGTGCTTTGTTAATATGGAAAAATTAATTTAAGATTAAGCACTTATTAGATCTAGCTAAAAGATTATAAAAGAAAGATTTTGTATTAAGTTATTGAAAAAAATTTTCAAGAATTTATTTCAATATTTCAGGAAAAGATGTTAAAGTAACTTTTTATGTTCAATAAAAAATACTTAGCACTAACCCAGCAAAATATGCAATGTGTGGCATCTAATCAAAGAATTTCAGGCTGGCATGAAAAAATGGCCTATAACAAGGAGAAAAGTCACCAATAGAAACGGAGCCAGAACTAACAGAGCTGGTAAGAGAGAACTTTATAGTAGATATGAGAACTTCATCAAAAAGTTAAGTGGAAACCTGGGATGTGAAAATGATCAGAGAAATACCCTTCTACAAATAAAAGTTGCAAAAACTGAGATGAAAAACAGATTAGGCCTTGCAGAAGAAACATTAATAAGCATAGACATATAACCTATGGAAAAGGATGCATAAATATATAAAAAAGAATATAAAAAAAGTAAAAAGAACCCCAATGAGCAGTGGCAAAGCTTCTAGGGACTTAATACACACAAAGAGAAATAAGAAAAGAGAAATAAATCTATTTGAAAACATAATGGTCAAAAATATGCCCAATGAAAATTATACATTCACAGATCCAAGAAACCACTACCAACACAAAGAATAAGAGAAATAAAATAACACATATCAAAATCAACTTGTTCAAAATTCAATTGCAAAGAGAATATGCTACAGAAAACAGAGAGAAAAAGTGATGTGTTGTAAAGAAATGAACCCAAGGATGACATGGCCTCCTGCTAGAGACCATGTATGTGTGGAGAGTACGGGACATCTTCAAAATAATGAGATAAAATTTATAATTAGTTAATCTAGTATTCTATACACAATTGAAATATGTTGGCTGAATAAATATGTTATGCAAAGCTGAGCAAACTCACTCTTTGGACAGAAGGAAAATGATGTCTATGTAATAACAGAAAGAACCAGACATGGGAACTCCAGGGTAAATCCAGAAATTTTTATTTTGCTTGATAAACATGAATGTATGTTTGACAAAAGATTTTTTTTTCAATCATTGTTCCCTCTTCATTTGGGGTGTTCTGTTTACACTGTACTTTACAGAGGGACTTTCTCCCTGTTGTATTTCATTGCAAACTGAGAACATCTTATTAGCCAATGAAGGAACAAAATTGGAGGGTGGAGAATGGTCTTCGTAGAACTGACAAAACCTAAGTTTTAGGCAGGCGTTTTGTCAGGAGGTTTCAGGAATTTATGGTTTTCTCAATGACACATGCTTTTGCTGTTCCTTAAAAGTAAATGTGAGTTCAAACATATACTAGGAGCCTTCCCCTACTCCAGTATTACACTTTAATTTTTAACCCCTTTATACAGCTTCAATGAGTTTTTCTTTGTGTTCTAAGGAAAATGATACTTACTGTAATTTTCCCTTTAATTTGAAGCCATTTCCCCATCATGGAGATAGGAGAGAAACATTTGTGTAGGTCTTGTGTCTTTCTTGCAGTAGCTGGTATTCTCTTCCTTATGGCCACTGGATGCTTTCTTGAGGCTCTTGTTAATCAATCTTTTTATGTGACCATTATTTGTTCTTTACTTATTCATTAACATTTTCAAGGAAAGTTATCTCATTGGTATCTGATGGCTTTTGCCCTAGTTATCCAAGAACTCATGACTTCTCTTTTCTCTCAAGCCCCAATCTTTTCCTAGGTTTGAGAAGGGTTGGCTTCATCTGCTCTTTGTTGGGTTTAATACAATTAACTTTTCATTCTACTTCACTTTTATTGTTGTGTTTGTAAAAGTCACAATGATGGCCTTTCCAGCTTTCCACACCTTGGCCAGTAACTAGAATGCTGTGACTGATTTAAAATACTTCCACAAATTCATTGACTCTTCTCCCAAGAAAAGATGGGAGAAAATCACAAATGATTTTGTGATTTACTTTTATCAAATGAAATGTGGTAAAGTGATATTATATGAGGTTCCAGACTAGGTCAAATAAAAGGTGATCACTCCTTGTGTATATTCTTTATATTGTGTGTCTCAAAGCCCTAAGCCTTCATATAAGAATTCCAGTTAATTTGTAGATAACATGGTGAATACGGATTAGGTCCACCTAGAGGTAGAGGGACACCGAAGAAGCTTCTTAAGCAGTCCACCCTCACAGCACTTTGAGTCCAGCCCAGACATCAGACATCTAATGAAAAAGTCTTCAAGATGATTCCAGTTCTTGCTGACAGACTACTCATTTGAAACCCTGAGAGAACAATTCAGTCAATCTGTTACCAGAATTCTAATCTACAGAAACAATAAGAAATATTTTTTTATTTGAAGCCAAAAACTTCTGTGATGATTTGATATGCAGTAATAAATAATTGATAAAGAATCTTATTTATTAATACAAATTTGCTTGAAAAATTTCACTCTAAGTCTGTTTAATGCTTTTCAAAAGTACTGGTATGGGGCTCTTTTAATTAAATTTTAATGGCAACTTAACAGAAAGAACATAACGCTAGCATGAAAACAGCATTCCAGAAGCTGATTAAAGATAACAGATAGTTGAATTTTTTAAATTTTCTTATAATAATGACAGAAATTCTTGACTTCAGATTGTGGTTCTAGCAAGTAAAAATAAGGTTACATCATATTTGGCCTAAAACATTTAATTAACTAGTGAGTATTGTTTAAAGTAACACTAAAAGTGTCTAATAAGCAACATCCTTAACAACAGACCCATTTAGTTCTTTCCCATACCATTTCCTTCCCTGAAATATTTACCAAATATTTATGAAAGCAGTTTTCCCTGCTTTCAGAGTCATTTTAGGGCTCTCTTCTCTTATTCTTCCATAGGCTTGTAAATTTCACAATCTCTGATTACCATATTGAATAAGCTATTAGAAGATGAGAATTATATCTTGTTCAGTGACAAAAGAAGCTGATAAATAATAGCAAATCAATATTAGCTGAATATTAAATGCATTATCATCTTAATTCATCAATTACAATGTTAACTTATATGAGTAAATGATAGAGTAGATACTTATGCTTTTCTTTTCCTTCAAATTCTTATTAGTCTTTTCATGTGACTACAAAGAATAGAAACACACCAGTATTTACCATATCCTCGTTT
The DNA here is from genome assembly GCF_000181295.1 of Otolemur garnettii. Classification (NCBI taxonomy): domain Eukaryota; kingdom Metazoa; phylum Chordata; class Mammalia; order Primates; family Galagidae; genus Otolemur; species Otolemur garnettii. The sequence continues at coordinate 4,469,174 of NW_003852435.1, forward strand.
AGTATCTTTAGAGTCCAGAGAAAGAGAGTGTTTGATAATATATATTGTTGATAATATCTTGGTATACTATTAAGTTTTCTCAGACAAGGGGCTGGAATATAATAAGCCTTAGTAAGGAATAATATAAGCAGTCATGTTTACTGTTTACATTTCAGGTATAACAAATTATTGCCAATAGTAAAGGAAACTGTAATTGAACTAAGTAAATATCCCTTGAACATGTTTTCTTAGTTGTTAAGCAGTGTAAGAGAAACATTCTGGAATCAATCTCTGCCTAGAAGTAGAATTTTATCTGGAATGAGAAAATATCTCATTATGGTTTTGATTTGCATTTCTCTAATGATTAATAATGCTGAGTATTTTTTCATATACCTATTGGTTGTTTGGAAGTCTTCTTTTAAGAAATGTCTATTCAGATGCTTTGCCCATTTTTCACTGGGTTATTTGATTTTTCCCTTTGAGTTGTTGAAGTTCCTTTTATGCTCTAGTTATTATTCCCCTGTCAGAGGTGAGTTTGCAAATAACTGCCTCCTTGATTATGTTATACTTTTTAAACTAATTGATACATTTTGTTTCTTCCAATTAAATAAATCGTATTTTTTCTTTCTAATCTCACCGTTGTTTTAGTTATTTGTTGACCTTAGATTGTTGGAGTCATCTCTTTTATCTTGCCTCTCTCTACTTTCAAGTAACTCTAATCCAATGTATCAATGAAAAGCATCAGTAAAGACCAATAGCTTTGATTTATAGCTCTGTCGTTTACCAGCTCAGTGACATTGAATTAATTACGTGATACTAAGGGTGAGTAAATTAATGCATCTAAAACAGTGAATTCTATGTTTGAAACAAAAAGGGATGTACAATTTATTAAATTGTCTTTTGCTCTATATGCCATAGAAACAGAGTACTTGCTATATCTGGGTCATTAAGGTTAGGAACTATAGAACCAAAATTCCAATATTCTAATTCTATCACTATCACCTGATTTTTTTTTTTTTTTACTTTGGACAAGTGTCTTAATATTTTTTGATTTCAAAAATTATAGCTAAATTGGGAATAAAACTAGTAAACTATGTTTGAGAAACTTGTGAAAATCAAATAGATTAGTACATATAAAATACACAGAAAAACATCTAGAAGATAACAATACCTTAAAATATATCTAAGGTAATTATTTATTTATTAATATATGCATTTTTTTTTGAGGCAGTGTCTCACTCTGTTTCCTGGTTAGAGTGCCATGGCATTATAATTTACAACAACCTCAAACTCATGGACTTGAGCAATCCTCTTGACCCATCCTTCCATGCAGCTGGGACTACAGGTCCACAACACCCAGCTAGTTTTTAGTATAGACAGGGTCTCCTTCTTTCTCAGGTTGTTCTTGAACTTCTGAGCTCAAACAATCCTCCCACCTCAGCTACTCATAGTATAAGATTACAGGCGTGAGCCCCTGAACCCAGCCAATATATGCAATTTGGTATTGCTTCATATAGCACTGGACTTATAGCCACAGAATTTTATTGAATTTTTTTCTTTCTTTTTTTTTTCAAATCATCGCTATGTACATTAATGCAGTCATGGGGTACTATGTGCTGGTTTTTTTTTTTTTTTTTGAGACGGAGCCTCGAGCTATCCCCCTGGGTAGAGTGCCATGGCATCACGCTCACAGCAACCTACAACTCCTGGGCTCAAGCGAGTCTCCTGCCTCAGCCTCCCAAGTAGCTGAGACTACAGGCGCCTGCCACAACACTCGGCCATTTTTTGGTTTCAGCCATCATTGTTGTTTGGCGGGCGGGGCTGAGGATTCGAACCCGCCACCTTAGGTGTATGTGGCTGGTGCCTTAGCCGCTTGAGCCACAGGCGCCGAGCCAATGTGCTGGTTTTATATACAATTTGAAATATTTTCATCAAACTAGTTAACATAGCCTTCATGGCATTGTTTTAGTTATTGTGTTAAGACATTTCTAATGTTTTTAGTTTGATACATTGAATAATTTACATAAACAACTACATTAATATCATCATTGTAAAGATTCATCTCTAAGTAACTTGCAAGGGTTTAGTATATTTGAGTATACTATATTTACAGCTAAGATTTGTTATTATTTTGAAAATATCAATTTATGCTATACCTACTGTGTAACTTATGGTATCAGGCGTCCCTGAGACTACCATAGTGCTCACCGGCTTGCAATAAGGACTCACATTGTCTAGCAAACTGTTATTCTCAAAGTTATGCTTTATGTCAGTGAGTAGATAAAAATTATAAGCAGCAGAAGGAAAAATTAGACAGGCTACAGCCCAGGAAGAAATCACCGAGGCATCCATACTGAGGGAAGTCCAATAGGAATGCACTTACTTCTCCTTGCAGTGATGTTGTCCATGTACCAAGGGTTGCCAGCCAAGGAAGATCAGGCCTTTGTGTCCTGTGTCTACTGGGAGTCGGTCATGCATGTGACTGACCTCAGCTACTCAGTTTCCAACACATGTTCCCCACATCCACACGCCCCGCCATTAGCAAAAACAGCTGCACACTAGATAATACATTGATAGAATAAATTTACCCAGTTTAACTGACACACTATGGCCCAGGCTTCAGGCATATGCCATAAATATAGTACAGCCCAAGGCTTCAGGCATATTAAACAATCTTGTCAGGAAAAATATTTCAAGGGCTCCAAGGTTATCTCCCAGGAACTGACCAAATACTAGTTTTTAAAATCAGCCTTTCTGTGGAATGTGTAGGGTGGTAGCAATCTGGAACTCCTAAAGTTACCCTTTATGTCAATGTAGGTATTTCTTTCTTTTCCCACTTAACTTTTCCTTCTTAAAATTTTGTAAATATCAATATCTTCTATAAATTTTCTCCACAATAATCCCAATATCATTAATTATTCTCATAGTTTAATTATTAATCCTGTCCACAACCCAGCAAATAAAATATTTGACGTGTTTGTTTGTATTTCTTTTTTTTTGGCTGGGACTGGGTTTGAACCCACCACCTCTGGCATATGGGGCCAGCATCTTACTCCTTTGAGCCACAGGCAGCACCCTGACGTATTTGTTTGTGTTCACTTTACTGATATCTCTGTGTAATTTTAACATATGCTTCTTTTTGTCTTTCTGTTTTTTGTTATTCTCTTCTGACCAGGAATTCTGCAAAGTAATCAGTCTTTTCTTGTGTATCCCAGATATAATTTTTAAACTTTGTTAGTGTTACAGGTACCCACTATATAAAGTGATCTGACTCATCTTTACTAGCTTTTTAAAAAATCTCAGATTTATTTCTACATTTTATAATTTGATATTGGTTAATTTGTACAAAGAAGAAAAATAGCCACCTATTCGGTTTTTAATTTTCTTAAAGTATTAGAATATAAATGTCTTAACACAATAACTAAGAAAATGCCATGAAGACTATGTTGACCAGTTTGATGAAAGCATTTCAAATTGTATATAAAACCAGCACATTGTACCCCATGGTTGCATTAATGCACACAGTTATGATTTAATAAAAATAAAAATAAAATTCAATACTGAAGTATAAAAATCTTAAAATTTGTACAGACTATCCATGCTGAAAATTACAAAACAATAAAGAAATCATTTTAAAAATTAAATTTTTAATTATCTGATCTCTCCTATCTACCTAACTGGGCAATTTTGAGGAGTCTACTAAAATAGTATACATATAAAACTTTGAAAATAAAAAGTTAAGTATTATATCACCATTTTTACCCCCAAAATATTTAATGAGAAATTAAATGGAAATTTAATGTTCTGGGAATGAAGAATACTTATTTTGAATTTGTGTCCATGATTACTATTATATTTATATAAATTTTAACTACTTATGGGTTTATCATAGAATTACCTTCCCTGTGAATAAAATAAATACCCTTTGTAATTGTTTTATGGGCCATTGCTGAATAAAAATATTAATTAAGTTACAGAAAATATCTCCTGTTTTAAATGACTTCTATTGGATTGCCAGTAGAAAATATTGCCTAAATGTTCCAAACTACAAAGCCAAACTCTCTCATATTAAAAACAAAGAAGCAGATAACTAATGAAAAAGGAAGCATGTTTGCTTTCAGTTTCTTAGAGTAGAATTAAGGATAAGGATGAATAAGTTAAGTGAAGATTTCTAGAAGAGTATTGTGAAATATATAATCTCCAGTGATGCAATTTTCAATGTTGACATTCTGAGTGCTCTCAAATTATACAAGCAGACACGTGCACCAACACACATCCTTTTTAATGTGAAAGGTATTCAGTATATTTCTCTCAATATCATTATGGTCCATGTCCCTTCATTACTGTCTATATAAAAATAAAAATAGTTATGACTTACTTTGTGTGAATGTAAGGCAAAATAATTGATCTTTTTGTTAATTGCAATCTAAAATGCTGTATTTTTCCTTGTATGCTAAGTTGTTTGACCACAAATATTTGTTCAACATCCTCCCCCCCAAAATCACTTTCAATAAGCTTGAATAACATTAAAATTAGTTTCGTTTTTATATTGCATGTGAACCATATCATAATTTTTATTTATTCAGGTTGGCTATTAAGAACCTGCTGTGGGATGTTTGTTGTGTTTTCACGTTCTATCATCTTCCCTGCTAAAAGCACTCAGGAAAGAAACCATCAGAGTTTCTCAATCTGCATCAGGCTGAGAGACATTGCAACCAGAGCACTCATAGTCTTGATTTCATTCATTTTTATAAAACGCTGTTTGTTTTAACAAACATAAAAAAATGGTAGAAAATAAACTGCAAAATAAGTTAGTACCTGAAGCTATAGAAAGTAGGAGTTATTCTCCCTAAAGGAATTATTGTTACTCAGCAAGACATATTTTGCTTTTATTTATAATAAAAAATCAGTGACCCTGTGATTAGTAACAAGTTAAAAAATGACAACTGGTAATTCAAATCCACTTGTGTTGTGTTGCCAAGTAATCTGATGAAAATTGTTTTTATAGTCAGAAAATATCAGATAGTAAGGTACCTGAAAAATATTACAAATTCCAGTTACTTGCGGGAAATAGGATGCATTGACTTGACAGTATTTTTTTCATAAACAGTACTGAAATTGTGTGGATAAATTTAAAATAATGCAAACATAGAGTGACATCCATTACTGATGAGAGAGAGAAAAAAATTGGAAATTTTTTGAAAACAGATGGAGACTTAGTTTTGTTTTAGAGTACAGGTAGAAAAGAATCTGGGGGAAAAAAGGGAAAACATGAAGATATTTGTGTGAGACTTCCAAAAATTCTAAGAAATTGGCCTTGCCACATATATTAATATGTAGAAAATGTAGGAGACTGAGTAAGAGGAGGGTTTTCTGAAAGTTTGTACAAGTACCACATATTTCATTCTAGACATTTTCTTCTAAAGCATCAAACAGAATGAATTCAAAGATCACCTTCTTCCCCTCTTAGGAGATAGAATATTTTTCACTGAAACAAATGAAGGAGAATTTAGTCTTGAGTTTCTTAGACACATTGAAGGCAAGTATGAGACCCTTCATTGAAAATAAAGGGTCTGACTAATTTCTTGCTCAAATTAATTTCTTTAACTTGTATAAATCTAGCTTTAGGATCAATTCTGTCAATAGCAAAGGAGTTGGGGATGGACAATGATGTCAAGTCTCAATAGCCATAAGAATGCGAAGCTAACTCTGACATAGTTTTAAATGATTCTATTCTGATATAATATTTGAAGATGGTCATTACAAACACAGTTACATTCTTGAAGAAAAACCTACTGAGTTTGGAATGGTGCCTCTGACCTATACTAAAGAGGAAGAAAATGTAGGGCTGGAGGGGATACAATAATGAAAGATAACTTATAAGGAAATAAGTTATAATTCCAATAAAGAAAGATGACTTTTGACTATGTTCAAATAACGAACTATGTGTAAGTTTACAAAATGAATGATTTTTATAAAACAACTCCCACATCCTGAGTTCTACATAAAGGAACAGTGACTTGGCTCAGGGAGGAGGAAAAGCTGATTGGAGTTTAAGAAGGCAGGTGCACCTCTACTGTGCTTCCTTGTTTAAAATCGCTATATTGATACTTTTGCTATATAGGAGTTTTTCTTTATGTACAGAGTGTCCGTATAGTTCGGGTGCAATTTACTATGTCAAACTATTTTAAATTGCACCTGAACTTTATGTCCACCCTGTATTATTATTTTTACAAGGCCAATAATCTTTTCTTGTCAAAAACACAGTGAATAGGCTTTGTGGGCCATAGGAAAAATAAATGTTTTTATTAACAGATAGGTATTGGATAATGAGGGAAAATATGTATAATTTTGACAATATTAAAAATATAATATTAATCATGTGCAACTTTTTGTAATGCAGGCTGATCGATGGCCTGAATTCCTGACAAAGGCATACTTGCTTATCTGAAAACAGTTATTTCTGGGAACTCACTTGCATTCCCTGCATCTCTCTTCTGACACTAATTTAGAGTACTGCTCTGATAGTGTGGGGTTACTCTTCATCTGACGAAGCAGGTTAGAAATGTCATCTCTGAAACAGACTTTCTCAAATTCTCCAGAAGTTTTGATTTCCCTATTTATAAAAAATCATCAATAATGGTATCTACAGTATGTATATGTACATAGTAAAGACTAAATTGGTCATTCTTTTTATTTATTTGTAAGACTCCTTTATTTACAAATATTTTCTCAAATTCAATGAACTGTGTTTTTACTCTTAGAATGGTTTCCTTTGATATCCAACAGCTGTACTTTTGATGAAGTTCAGGTTATTGCTTTTTTACTTTTATCACTTGTACCTTTGGAAGTCATGTCTAAGAAACCATTGCCAAATGGAAAAGTCATGAAAAATTACCCATGTTTTCTTCTAAGAGTTTTGTACTTTTAGAGTCTATATTTAAATATTTGAATCATTTTAAGTTAACTTTGGAATATGATGTAAAGTAAGACTTAAATTACATTATTTGCATGTGAATAGCTGGTCCTACCATTTGTGGAAGAGATTTTTCTTTCCCCACTGAATGATCTTGACATCCTAATTAAAAATCAATTAACCATAGAACTATGAGTTTGTTTCTTCATTTGTTTTGACTATCAATTGTATTTCACAAATCTATATGTCTGTCTGTATGTTAAAACCTATACTGCTTTTTTGTTATTAAGTCATATACACATAGATCATGAATACATGTATGCATATGTGGGGTACAATGGGTTGATTTTGTTATACAATCTGCCTGTACTGTTTTAATTAAGGACTTTTACTATGCTTCCAAATAGGTAAGCGGCATCTCAATTATTTTATTCCTTTCGAGATTGTTTTGACTGTTTCTGGTTCCTTGAACCTTCATAATAATTTTAGAACACTTTCAACTTTTGAAGAACAAATACATTGGTATTATGAGAGAAAATACATTGATTACTTACAGCATTTGGGGAAGTATGTGAAGCATTTACAGTATTCATTCATGCAATTCAGTTCTGCCTAATTTTGTCTTATTTGCCATATTGACTTTTTTATATTTTAAAATTAATTTAGATCTTTAATATCTTTAAACAATGTTTTACAGCTTTCAGTGTGCAATTCTTGCAACTCTTAGCTTAAATATATTCTTAAATATTTTGTTCTTTTGATGCTGTTTTAAATATGTTTTCTATATTCCTTTCTTGCAAAATTCTAGGCTAGTATGTAGAATTACAGGTGACTTAGAATTGTAGAATCCCATATTTTACAATTTGGCTGAATCTGTTTATCAGCACTAATAGATTTTCTGTGAGTCTACAATTTTCCATGTATGTGTCATTTATAAATAAATATACTTTTTTCCAACTTAGCTAACTTTTATATGATTCCTTACCTAGTTACTCAGGCTAGAAGTTTCGTACAATGTTAAATAGAAGTGAGAAGAACTGACATCTTGGTCTTGTTCCTGATCTCAGGAGGAAAGCTTTCCGTCTTTTACTGTTATATTTGCTGTTATCAATGGATTGATCGTAAATGCTATTTACCAGCTTGAGGAATTCTCCTTTTATTTCTAGTTAGTTTTTATTATGAGAAGATGTTGGCTTTTAGAAATTACTTTTCTTTATAGATTGAAATAATTGTATGTTTTCTTCCTTTACTCTATGAAAGTAGTATATTTCATAGGTTGGCTTTTATATGTTGAATTGCTCTTATATTTCTGGAATAAATTTCCCATGATCGTTATTTAGAGTTTCCTTAAAATATGGTTCTGGGTTAATTTTGGTAGCATTTTTGAGTATTTTTGCCTCAAAAATGGCCTGTAGTTTTATCTTCCTGTGACGTTTTTGGTTTTGGTATCAGGGCAATGTTTGACTTACAGAGTGAATTAAGAAATATGCCTCCTTTTTAAATTTTTGAAGAGCTTAAGAAGAACCTTTATTAATTCTTCAAATGTTTGGGAATTCACCATTAATATCTCCTGATCGTGGTTTCTGTTGGTGGAAGGTTTTTGATTGCTGGTGCAAACTCTTCATATTTATAAGTCTATTCGGATTTTATATTTTTTCTTCTGCATTAGTAGTTTATGAGTTTCCAGGAATCTGTCCATTTATATAGTTACCTAGTTGTTGATATGTAGTAGTCTATAACATTTCGTTGTAATCATTTTTATTTCTGTAAAGTCAGTTTTAGTATATGAATATCCCATCTTTCATAACTAATTCTAGTTACCTGACTATTTTTCTTAGTCTATTTGTTTTTTCAGAGTGATAGTTTTTAGTTTGTTGGTTCTCTGCTTTTTTTTATCTACCTTCTATTTTGTTTATCTCCATTTAAATCTTTATTATTTCCTTTTTTCTGCTACCTTGGGTTGGTTTTGCTCATCTTATTCTACTTCTTTAGGTTTTAAGGTTATGTTATCTGAGATATTTTTTTCTTTTACAATCTAATTTATATGGATAAATTTCTTTCTGAGCACTGTTTGCATATCATCAAAAGGGATTTACCATGTTGTGTTTTCACTTTCAGTCATCTCTAATTATTTTCTATTTTACCTTGTGATTTCTTCTTGAACATTTGGTTGGTTAAAAGTGTATCATCGAATTTACACATATTTGTAAATTCTGTTTTCCTTATGTTATTGAATCCTAGTTCTAGTCACTGTTGGCAGAGAAGACTTTTTATTATTTTAATTATATAAAATGTTTTCAGTCAAGTGAGATTATTTAAGTAATCTCCTTAGGCAATGTCTAGGGAGAATGTCTAACATATCTTTGGTCTGTCTTGAAGAATTTTCCATGTACACTTGAGGAGAATCTATAACCTGCTAGTCATGAGTGGAATCTTCCATGTGTATCTGCTATTTGATTTACAGTGTAGCTCATTTCCCCTCTTTGCCTGTTAATCTTCTAGCTAATTGTTTCCCTGTTATTGAAAGTGGGGTAGTGAAGTCTCTGTTTGGGGAGAATCGCCTGTTTCTCACTTCATTCATGTTAATTTTCATTTCATATATTTTGAGCTCTCTTTTCAAGGGCATATATGTTTGTAATTGCTATATCTTCTTTAAAAATTGATGATTTTGTAAATATATTGTACATTTTGTATCTCTTGTATCTGCTTTAAAATCTATTTTGTCTGATTTTCTTATAGTCACATGGATCTCTTTGGTTACTCTTTCAGTGGTTTTAAAGAAAAAAACTGTGCATTCATCCCATTTGTATTTTGTATCTAATTATGTTATATACAGCACATCTTAGGATGTTATTTTTAAACTACATTTTTCCAATTACTGCCTTTTAATTGGATCATGTGATCTGTTTTCATTAAAGTCATTGCTCACATGAAAGGGCTTACTTCTGCCCATTTGCTGTTTTTTTATGTGTGTAAATTTATAATGTACAAATGTAATTTTGTAAGATGGATAGACTGTGTAGTGGTGAAGTCAGGATTTTTAGGGCATAGATCACCCAAATATTACATAGTGTACCCGCTAGTTAATTTCTCATTATTCCATCCCCACCCAGCATTGGCCTTTCCAATTCTCAATACTGTACTATGTGCACAGGTACACAGATTATTTAGCTCCTGCTTATAATAATGACATGCAGTGTTTGTGTTTCTGTGACTGATTTGTTTTACTTAAGATAACAGCCTCCAGTTTCATCTATGTTGCTAGAAAGACAAAATTTTATTCTTTTATGGCTATATAATATTCCATTGTGCATATATACTACTTTTTTTTTATTCATTCATTTATTGAGGGTAATAGCTTGGTTCCGTCTCTTTGCTATAGTGAACACGTCATTGGTAAACATATAGGTCCAGGTATATTTTTAATATATATTTTCTTCATTTGCATAGATAGTCAGAAATGGAATTGTTGATCAAATGCTAGTTCTATCTTTAATTCTTTGAGAAATCTTCATATTGATTTTTTTAAAGGTTGTATTAATTTACATTCCCACCAACAGTGCTTAAGAGTCCCCTTTCCTCCACTTCCTCTTCAAGTTTTGTTATTTTTTATCTTTTTAGTAATACCCATTTGACTGGTTTAAGATATCTCATTGTGACCTTAATTTGCATTTTCTGATGATAAATGTTGTTTGACATTTTTCATATACCTGTTTTTGTATGTTCAGTCCATGGGTTGAATCTTCATATCCATGAGTCCAAGGACCTACTGAAGAAAGAATTTCTGGAACCAGAAGAAGATAGAAAATTATGCATTTTATTTTTATTACTTCAAGCCTTGCCTTGGATAATTATTTGGAAGCAGCCATATATATGTAGTGTATCTGTGAAAAGTGGCCCATTTTTTATTTTGTTTCAAAAGTAGTAATTGCATTCTACACTTAGATTGCTACAGTTTCTGATACTCTCTACACATTTCCAGTGCTATCTAAAGCAGGATGGTTCAGTAGCTCCCTACCCTTACATGGTAAAAAGATAGAAACCAATTTCTCCTAAAAGATAATGTGGAAAGAAATAAAGGGGGAATAACTGAGAGTTTCTGTCCGTGTATTACTCTTCCTTCTCCTCATAAATGTTTTCTTTATTTGTTTTGTTTGAGAAAGACATAACTGATAATGAGACATTAAAATATCTCAAGTTCGAAAATATCTTTAAAATAATGCTTTAATGTAAAATTAAGATTTTTATCTAAATATCTAATTTAAGTGTGCTCTTCTCAAAATCAACTATTTCCACTCTTTAACTAATTCTCATGGTAGTTGGCATTTAACTCCAGCTTTAAAAATAACATCTGCATGTTACCAAATACAGATATTTCCATTTTCGATCTTGATACTATGGTGGATGTGGATGAAAATTTTTTCCAAGTAAATCTTACCTTTATATTTATCACACAAATTTTGTTTCAACCAGTTTTTAGAGTTTGCCTCTTTGACTATTAAATATTATTTGTAGAATAAACATGTCAAATTCTCCAGTATGTCTGTTTTGCTTTGTTTTAGAAGACTTTAGATTTTTTTTTTGCTTGTGCTAATATTTGCCTAATTTTGTGCCTAATTTTATGATATATCGTTAAATGACCACCCAATGCCTTATCATCCTAACACTTTGACTCATTACTATAATTTTAAGTTTTTGTTACATTAGAAGTGTGTGTGTTCAGGCCTGTTGCAAACACTGTATCTATGTTCTGGAACACACTCTCCTCTTGGGGCCTTCTGATCGTTCCCTCCAGGCCTGGAAGCCCTAGGTCCTAGATCCCACAGTTTCTTATCTCTTACTTTGCTATTATTATGTAGGATATCTTCTAAAGATTCTCTGAGAATTTTTATTATATGTGCATATCTAGAAATGTATTTATTTTATGGGTAACTTGATAATTCTGGGTTTTTTTTAAGTTTCAAAGATGACACAAGAAAATTATTTCTAATATCACAAATACATTTTAAATATAGAAATAATGGCAGACAAATATTTAATCTCCATCTATTACTGAAGTACTGCAAGGTGGATTTTGTTTTGCTAATTATTATCAACAGATACTAAATTCTTTAAAGCACTAAAATGTTTTGTAAAAGTTGTGAGTATCCACTCCATTGACATTATTTTTCATTCTGTGAATATATTTGGCAAATTTGCTGTTTCAAGAATCGACAGTCTTTGACCTTGAAAATAAAATAATTAAAAAAGGAAGTATGCAAATTACCAGTTATAATTAGTGTTTTCTGAAGATTAAGTATACTTTTACCATAAGGACACTTGCACTAGACTGTGATTTGCAACTCAATTCACAATCACCAAAATGTGGAAGCAGCCTAAATGCCCACCAACCCAGGAATGGATTAACAAACTGTGGTATATGTATACCATGAAATACCATTCAGTCACTAGAAAAGACGGCAACTTTACATCTTTTGTATTAACCTAGATGGAAGTGGAACACATTCTTCTTAGTAAAGCATCACAAAAATGGAGAAGCAACAATCCTATGTACTCAATTCTGATGAAAGGACAATTAATGACCAAGTACATGTTGGGGGGTGGGGGGTGGGGATAGCAGAGAAGGGAAGGTGGGAGGGGATGGGGGTCACAGGATGTGGGCCTTCTGGGGCCAGGACACAAGTATAAAAGGGTCTTTATCTAACAAATGCAATCAATGTAACCTGAATCTTTGTACCCTCAATTAATCCCTAACAATAAAAAAATTTGAAAATATTTACAATTTCAAATCGACCTACGCATTTATATGAGTGTTTTAAGTTGTATACAAACTTATATATATATATATACATATATATGTTTTATAAAGTTATATAAAGTTATAAGTTTTAGGTTGTATAAAACATATATATATACTGCCTCCTAATACACTGCTGATATTTATTTGTTTTTTCAAACACTTTAATGTTGAAAAATAATCTATTGATCTCCCATTTAATAGCTGCTCAAGTGTGGTCAACAATACCATCCAAATGAACAGTCTGCAGTACCATTAAACTAATTAAATAGTAACTCAGAAATAACATATATATATATGTATATAATACAACAAAAATTAATAAAGCAAAAGCTAAAATACTCCAATAACTTATGTGATTCACAGTACACTAATAATCAGGATAAATGTATATTGATCCCTACTTGTATGTGATATGGCTGAGTTAATCTGTCTCCTGGATTTCAGTCTATTTATTTCTAAAAGAAGGGCATTTGTTTACCATGTCCGGCATTTGGTATGTATTCAAAGGTTTTGAGTAAATACATTGCTGGTTGAAGAGAATGAATTATTAATGAATACAAAATGCTTTTTAAAGGTTTACTTCAAAGCCAAATGTCATGAGGAAAAAAACTGCTATTATTTTGAACTTCTGAAAAATGAATACTTTGGTGGGACCTGGTGAAACATTTGTTAACTATAAGCATAGAAAATCCATTTATCTCTGAAAAGAAGGAAATAGTAAGGGAGAGATCCTTCTGTTTTCGGTATTTATTGATTTATTTGCATGTGAACTAGGGCAAACAATCAGAAAAGTATTTAGGGAAGAACTAAGGACTAAAACTTACATTTGATTTTAAAACCCTGTAGTCTTTTTATCGTGTCTGCTTTGGGGCTCTTCTGTTTTGTGCTCTCAGGGCTTATGATACACTTGGTAAATGACATACTAGTTGGCATAATACACTTAAAGAATTTAACTTGGAAATTAGACTTTACCTTATGAATTTCTAATTCTCTCCTGAGAATCAAACTGTAACTTGGGCTAGAAGACTTTACCTGTGAATTCCTTCATACACAAATGCCCAGTAGAAAAACATTAAAAATGGTAATGTATGCACTGTTGGCCAAACCCTCTAGCTAAGTATAGTTTGGTGACTTGTATATTTGCATCTTAAAAAGGAGGAAAAAAAATTTCCTCTTATTATTCCATTTAATTTTAAAATTAACAAGGATAAGAATTATAAAATTGAATAATTGTGTACATTTAAGTAATAAAATATAAGCAGGATAAATACGCAATAAACCTATAAAAATTTTGTAATTAAGGCAGGAAAATTACATATTTGATGAAAATGGCATAAATAATAGATGCCACATATGTGAAATTCTAGAAATATCATGCACATTGATTGTTTTCCTGTAGTATACAATAATAATGATACACTTTCAAAAGTATGAATTAAGCCTAAATAAAATTTGCATATTATAATTACAATAGGTTGCTATTCAAATGATGGAAGTTCAAAAAACATAAATTAAATAATAGAAATTTATTTTCAAATATCAATAAATATCAATGGTATTTTCTTTATTTTTGAATGTTTTCTGAATCTTATTTGGTCTATTAGTATTTTCCAGAATTCTCTTAGCCATTCATGTAAACCTTGACATAAGAAAACATTCATTGCAAGCCTGTGTTCTGCCAGATAATGTTCTAAACACTTTACACACAAATCATCTAAGTCTCATTTAATTTTAAATAGTTAAAGTAAGATAGTAAAAACTAGTATTTCCAATTTGTACTAATAGGACTTTGCACTAATTGGTAACATAACTTACCTGCATTTATACCAAAAATGAACAAAACCAATTGACTCCAAAGTATGCTTCAATTCAAAATATTATTACTATCCTTTGTGAGTTTGCTTTATAGCATAGTTAGTGACATCTTTGTGATAATTTTGCTTTGGAGCAAAATTGCTTTGGAGCATAAAGTAAGAAAAACATTAATTGCTATCGATTAGGCAAATAAAGTGATTGAAATTTGTTTTCAGACCTGAAAAATAAGGATATTTTTTGAAGTAGAGAAAACAAAAAAGAGAATTATAAACAAAAACACACAAAATAATGTGTAGAAATTACAAAAACAAAAGATAGCATTCCACTTCCAATGAAGCAAGTTTTTTTTAAGTAATTATTATTTTCTAGCCATTGTAAGAAATTCTGACAATATTAAAAATGCAAAACCCTCAGGCTTCATCCATTTGGCTCTAGCTTGTTTCAGGTGCACTAGGGATGCTTACAGGCAGGGCACTAACATCCAAATCCAGGCCTGCCTGTCCCAGCTTCTGCCTGAGATGGTTGAAGAAACCAGAGTCATGTTCTAATGGAAACACATAGAAAATCATACATGATAACATTTAAAATATCAATAAGTAGACTATGCATAGGAACTGAGAAGAGTTTACTCCTGCTGCAGAGACTGTAGAGGACTTCAAGGAATAGACACCACTAGATAGGTTCAAGGAACTTAGCTGATTCTGTGTGGCTAGAACACAGGGACGGGGTGGGGGGTGAAAAAATGTAGAAAAGGAAGCAAATGTCATATTGCAAAAGACCTTTTTAAGCCTCAGAAAATATTACACAAGTAAAGTTAATGTTAGGCTGAATCTTAGAAGAATAGTAGAGATTCCCCAGGTAGATAAGAAGTAAACGATCAGAGAAACTTTGAGGAAATACACATATTTAGTGATTGTTGCAATGTGGAGTGAAGTAACAGAGAGTTGATAAAACTGGAAAATTAAGCCCAGCCACAGAGGTTTGAGTGCTATTAATAGGAAGGTAAGGGACCAAATTCCCTAGACCCTGGAAAGGGAATGCATATTTAAGTATGTTAAAAGTGCATCGATGGTTGATAAATATATATCAATATAGGCTGGGTGTGGTGGCTCAGGCCTGAAATCCCTGCACGTTTGGAGGCCAAAGCATTTGCTAAACTGTGAAGAATGTGCATAGGAACAGACATACTGGAAAAGGAAAAACTAGAGAGAAACATTGGTGTATACATAGATAGAAGCACCTTGTGTGATAAATCTTTTCAGATTCTATTTTAATTAAAAATTGTGATCCATATATATACAAATATATATATGTACATATGCATACATATATATATACACATTTCCTTTTATATTTGTATGTGATGGTGAAACAATATGAATATGATTGATAAGATTATGTGTTGTATCATGTATATAGTGTGTGAGGTCAGTAGTCCAGAAAGGCAAGTGTAAATAGTCCTATCTTCTTTCATATGCCTGCTTGGGTCTTTGTGAGCTTAAGTCTTCTGATTTGCTTTGGGCATTGGTTCACAAAAATGAAAAGATCTCCTTCCAACTCAAGGTCAGCTAGGGTGATTCAGCACATTTTGCCAACATTCTATATTGAGATTAAGAGCATTTCAAAGCTATTAATCCTTTTTTTTCTTTGCCTATCTTCTTTTAATATACCCTGTAGTTCAGTAGTTGGGCTCCATAGCTGAATTTGTGAGTGAAATACGTACGGAAATTCATGTGTTTTCCTAGCTTATAATTTGATTGAAAATATGAACTATGATGCAATGAAAAATTATTTCAAAGTTCAATACCAGAATATTTAAAAGAATCATTTTATTTTTACTTTCTTCATTAAAATACTAAATCATTTATTCCCTGATTTTTTTTTCTGGAAATATTTCAATTTTCTGGAATATAAGTCAATTACATAAAATATTTTAGGAGAAGGTAAATGCCATTAACTTCAGTTCCTCTATAAGTCTTGCCTAAACCAATTTTATATTGTGCTTTAGAGCATATTCTATCAGTTAACTATTATTTTTATAGGTATGCCTGCCAATGAGTTATTTTATAAATATTTAAGTTGCTGTCACTTTAAGAGAAAAAAATACATGTATATATATGTATTTATATGTACATATATATGCTTTTGCCCAAACAACTGCATTTCAAAATGATGTAAATCAGGCCCTATGACAAAAGAACATATTGTAGGTGAAAGATTTTATTTCTATTTCCCTTAAATTACATGGGAATATAGCTTGCTATATTTTTTGCTTCCTATAATAATTAGGATCAAAATTTTGATCCTAATCCTAAGTTCTTTCCTTACTTAGGAAAGAACATGAACTCTAAATTGGACTTTGTGTTTAGTTACATAAAATTCTGAAATTTCTTAAATACTATTTGATAACCACTTATTACAAAATCCTGTGGTGAAAATATCATAATTTCGAGAAATAATTAACATATATCATCTACTATGAATTGTTTCTTGACATGGAGACATCACTCACTCTCCACTTCAAATAACACTTACAATTTAAGCTCGGCACTCATAGCTCAGCAGCTAGGGTGTGAGCCAAATACCCTGAAGCTGATGGGTTCAAATTCAGCCTGGGGCTGCCAAACAACAATAACTACAACCAAAAAAAAAAAAAAAAAAAATTGTCTGGCATTGTGGGGGGCGCCTGTAGTCCCAGGAACTTGGGAGGCAGAGGCAAGAGAATCACTTAAGCCTAAGAGTTTGGGATTGCTATGAGCTGTGCTGTCACAGCACTCTACTGAAGGTGACATAATGTGACTGTCTCAAAAAATAAATAATTAAAATACAAAAAAAAGAGAAAATTATAACAGGTTTCTAATTTGTTTTAATAAACATCCCTTCAGCTTAGCAATAGAGAAAACATGCCTATGCAAAAGTAAATAATTTAAAAAAAAAATTTAAATTTAAAAAATCATTAGAAGTTGTGGTCTCAACAGGCCACAATGTTTCATGCTTGCAATTCCAGCACTCTGGGGGTGGGGGGAGGCTGCGGCAGGTGAATTGCTTGAGCTCAGGAGCTGGAGACCAGCCTGAGCAAGAAGGAGACATCTTTTCTACAAATAATAGAAAAAACTAGCTTGGCATCATGGTGGACACCTATAGTCCCAGAGACTCAGGAGGCTGAGGCAGGGGGATCATTAGAGCCCAAGCGTTTGAGATTGCTGTGAGTTACTATGACATCTTGGCAATCTTCCCAAGATGACTCTGTCTCCAAAGTAAATAAATAAATACATAAACAAAATAATAAATAAATAATAAAAATTAAAAAAATAAAAGATAGAATTCACTTCATGTGAAAACAAACTCAACAATAAAAACAGATACATAAGTTCTAAAAATGATCAATGAGCTTCATGGATTTCTGGTAGGTTTTCTAGTTCACAGTGTTTCCTCTCTAACCTTGTGAAATCTATTCTATATGGTACCTGACCATTGTAAGCTTAATGTCCTCATTTCTTTAGTTATTAATCATTTATTTTCCCTGAGGGATGGCACTAATATTGTGTATGGCAGTTACCAGCATCACCTATCTGTAATGAAGCTGCAGGCTTTATTCTGTACATTACTGCCGTGTGTTGCTAGGTGTTTTATTAGATGGTGGTCCTATCAGAAACAGCATGGGGCCTCTCTCTTCATCTACTCTCACTTTTTCACAATTCTACTATAATTCATTGATGAATAAAGGGGACATTTCAGATTTTTTAGACTTTCAGTAACTCATTCATTTCATAAACTTGAATAATCATCTCATTTGAAATTAATGAAATTTGAAAATGAAGCATAATATGCAATGTGTGGACAGTGATAATTCATTTACTAAGTTATTTCCTTTATGTCCCTATATTTGGTGTTTCTGACTTAATGATGTTTCTGGTGACCCAAAACAATATAATTATTGAGAACTTAATTTAAAAAATGCTACCTATCTTTAGACTGTAATATTTTTAACAAATTTTAACTGCTTATGGAACTTAGAAATTTTAAAATAACATGGGACAAGTGAGGAGATAGTGATCTCCTCATCAAACTGCAGCCATTTGTCATAGACACAACATTTTTTCCTTCGATTTATAGAGTTTAAACATAGAAAGACTGCTGCTATTCCAATATATCTGCTGTATGAAAGTTAATTAGAATTTGGGGAAATTCTGGATAATCTTTATGTTTCCTTCTTATTAGAGGCAGAAGAGTAAAAGTGATTCCTACTTCCTGCTCTCTTTTCCTGACTGTATCCCAGTGAAGGTGAAATGTCTGCTAAATAAGGGGTAGATAAGACTACAAGTGGAAGTAAAAAACAATTATTCTTGCATGTGTGTCATGAGGCAATAACATTATACTTGATTGCTAGAAAGAATAATTTGGTAGAGATTTTTAAATGTAAAATAGGGATGAGTGATAATTGTGTGTACCATGTGCCTGATGAAATAAAATGATATGAAGTCTTGGGTACAAATACAGTGATTGCATTTAGGTAGGAGATAATAATAGTTAGGTGTACCTTGTTGTTGCTGAGGAACGGGCCTGTTACCCACATCCCTGAGTTTGGCTTCTCTAGATCATTGGCATATATAATAGCTATGCTGTGGAGAGGTAAGAAAATCCTTGTCCTTTGTGGCCACTATTTCATTAAAGAAGACCAAAGAATAAGCTAGTCTATAAACATTCAGTCTTCTCCCAATTTAACAAACTTTCCAACTTCTATGCCAACCAGCCTGTGCTATTATTCAAATTAACCAGTTCACAGTGAGTCCCAGAGAAACCTAGCTAAACTCAACCTATTTGATATATATAAGCTGACACCTTAAAACTACTTGCCATGCATAAACTTCCTCTAACACATTCAGCTTGCTCTTACCTTGCCTTGGTGTGTAGCCCTCTGAGCAATCTCACCTAGTATCTTTCCTTATTTGGAGATGTAAATATTTAAAATAAAATTTCTACCGTTCATCTATTCAAATGTCAGTGTGTTGAGTGTTGGCATCAAGGAATCTTTACATCATATAAAACAACTGACTCAGTAAGCAGAATAGTATGGCCATGACTGCTGACTCTTGGGTAGGTTCTGGAGGGGCAAGAGGTATAGGGAGATAGGCTCCCTTAGCTTACTAGTTGGTTCCAGAACACCTCAAGCATCACCTGAGAGAGAATTGCAGCTGTTGACCAGCTAGCTTTATCCTTGTTGCTTCTGCTCTGTCTGTAGGTGCTGGCCAAGTCTCTCTTTACTCAACTTTCCTTCTGCTGAAGGGAGAGGATGAACCAGTTAGATACCAGAGGTTCACTTTCCTGGGCCAGGGTGTTTGGGTCACATACTTCATAATTCCTAAACCCTCGTGATATATGTCAGTTGCACCCCTGGAGACCAGTAGCCCACGGTCAAGCCAAATGTAGCCTCCGGAACAAGAAGAGAGACATCTCATCCTTGCGCCCTCCCCCCCCTGTGGCATATTTCTCCTGCAGGATGAAGCAGCTTCTCTATCCTTAGTTTTTTGCTAGATGCCATGATGCTGGAGATTATCCCCTCCTAGACACCTTGAATACTTGGGGATCCCCTTAGGATCAACTGAGTGAACAGCAACGGGAGTTCATAATCTATGGGAAAGACATTACCAAATTCATAACTGGTGAGCATCAGTGAAATGTAACTGTTTTCTATGTGTAGGATGTCCCTAATAAAGGACAAGATCAAAGTATCAGCACAATTGCCCACACATCAGGCAATCATTTTAGCGTTAGATTCCCTGGTCAGAAGAACAAAAAAAGTTACTCCATTTGCACACTTTTACAAACTATTGAGATATTGCCTAACAGTTTTCTCCTTAAGGGTAAAATCTCTGGGAATTTCTAGCCTCAGATATACCTAATATATCAAGGTCAGAAATCTACATATGCTAGGGCCACAATAAAAGGCCTCGCTTTCTGCCGTGCACTATCTCCCTTTTGGTTATTATTTACTTATATACTATTGGGCACTGTTTACCTTTTTTCAGGATCACAGATAGCACTAATAGCAACCAAAGCATTCATTTCAGTTCTCACAATATAGAATATACACCACTGGGCTCTTCAAAAAGATATTTAATAGAACTTTCTTCTTCCGGTAGTTACTGGATTAATTGAGAGAAATAATGATTTCCTCAAATACCTTTTTAAAATTCCTATTGGCCAAATGGACCCCAAGTGGGTCTCTATCTTGCCCCAGGACTTACTCTCTCTAAATTCAAAGCCCCTTTGGCTAACTCACATCTTATTTTTTTTTTTTTTTTTGCTAACTCACTTCTTATATAAACTTTTAAAGTAACCTTCTCAGAACTCTTTAATTATATATTGTCCCCTGGGCCAGCCTCCTGTTCATATGATATGGGACTCATTTGAGCCTGAAATTCGACCACTAAGAAAGCCTTCCTCAATATTCTGATTATGACTTGAATAAATCACATATCTGTCCTTACAATCTCCTCTAAGTAATTAAAATTCAAGCTTCAGGGGTGTCTTTACAGACAGTGTGAAATATGAAGAAGAGAAATAAGAAATTCCACTCAGTAAATATAATCACATGTATAAATAATAATGAAATCAATACCATATCTCATAATGATGAAAGCAGACAAACTCTCCTTGGTAATAATACACATCTGAGAAAAATCAACCTTAGGCACCAAAAGTCTGTCAAGGGCAGCCACACACAATCCTATTGGCTATTAATCTTGTTATGATCAGTCTGGGACTTTCATTGGTTTATAATACAAAGACCTAAGCTATTATTTCAACCTAACATAGAAAATACTAAAGTCACATGCTATCATGTTTAACTAATATAAACCTGGAAGCCCAAAGACTTCAACCAACTGTGTGTCACCAACTGAAGGGACTACTGAGGCAAAGGGCCCAAAGTAATTGGCTAAATTAGAGTCTGATTATAGGCGAATGCTGGATCTCTGAATCCACCCACTGTAATTTAATACCTTAACTGGAAAATATCCTAATATTAGATTAACTAAGTGTGGCCAAGTCAAGCTTTATTGTTTTGAATGTGATGAATATGGTCTCAATAAGGATAATTATTACCTGTCCCTTTATATTCTCTTCTTTACCACTGTTCCAGTTTTACCACAAATAGTCTTCACATTGAAAGAATCCACTTAGGCTTATAAATACAAAATTAATTCTCCAATGTAATATTAGATATTAAAAGACAGACTTTCAAACTCAGATCTGTTTGGATCGAAAACTCACTTATCATTCACTACTCTTTATGTCCTTATTCCACAATAAGTGCTGATATGTACATTAAGGGTGTTCATCAAATAAACAAAATACATATAAAATTAGTCTTCATTCTAAATGTAGAAAATGAAATTCCAAGGAAAATCTATTTTTCCAGAGTGTTAAGTTTTTGGCTAAATGGGTATCATAATATCTAATTCACATATCATATGCTACTATGTTCTATGGTTGCAGTCCCCACTCATAGGGGACTAGACTATGGACTGGTACTGGTCTGTGGTTTGTTAGGAACTGGGCTGCACAGCAGGAAGTGAGAGGTGATGCATAAGAAGTGTCATCAGTATTTATAGCTGCTCCTCATCCCTTGCATCATCCCCTGAGCTGCCTCCTATCACAGCAGCATTAGACTCTTCTAAAAGTACGAACCATTTTATAAGCTGTCCATGCAAGAGATGTAGATTGTGCCCTCCTTATATGAATATAATGTCCAACTTCCACCCCCGTCTGCAGAAAAATTGTCTTCTGTGAAACCAGTCCCTGGTGCCAAAAAGTTCAGGAACCACTAATCTACAGTATATTGAACTTACAGAACAATCAACTCATTACGTTTGCTTCTCTTGTCCTGAAATTATTCAAGCATTATAAATAAAAAGATTAAGATGCAGTTTCTCTTCTCTGATCTCCAAAATCCAATGGAATAGTTGCCATGGCAAGATAAGATAAACTCATTAGAAACTCCCCAAAAGAGTTATTACCTTAAGTAACACCATTTAGTAGTATTTTACTAGTGTGTGTTAATATACAAGAACAACAACAACAAAATGACTGTGACTTAACTTCTCTTGCTCAGCCTTGTTACTCCATTGATTCACAAAACCTCAGAATCTGTTTAAGTCTTTGTATAATTTGACATGGCAAAGACTGCTGAATTCCACAGTTGGAAATACATTTTTACCTCTATGTTTCCAAGTTTATGCTGTGTCCTCTGGTGCCAAGAGGAGGGACACCCTCTTGCTTTCCTGGGTATGAAAAACCATAGCCTCCTCTGATTCAGATTATTTTCAGTGCACACAAAAATACTCCTCAGAGAAAGTATCTTTGCAAAGTATGTGAATCACTGACAAGCCAATTGAAATATCAAAGTATCGTGAACTATTAAGTTTTTATACAGTCTGACTTGTTAAGTCCTAAATAAAATGTATGATTAAGTAACACTTCATACATGAAAAAAATATATAAGTAGTTGCATTTAGGGGAAGGGGGATATAAACATTAGAAACAATGCCAAATTTTAAAAATTATATTAACTGATATAAAAGTCAGAAAGAAGATTTGTTTGTGTATACGGTAAGTGTTAGCTGAAATTTAAGAGTTCTTTCAAGTCATATGGAAGAGGAGATTCAGAGGGGACTCAGCTACAAATTAACAATCAAGAGATGCAATGATGGAGGTTAAAAATGTGAGAATAATGATGTCGTTACAGTGGAGGAGCTGACAGGAGGGGAAGACTGATTACCTGTAACGGGGAAACTTCACTTTTGGTACATGAGAAGAAAAAGATCAAGAAAGAAAAGGAAAAATGAGGACAACATGAAAATTATAGTGATTTGAAACATCATGAAATGTTCTGTAGAAATGTTTAATACAACTTTTATCGACTGTGTCCATAATGAATTCCCACAAACAAAATGCAGCACCATTTGAATTGAGATAATTTCTTGGAAATGTTCAGATAAGTGCATGAACATAGGTGGGGTACGGTGGCTTATCCCTCTAATCCTAGCATCTAGGAAGGCAAAGTCTTGAAGCCAGGAGTTCAAGTCCAGCCTGAGTAATATACCAAGACCTTGTCTGTACAAAAGATAGGGCATGCAGTCCACTTGTGTAGGCCCAGCTATTTGGGAGGATGAGGCAAGAAGATTGCCTGACCCCAGGAGTTTGCAGTTTCAGTGAGCTATACTGATTTCACCACTGAAATTCTAACCTGGGCGACACTATCTCTAAGAAATAAAATACATAAAATAAAAAATAAAATAAAATAAAACTCACAAATGTAGTCACTAGTAATGAGCCGAGACAGCTTTTGTGCAGATCACGCAATTTACCATGTTATGCCAGCCAATATGCAACTCCCAGGAATGCAATAGACATTAGATTATAGAAGTAGGAAGAAGAATTTTTTTTTTTTTTTTGCATTTTGCCCATGTAATTTTCTTGCTGCAAATAAACTCCTGGCATCCTTTTCTATCCTCTCTTACTTCACTCAGCAGCGCTAGGTCACCCTTGGTCCTGATCCTGTCTGATTACTAAGCAGTATTCAGCACTTGCTGTCAGATGTTGTCGCTATTTTCCCAGTGGGTGCAGCCTGTGACCCTGACAAAGATGCCTCATACCACTGATCCATTTGATTGCTGTACTGATTTCTATGATTGTTGCCATCTGCTATACACATCCACAACATCAACAACAACAAAAAAAGAAAAGTACAGGGGAAAAAACCCTCACATCTAATGAAATCACTTTAAATTGAAGTATCTCAAATTATATATCTTATTTACTGCAACTCACAGACTGGAAACGAACTAAATATTCTAAACACATAAGAGTTTGTCAAAGAAGAAGTACACTTTGAATATGCTAGACTTTTGTTAGTGTGACAACACACAACATTACTGTAATTAGCTTTGAGCATAGGAGGTACATGTTTGGCTTTACCTTTACGAGATATAAAAGCAGCCCAAAAGGAATTCATTGAAATTCTAAAGAACAGAGTTTTCAGGAAAACATTTAATAACTTAATATAATACACTCTGATTATTCACCTCCCTACTAAATTAGGCAAAACACAAAACATATTTTTATAAAAATCTTTCCTTCAGGGCAGTGCCTGTGGCTCAAAAGAGTAGAACACTGACCTCATATGCTGGAGTTGGTGGGTTCAAACCTAGCCCTGGCCAAAAACAGAAAAAAAAAAAAAATTATCTCCTTTACATAAAAATGAAATGATAAGAAATTATTATTGGACATATAAAGAACTTCATTTTTATGACTCCAAATGACCTTAATTTTAGATGGTTATGTTTTCAGAAGCAGAAGGAATACTGAGTTCTGCAAATTCTCTCATTTTTTTGGTGGATTAAACACAAGCAACAATAGGTATAATCTAAGATCCTAAGTCTTTGTCTTTAATTTAATAAAACATAGCAAAGATTAGAAATCAAAATAGGAACACTCTCTGTGATAAAAAATTATTATTACAATTTTCTAAGAATAAGTGCTTGATAGAATTTACTTGCACAGCTATTAAAGTATAGCCTCCTTGAAATCTTACCTACATGTGATTTCTTGATTTGAAGAAAAGGTTTACTCTAGCAAGACAGAGAATAGAGTCTGTGGATAAAGCAGCTGATAACAAATTATATATTTATGAAGATCATTCATAATACTATCTAAATATATGCTTGGGAGAAATTATATTTCTTCCTTTTCAATTTTAATTTTAGAAATTGTTAATAATCTTAGTAGTAGTTACCAGAGAAAGTGAATCAGAATTACTTGGGGTTATTCCTAGGAATCAATATTTTTTCAGTCATCCCTCTTGTTGATTCTAATGTACAATAACCACGTTGTAAATAAATTCACCTATGAAACCAATTAAGCCCAGAAATTCTTTAGCAGTAACGCTCAAACTCTCTCTAGTTTCTTTCTTGATTATTCATCCATTTGAACATGGCTTCAATTTTCTCAATTCAGGGTTTCCTGGAAACCCATAAATTTATATGCATTGATTCTGGGGAAAAGTTCTCCGAAGATTATTTTTATGCTCTCTGCTAATTTCCTACCTTGCATTTTTAATATATTGTGCTTGAACTTTATAACGTTTCATTATGTTTTTCTTTATTGGTCTACCTATGTTTCCAGTGATTTGTTAGATTTTACAAAAAAAAACAGCCTGGATTTATTTTGTATTTCTACTCTTACTGTTTTCTAACTTATTAATTTACACTAGCTTACTCATTTTTTTCCTTCTATTTCCTTGAATTTAGTTTTTTTTTTCTTTCCCACCTAAGTTCCTTAACTCATTTGTATTTTTATTTTGCTCTCTCATCTGTACCAGCACCTACGCTAGAAAACAGAGTACCTGCTGGTGAGGGGATACAATACCCCACTAAGGCTGAAAAAGCTCAGGCATGTTCATAACATAACTCTTGAATGAAGCACATTTTAGCTAGCATATTATATGCTCTGAAATTCCAATTGCTTTCTTGTGTCCCCATAACAAACAGCAAAATATCTGAACTGACATTTTCATTGTGGCCCTTTCTAGGAGCCTGACATGGCTCACTGTATCATTCTCCACATGTTTCTTACCTTACCTGAAGAAGACAAGTCTGGGCACTCAAACCCGACTCTTCTGTACATATTTTTTAACAAACTCATTTTCATACCTACTATACACTGAAGTTGCCCCCACCCATCTATATTTTGAAATCTTATATGATCTAATTGATAATATTAAAAGATAGAGCCCTTGACCATGCAGACATACTTTATATATTCCAAATAAAATTTGCTTAATAAATATGTGATTTGAAAATACGTTCTCCCATTCTGTGAGTTGTCTTGATAGCTTCTTAATGGTATGATTTACAGCACAAAATTTTTCAATTTCAGTATAGTTCCATTTATCTAGTTTTTCTTTAGAAATTGTACATTTAGAGACCAAACTTTAACATACTCAAGGTCATGAATATTTCACTTATGTTTTGTTCTAAGAATTTAACAATTTTAGCTCCTACATGTAGATTTAGGGTACACTTCTGGTTAATTTCTATGCGTAGTGAGATGCAGGTATCTAACTATTCTTTTGTCTAACCAGCTGTTCCAATATTCTTCATTGTGTGTATTCTACACTGAATTGTCTTGGTACCCTTATTGAAAATCAATTGACCATAAATATCTGAATCTATTCCAGCGTTTTATATGCTTACTGTTACTCTAATACTAAACTGTTTTAATTAGTATAGCTTTATAGTTAAGTTTTCCAATCAGTGAATACAATTCTTCCAACTTTTGTCATATTTTTCAACATTGTTTTAGATAGTATTACTTCTCATATTTTCATATAAATTTTAATTTCAGAGATAAATTTTATTTTTTCATATAAATTTTAATTTAATTTAATGTCATTTCACAGAGAAGAAGCAACTCAGATGTTGTTAGGAATTGTCTCAAATCTGTTGATCAATTTGAAGAATATTGTGATATTAATGATATTCAGTCTAGGGTGGCGCCTGTAGCTCAGTGGGTAGGGAGTCAGCCCCACACACCAAGAGTGGCAGGTTCCAACCCAGCCCCAGCCAGTTAAAACAGTGGTGACAACTGCAACCAAAAATAGCTGGGCAGTGTGGTGAGGCACCTGTGGTCCCAGATACTCGGAAGGCTAAGGCGAGAGAATAACTTGAGCCCAAGAGTTGAAGGTTGCTGTGAGCTGTGATGCCACAGCACTCTACCAAGGATGAAAGAGTGAGACTCTGTCTCAAAATAAAAAAAAAAATGATATTCAGTCTATAGTTTTATTAGTGGTATATTTTTCATTTCTACATAGTCCTGAATTTTGTAAACATTTTATAGTTTTTAGTGTACAAAATTTTTCCTTGTATTAAGTTCATTCATACGCATTTTTATGCCATGTTACATGAAATTTTTTTTTTTTTTTTTTTTTTGAGACAGAGTCTCACTATGTCACCCTGGGCAGAGTGCTGTGCACAGTAATCTCAGTCTCTTGGGCTTACCCAATTCTCTTGCCTCCGCCTCCCAAGTAGCTGGGACTACAGGTGCCCACCATAACACCTGGCTATTTTTTTGTTGTAGTTGTTTAGCTGGCCTTGGTCAGATTTGAACCCGCCACCCTTGGTGTTTGTGGCTAGCACTATAACCACTCTGCTACAGGCATGGAGCCCTTACATAGAATTTTTAAAATTTTAATATTAAGTAGCATTTTTATACATTGACCTTGCATTCTATAACCTCAATAGATATGTTGATCAGTTCTAATAGTTTCCTTTTGGTAGCTTCTTTAAAATTTTATAAATACAGCATTTTATGAGCTACTAATAGAAATAGTTCAATTTCTTTTTTTCAATCTGTATAACTTTGATTTCTTTTTCTTTTTATTTGCCCAACTTCCCAAGAAGAACCTTAAACATAATGTTTCACAGAAGGAAACATTATATTCTTATTTCTTCTTGAATTTAGACCATTCCATTGTTCTTGACACATTCACATCTTCTGAAATCTTTAATTCCAATTTTTTTATTCTTTTCTTTCTATAGTTGCCGTATTTTCAGATTTCGTTTTCACTCCTTGATCTTAGGGAATTCCTCAAGGTTATATCCCAGGCTTTAGCATTATTTCTAGCTCTTCTTTTTGCTATCATTGACTTTCAAAATTTCTCAGCACACTAAATTTCATCTTTACAATGATTAATTTTAAATACATGTCTCCTGGGCTTAATACCTTTTTACTCAAGAATTTTCAATCATACAACTTCCCCTAAACTCTAAAAGGTACATAAAATTAATATTGTATATCCAAATATTACTCTTGAAATTACCTTAAAAAACTGTCCTTCAACTCTATCTCAGTTAAAAATGAATTTTCTGTTTGCTTTCCAGGACAAAAATCCAGTATTCGATTTTTCTTAAGTAGTAAAGCTAAACACATCTATTAACAATTTCTGATGGCAATATAAAATGTTATTGAATTTAATTTTCACATCATTCACATTTCATCAATTGTGTCTACATTTTTTTAACTGTAGTGTTAAAAAAAAATAGACCATATTTGAGTTTCTGACATTTCATTCCCAATATCGTCTGTTCCAGAATGGTGAGAGATCTTTTAAAATCTGAAAATATTATGTCATTCCCTTACTAAAACTTCCCAAAACGCTCTATGTAATTATGTTAAAAATCATATTCAATAGCTTTACACATGAACCTAGTGTAATTATTTTTCTTTCTCTTCTTTTGTTATATTCTTTTGATTTCTTCAACTTGTTTTAAAATTAACTATAGTCCTAAAGCAATGTTCAAGACCAGCAAAATAAATTGTCATCACTAGATTCAGAAAGTTATTAATATTTTTTTCAAATTTGCATGCTCTCTCTCTTCACACACAGACACACATTGGTGAAAACTTTTAAAATTATCTGTAGATGATATGACAAAAACATTCATCCCTATATATTAAAGTGTATGTTTCCTAAAGACTAAAATATGGTCCCACATAAATCCAATATGCTAAACACAGTAAAATTTTTAGCGTTGATTAAAAATAAATGTGAATATCTAACATAGTACTAATACTAAAATTTTATCCAATATCCCAATAATGTCCATACTAATGTATGTGGAAAGTTGGCGATAACAATCTCTGTGCATACAACTGCTTTTGCTTCTTTTCTCTCTCTGCTTCCATCCAGAGAAAGCAAAATGTTAGCCTTCTCATATTTTCATTTTTGCTTGGAGCTGAAGTGGTAGGTATTATTATCCCCCTCTGACAATTTTTTCACATAGATAATTTTCCCACTTTCAAGCATACATACTCTTCAAACCAGAGTATTCTATTTGAAAATTATTGTGGAAAAGAAGTCATTAAATTTTGTAGCTTATTTTATTTTCATTTACTGTTTCTGGGTTCAAGATAGTTTTGACTGTTGGGGATCTGCTGTTATCTTCTTACTTAGATACATTTTTTGTAATTTTATTTTTGCTACCAGTTATGTTTAATGCCTTTTTAATTGTCCCCGTATTTTAAACATTTATTTATATTATTTTAGATATGAACACCTGGAGATTTTGTGATTTGGATTACTTTTTAAACCTAATTATTATGTCACCTTTTACATTAGAAATACATGTAAGGTGGCTGCATATTTAAGGTGGTGGGAAATATGTATAAGAATTATAATGAAGGGCAGCTCCTGTGGCTCAAAGGAATAGGGTGCAGGCCCCATATACTGGAGGTGGTGGTTTCAAACCCGGCCCCAGCCAAAAACTGCCAAAGAATTCTAATGAGGGGTAAAATAAGAAAAACCATAAGACTATTTGAAACTTTATCAATAAAACAATTATCAAATTAGATTTTGTTTAGTGATTGATTTATTATATTTTCTTTCTTCAGATTATCATTATTATTATTTTGCAGTTTTTGGCTGGGGCTGGGTTTGAATCCATCACCTCCGATATATGGGGCCAGTGCCCTACTCCTTTGAGCCACAGGTGCCGCCCACATAATTATTAAAAAATATTATTTTCACCACTTTTCATAACAGTTATATATTCAATACAGAGGGAAAAAAAAAGAACTTACTTAAAATTTTGGAAATTGCTTTCAGCACCTACATCAGATGGCATAATATTTCACAAATTGTGACAAGTGTAGGTCTGTAAAAATTCTAGTTACATTCAGAAGTTGCTTGATGACACAATTCTCTATCCAAAGTCTAGACAACTTAAAAAATTTTAGGAGAGAAAAAAAGTATTAACTGCAGTTATAAAGTACTCAAAACCTATTATTCCTTACTTCATATCACAGCACATGGCTATCTCTCTTGTCACCTACCTCCAGGCAAAATTGCACCTAATCTATCAGAGTGATGAGTCTCTTCAATTCTTAAAATCCTTCTGGGAAGTAGATATCTATCGCAAGTTCCCTTAATGTCAAGAAAACTTTTAATCAAGAAGTTACTCTCTGCACCCAAAGCCTCTAATACATATTAAATACATTTTGTTTTCATTTAACTCAAACAGAAGTATCTCCAATTAAACACACACACACACACACATTTGGCAAATTACATTTTCTACCCACTAAAGTTGTCTAAAGTAAAATTAATCTGTAGTAACGTTTTCAAAAAAGAGAAGAATGACATAAAAGTTGTAGTTTAGAAAATGGTTGCAATTATAGAAAACCGCTAGAAGAACATTTGTCAGAAAAGACTTAGAGGTAGAAGAAGTAGAAGTAGAAAAACCACAGGATATTTTGAGATAATTTAAAGATTATCTTAGAAAAGAAAATTTAGCAAAGGAATATATGTAGATACACACATACATACATATACACAGATTTGTGTATGTATCAATGATTACATATTTATATCCTATTTTGCTGTTACAAAAGTAGAACATGCTTATGGCTTTACTTTTTTTCATATTATTTACTAATTTAAAATTAATATTACTGTACAAACATGTGATGACATATTACTTAGTAAAGTTTAACATTACTTCAAATGTTGCTTATTTGATTTAAAAAGTTCTGGATGTCACACCTAAATTAATTCAACACTAACTAAACATTACTTTTTTTCAATTTACACCTTTCTGAGCCTCTGATCTTTCTGTCCAATATACATCTTATTAACTACGATATCATAGACATTGATATCACTATATATCATAATTTAGCACTAAAAACTCTTGAAAGCAAAATTGGCAATATCATGACATAAAAAATATCAAGTAAAGCTATTTCCTTTTGCCCTTTTAGACACCAAGATGTCTCAAATACTAACTTAATTATGCATTGTCAAATTATAAATAGCCTCTAATTACCAAAATCTCTTTCCATAAAATGAGTAATCAATAATTCTAATGAAAGTATTCATGGTTGAAATAGATGAAAGAAGACATCCAAGTTGTATAATATAATAGATCAATGTAAAAGAAGTAATAAATGAGTAATAGAAAGAGATCCTTTTAAAAACCACATCCTTGCAGAGGCTTCTGCTCCATTGCAAAATATCAGCAATGTTATTCAAATTACCCTGAATCAATAAGATAGTATTTGTCTTGATCAAAATAAATTAGAAAACTCTTTTTAATAGAAGTTGATAAGATTATGCATTGTTGTCAATATCATATAATGCATTTTTCAATTTTTAAATATGAATATGTTTAACTAACATTATATTTAATGCATAATTAAATTTCATAAAAATATTCTTAAAAAGAATATATGTATTTTAAAAATTTATTCATTTTTATGTTTTGTTATTATTTAGTTAAGGCATGTACACTACGTACAGAGTTGACATAAAGTTTACGTGCAATTTAAAATAGTTCAACATAGTAAATTGTACATGAACTTTATGGATGCCCTGTATAAAAAATAGTGAGCATTACTTGTAATAACCTTGTCTTTAGTGACTTTACAGTTCCTGGAAATAGAAAATATAGTACTTTAAAATGTCTGTGAAAATTGAGATGCTTCAATACTGATGGTAGGAATGTAAATTGGTATAGACATTATGAAAAACAATTTTTTTTCCACAAAAAAAATTTAACATAATATCACAATTCCATTTTTTGGACATATAAAGTAGAACCTCTGTAAATTAAACACCCAAGGGACTGTAACAAGCTGGACAATATATAGAAGTAGTCAACATAAGGAATGTGGCCTCCTGAACTAATACATATGTGTACTGCATGTCCAATCTGTGTAAATAAGGTCAACTTAAGGAGGTGATCAACCGTGGAGGTTCTACTGATTATTGAAATCAGGATCTAAATTTTATATCTGCATTTCCATGTCCATTGTATCTTTATTTACAAAAGCCAGGATATGAAAATAACCTGGTGTCCATCCACAGATTAATGGATAAGAAAATGTGGCATACTCATCCAATGGAATAATTGAGTCTTAAAAAGGAAGGAAATTCTGCCATTTGCAAAAACATATGAGAAATGTGGGGTCATTATGCTATGTGAAAAAGCCAGTCACGTAAGGGCAAAACTATGTGATTTCATTCATACGAGGTACCTGTAATAGTCAAAGTAGTAGAAAACGGAACCCGCTACAAAACATTGTCCCTATCGTTAACAATACCATGTGTTACTTCAAACTTTATTGTGAACAAAGATCTCATAGTAAGTGTTAACTTCACACTGTATGAGAAGTAAATAAGCATAAAATCAAAGGGACACAAAGAAACTTTTGAGCTGTTGGGTGTGTCTCTGTCACCTTGACTGTGGTGATAGTTATCATGGGTGTTTGCATATAGTCAAACTCTTCAACATTGTACACTGAATGAAACCATTAAAGTTTGTTATAAAACATTCTGTAACTATATGCTGTATGACACTCCCTTAAGAAAACTAAATGCAATGAAGGGAGAAAATAAAAGGTGTTGAAAAGATAAATCTTTTTATTAAAATATATATAAACATATATGTATGAATATTAAAAATTAAATTCGGGATAGTGTCACCAAAACTACATTATTTCGTTCCACATATGTATATGTGTAAGTTTTGTCCATAACAGACATTGCCAGGGATCCCATGGGAAAATGATCAGTTATTTGTTTCAGAGAATAGCTGTATGCAGAAAATCATTTACCATACACTTAATAAAGGCATTATATTCCAGTCTATGCTACATGCTGTTTACTAAATTAATACCGTAAAGACCGAAAGTTAAATGAGGCCTACAGACAATAAAAATCAATAATATTGTATTTAAAAAAAAAACAATGTTGTAGGTACAAGTTATTGTGAAAGAGCCTAAACTTAATCTGGTAATGTTACAGTAACATATTGTAATATACTGTTTGTAATGTAGTAAGTATTGTAATGATACAATAAGAATCTGTATAAGCAATATCATTTAAATTTACTCTTAGGAAACAGAAAACAAATAATCAGCTGGTATTTTTTTTTCTGAAAAAGAGAAGAAAAATTAAAAAGCAGGAAGAGAGAGAGAGAGAAAGAAAAACAAAAGCAAAGAAAGGGAAAAAAAGAAGCAAGTAAGATGAAAATAAGGGAGAAAGGAGATTAATCATTACCAAAGTAAAGATTTTAAAAATACATTGGTTTGGAGCAAGAATTATTTTCAGCATTTAAACTGTAAGTGGCACAAATATTACAATCACAAATGTGTTTATTTTGCAAATGTAGTTATAAACACGACTGGATCATTCTATCAATTGTAATGACAAGTTATGTCTAAAATGAACCCGAAACACAGGAATGAAAGCTTCGTATTTTTACAACTCATATGTAACCCATATAACTAAGTTGTCTTATATTACATGCCAGTAGTCATAGAGCAAAATGTTCTCTCAAATCAAACAGGAAATTGACAGAAAATTTAACTTTCCAACTCTGAGCAACTTGATGACAAAGAGCACAGCTGATTTAAATAATGATTTCATTTACATAGTAAGTGTCTTTACTTTTAGAATATTTAACACTATGAAAATTGTAACTGGATATAATATTTTGCCCTGAAAATCTTTTATAAATACTTTATTCACAATAATATCCTATTCCAAAGAATATATAAAAATACAAATGTTAGAGAAGGTTGGAACTGGAACCCCATTCTAAAATAAGCAATCCTCTACCAAGCTGCATGATTCTTAAGCATTTGATAGGTTAGGCCATAGTGACATGTGTGAAAAAAAAGAATGATGTTCAAATTGATTTCATAAGACAGAAAATGTAGCTAGATTTATAGAAATATTAGTTTGGGAAAATCCAATTTATAAACCATACAAATCTTACCCATGTTTTAAATCATCATTCCAAATACATACTACATTCTCTTTTGACATAATCAAATATAATTTTGGAATTTCCAGATATCTTTGAGTCAAAATGATTAGGTTACCTGTCCAACAAAACAGCATCATGAAGACAATGCTATATTTTGAACTTGAGATTTATTTTTCATTGCCAAATTCTTCCTAGATTAACATGTACTATCTATGAATTGTGTTTTCCTAATTAAAAACTAGGCATGAACACTCTGCATGAATTTAGTAGGAAAATATACAAGCCTAATTAAGAGCCAAGGAATCTTATTAATGCAAATTTAAATCCTAAGAAAATCAGTTAACTGGTTGGTCTTTGAAATGTCTTCATTTTTTTGACCTTAAAATGTCTGTGAGTGATATATATTTCTAAAAGTAACTTACCCAAGAATAGCATTACTATGTGCTTCAGCATATTCAAACATAACTCTCTGATTCAAAATCAACTGAAATGGGGAAAAATAGAACCTTGGATTTTCCTCAATTTCCTTTATCTTCCTACACAATGGACTTTTGTTAACTGTAGTATTGGCCCAAGGTTATCTCTAAAATGCATTTGCCAAACAAAATGCTCTGCTTAAATACTTTAACTATGACTAGTACTACTAAAGTGATCTGGGTGGTATTTATACTATACTATGGTATAGTATAAACCATAAATAATAGAAATTCTCTTGAACTATTTAAGGTTAATCATCATTTCTTCAGTGATAAAGCTAAATCCAGTCAACACAGGCCTTCCTCATCAATTCCATGCTGTCATTCTGTGGGTTTAGTTGCGATGACTAAAATTTCACTATGGGAACAATAAGCTTCCTTAACTGGTATTGCCCTAGAAGTTAATATTTTCAAAATGATGGAGGAAGATAAGAAACCCCTAAGGAATTTTTTTATGGGACGAGCTTAGAAAAACTGCACATTACTGGGCCCTGTTTTCCTTTGTTGAGGACTCAATTATATGGCGTTTTAAACTGCAGAAGCCACAGAGAAGAAAATCCAACTATATGCCTTATAGATAAAGGAAATGGGATTATAGATATCTAGGCAATCTTTGCCAAATTTTGTTCATATTATTCTTCTTATTCAACCAAAAAACTATATTCTGCCCTCCTTACCTGATAGAGGGACTAAAATGACACTATCGTACACGGCTTGACCAATATTTACACATAATTTTTTTTCTTTCTTTTTCTTAGAGAGAACAGATTTTATTTTATTTATTATTATTATTATTTTGCAGTTTTGTCTAGGGCCAGGTTTGAACCCACCATCTCTGGTATATGGGGCTGGCACCCTACTCCTTGAGTTATAGGCACCACCCATAAATTTTTTTCATTAATTTTGTATGTGGCTCCCACACTTCACTGTTCTATAGTAGAAGTCTTCAAAATATGTCCAGTGGTCCCCTATTTTATTTTTAATATAATACTTCATTAAAACATAACTGCACTCATTTGGTTATATATTGTCTATGTCTACTTTGCTACTATCATCACAGACCTTTATAGAGGTAAGTAGTTGTAACTGAGACCAAATGGACTAGAAACCTAAGATACAGTGTAACCTATGAGAAAAAGTTTACTGAGGAGTGGATTAACAAGCTGTGGTGTATGTATACTATGGAATACTATCAGCCACTAAAAAAATGGAGCCTTTACATCTTTTGTATTAACCTGGATTGAGGGGGAACACAATCTTCTTAGAAAAACATCATGAGAATGGAGAAGCAAGAATCCAATGTATTGTATTCTAATATGAGGGCAGCAGATGAGCTACCCACTCAGAGGGGTGGGTAGGAGAATGAGCAAATGGGGAAAGGGGAGGAGGATAGAGGATGGGGAGTCACGAAGTATGCCACACCTCTTGGGGGTGGGACACAATTATAAGAGGGACTTTACCTAACAAATGCAATCCGTGTAAGCTAATTCTTTGTACCTTCAATGAACCCCAAACAATAAAAAAAAGTTTATTGAAGTCTATTCTAAATAAAAAGTTATTGCCCAATATACAGTAATAGAAAGATACAAAATAATGATGTATATCCCCCAAAAGAACTTATTAAAAGCAAAGAGAATGGCATATTTGTCACTGACAGGCATTTCTATAATTACTACTTTGGCAGAAAACGAATTTTTGGATTTGATCTTGAATTTGTTATTTGTGAAGAAATTTCTTATCCATTGCTTTCCAATTCTTCTGGGTGTACTCTGAGAGTTTTGTTGTTGTTGTTGTTGTTGTTGTTATTTTTTTGTTGTTGTTATTCATGTTTCTTGGCCATACCCAAGGAGAGTAATTGGGAGTTTATTGTCCTTGGGAGCAATATACCATTCTTATCTCATTTACTGTCATATTAGCTGAAAGACCATATTTCATTTTAGTGAGCAAAAAGAAAAAATAAGATATTATTCATTTAGCAAGCTATATTAATTACATTAGAAGTTACATTAGTCACTTTTCCTTGATTTTGCTATAACTCAAAATACTTTCATACTAGCAATGGAACAGAATAAAAAAACCTACAAATAAAGTTACATATTATAGCCAACTAATGTTTGACAGAATTGACAAGAACATACAGTGGGGAAAGAATACCTTTTTCAATAAATGGGGGTAAGAAATTTAAATAGCCATCTGGAGAAGAAACAAACTGCACCCCCAAATAAAATCAAGATTGATTAACAAATTAAATGTAAGACCTGAAAGCATAAGCATACTGGAAGAAAATCTCGGGAAAACTCTATAAGACATTGTTCTCGGCAAAAAAATTAATGATTAAGAACTCAAACAACACAGGTAACAAAGACAAAAATACAAAAATAAAATATAATTATACGAAAAAGTTTTTGCACAGCAAAACAAATAATCAACAGAGTGAATAGACAACCTGTAGAATTGGAGAAAATGCAATAAAATCTCCATAGTTGACCACCTCCCTACACTGTACACCTCCTTAAGTTGATCTAGTTTTCATAAACCAGACATGTACCATATGTACATGTCAGTATAGTAGGCCTAGTTCTTTATGTTGATGATCTCTACGCGCAGAATAGTTTGTTACAGTCCCTTGGGTGGTCAACTTAAAAAAGTTGTACTGTATTGAAAGCTGCACATTCAACAAGAGACTAATATTTAGAATATACAAGTAACTTATATGCACAACAACAAATATAATCCCATTAAAAATTGGAAAAAGGCATAAACAGTTATAAAAAGAAGACATACTAATTATGAACAGGTATTTGAAAAAATGCTCAAAATCACTAATTATCAGATAAAGGCATGTTAAAACTGAAACAAGATATCTTACACCACTTAGAATTGCTCATAATAAGATGACAAAAAAAGAACAGATCTTCTGGTGAGAATGTGGAGAAAAGGAACTCAAAATTTGTTGGTGGGACTGTGAATTAGTAAAACTGCTGTGGAAAATAGTATGAAGTTTTCCCAAAAAATAAAAAGTAGAGTTATCATTTGATCCTGCAGTCCCACTACTGGTATCTAACCAAGGAAATCATTACATAAAAAGACATCTGCACTCATGTATTTATAGCAGCATAATTCACAATGGGAAGCATATGGAACAATTTTCAGTCCATCAACAGAAAATTTGATAAAGAAAATGTCAAAGCAAACATACAGAGTACATGTTTTCTCAAAGTCTTAGAAGCTACCTATTAATAGCTTGATGGCCTCACTGTCCAGATGAGTCAATGGAGAATTTAATAATTTAGCTTATTCAACCTTTCAGCAACTATTTATGAGTAAAACTGAGAGAGCATCTTCATTTCTTGCTTTCTCTGTGCATAGGTCACTTGATGTGATGGTTGAAATTTAAAAATAGTTACATTTTAAGTTTTAATAAAACTTAAAATTCCAGAAATGTCTTTTGGAAAATGGATAAACAATATTAAATTTATTCATGGTTATTATTAAAATTATATTAGAAAAACTCATTGGGGGCCAGTGGCTTGAAGGACAAGCAGTCATTGGCCTTTATGAAAAGTTGGCCCCCTGCAATAAAATAATTATATCTACAATGCCTTTATTTGTATAGGCTGAATGTTAATTTTTAATCTTGCTCTAATATAATGATCTTTTTTGTACCATACAGACATCTTGCTAACTTTTGCCTGAGTGATATGATTTTCCCATAAAGATAGTCCTTGTGATGGCATTGGTAAATTGAGAAATGCTATTGATTATAAAGAATTCATTGACAAGAATAAAAAAAAATTGATTTCAATATAATATACTGACAAATGGCCAAAAATAATTATTACAATAATTCCCCAAATTTCCTATCATTGATATTTTCATTCATTGGTTATAGAGAGAAAGAAGTTACAATAACTCCTTAAGCCATTAAAAAAATTATAGTTTAAATTGAAGGAACTTCCACTGTAGTCATAGCACAGTATCTCTCTCTTAGTTTGTGTTGTCCATTGAGTGCTGTAAATACATACCATCTATGGAAGTATATGGCACAGCCCATGGCTGCCACCACTTGTCAGGGCCCAGGACTGGCCAGGTCTCTGGCTGGCTTAACTAGGTTTTAGACTCAGATGGCCAAACTAATTTGCTTAGGAACAATTTCTCTTAGGTGCCGGAGGGCTATCTACTTTAGCAGGAAATAGAGAGAGAGAGTCTTAGAGAGAGTAAAGCAGTCTTAGAATAGATAGATCTTAGTCTTTAGTAGAGCTTGGTAATCTTCAGCAGAGAGATGCTATGGTGGCATTAGGAGCAGAGACAGAGTCAGAGTAAGCTGGTCAGTGATAGAACGTGCATGCTCCCTATTGCCTTCTCCTCCAGCCTAATGTAAGGCTGATCTTGTGCGTCTCAACACCACAGGTGTAGAGACTGCCAATTCACCAATGCTCTCATCTCGTGAGCTCTCATGCATGTTAGGAGAGCTAAATCTCTCTCCATGCCCTTTTCACCAAGGTGTTCCATTATTGAGCTATACAGGTATTTCTTATAACTCTCACTCCTCCTAGCCATAGGCTATATGGGGAGCTACAAGTATATCACTGCCTGCAGGAAAAAATTCAAATTCAAAAAATATCTTTTCAGTTTAATTTATCACATGTACATTTCTTGCTACAGACATTTTTCAATTATATGGGATAAATTATCATTTGTTAATTGGTTAATGACTTACTTAGACAATCTGGCTTACAATACATGTTTAGTTATAGTTATTTGTATTTAGTTATATGTCAACTATATTGACATATAATTTACATACATTAACAGGAGAGTATTTTAAGGCTTGATGGATTTTTTATACACACACACACACAGAATCTATTTATAGATAAAACTGGAAAACATTAATATCCTACCCAGTTTCACTGTTGCTTTTGTCCTGGTGAATACCCTGCTCTTAACATAGCAACCATTAGTTATGTTTTGTTTGGGTTTGTTCTATGTCTTGTTTAAAAGCTAAGATTCAATATTTTTTTCTTTCATTGACTTCTGAATTCTATGAAATTCAATTTGACAAGAAACATTTAAGTTGCCTCATTTATTCCAAAAGTTGCTTCATATCATATGTTTTGTTTTGTTTTATTTATTTCAGGTTAATGTGAGGGTACAATTAGGGAACAATATTTCCATTTGTTAGGCAGGGTCCCTCATGTAATGGTGTCCCGCACCCAAAAGTTGTGCCGTGTGATCTTCATTGTGCCCAGTAAGTGGGAGCACACCAATTCCCTCTCTGCTCCCCTGTCCACCTTCTTGGAATCCTACTTCCTCCAACTTGAATTGAATTGAGTTTTTCTCATATGGGGGCATATATTTGATCATCTACTGGCTTTCTATAAGTATTGCGTATGTTGGATATTTGCTTTTCCCTTCTGGTAATACTTTACTAAGAATGTGTCTCAACTCTATCCAGGTTAATACAAAATATGTAAAGTCTCAACTCTTATGGCTAAAGAGTGTTCCATGTCATACATATACCACAGTTTATTAATCTATTCCTGTTTGATGGGTTGAGATACTTTCCACATTTTGACAATTGTAAATTGAGCTGCACTAAGCAGTCTAGTTAGTGCAAGTGTCCTTATGGTAAAAAGATTTTTTTCTTCTGGGTAGATGCCCAGTAATGGGATTGTGGGATCAAATAGGAGGTCTAATTTGAGTTCTTGAGTTCCATACTTCCTTCCAAAAAGGTTGTACTAGTTTGCCATTCTCACCAGCAGTGTAAAAATATTCCCCTCTCCGCATCCATACCAGCATCTGCAACTTTGAGACATTCTCACTGAGGTTAAGTGAGATTTCATTGTGGTTTTGATCTGCCTTTCTTTGATGATTAGAGATAATAAGCACTTTTCATGTATTTCTTAGTCATTTGTCTGTCTTCCTCAGAGGAAGTTCTGTTCATATCTCTTACCTGGTCAGAGATAGATGGGATTGTTTGGTTTTGTTTTGTAGATTAATTTGAGTTGTCTATAGACCCTACTTATCAAGGCTTTGTCAGATTCATAACATGCAAATATCTTTCCCCATTCTGAAGGTTGTCTATTTACTTTAATTGTTGTGTCCTGAGCTGTGCATAAGTTTTTCAGATTAATTAAGCCCCATTTGGTGATTTTGGTTGTTGTGATTGCTGATGAAGTCATCTTCATAAAATAGTTCTCTGAGGTTGACATCTTCAAGAGTCTTTCCCACTCTTTCTTCTAGGATTGTGTATTACTTAATTAAAATCTTTTATCCATCTTGAGTCAAGTTGTAAGTGCTGAAAGGTTTCAGTTTCAGCCTTTTACATGTGGTTATCCAGTCTTTCCACCACTATTTATTAAATAGAGATTCTTTTCCCCATTCTATGCTTTTGTTTGGTTTATCAAATAGCAGATGGCTATAAGAAACTGGTTTCATTTCTTTGTTTTATATGCAGTTCCATAAGTCTATATCTCTATTTTTGTGCCAACACCATGCTAGTTTGATCACTGTGAACTTGTAATATAACCTGAAGTTTGGTAGAATGATGCTTCATTTTTATTACTAAAAATTGCGTTGACTACATAAGGTTTTTTTCTGGTTTCTTTTGAAATAAAGAAATTAGTGAAATTGAAATCAAAAGAATCATTCCAAAAATTAATGCAACAAATGTTTTTTTCTTTTAAAAAGATCAATATAATCAATAAACTTTGACCAGATTAACCTGAAACAGAAAAGTAAAATCTAGGTGGCACCTGTGGCTCAAAGAAGTAAGGAGCCGGTCCCATATGCCAGAGGTGGCAGGTTCAAACCCATCCCTGGCCAAAAATAAAAAAGGAAATTTAAACAAAAAAAAAAAAAAAAGAAAAAGAAAATCTCTAATAACCTCAACTGAAATGATAAATG
Source organism: Otolemur garnettii (assembly GCF_000181295.1). Classification (NCBI taxonomy): domain Eukaryota; kingdom Metazoa; phylum Chordata; class Mammalia; order Primates; family Galagidae; genus Otolemur; species Otolemur garnettii. The sequence continues at coordinate 4,510,901 of NW_003852435.1, forward strand.
GTAAATAACAACAGATACCACAGAAGTTTTTATGTCTACTATAAGAAACTCTGTGCCCAGAAATTTCACAATGTGGGGGAAATGGACAAATACCTGGAATCACACTATCTCACTAGACTTATCATAGAAGAAATAGATCTCTTGAACAGATCAATATCAAGCACTGAGATTGCAGAAACAATGAACAAGCTTCCAACAAAGAAGCCCCCTAGACCAGATGATTCCACACCTGGATTTTGTTAAACCTTTAAGAAGTGTTTGTACCTATACTGCATGAACTATTCTAAAATATTGAGAAGGAAGGAGCCTTTCCTAACGTTCTATGAAGCAAACATCAGCCTAATACCAAAACTGAGAAAAGACCCAACTTAAAAGGAAAACTACAGACCAACTTCACTAATGAATATAGATGCAAAAATACTCAATAAAATCTTAGCCATAATTACTGCTACATATTGAAGAATTTATACCTCACGATCAGGTAGGCTTCATCCCAGGGATACAGGGCTGGTTTAACATATACAAATCCATAAATGTAATTCACCATATTAATAGAAACATAAACAAAGACCATATGATCCCTAAACAGATGCATAAAAAAGCATTTGATAAAACTCAGCGTCCTTTTCTAACAAGAACATTTAAGAATATAGGTATAGGTATAGGTGGCACATTTCTTAAATTGACTGAAGTCATCTATGGCAAACTGACAGCTAATATACTGACGAGAATAAAACTGAAAGCTCTTCCTCTTACATCTGGAACCAGACACATCATATGTTTTAATATCCATAACAATCAATGGCATTCACCCTTCTGTAGAGTTATATATCCACCTGAAATAATTTTCTTTCTGTCAGAACTTCCTTAAACATTTCATGTAATATGTGTCTGTTGGTGGTAAATAATTTCAATTTTCATATTTCTAAAAAAATCTAATTTTCCTCATTTTGAAAGATTTTTTGTATATAAAATTCTGTGTTGCTGTGTTTTTTGTTTTGTTGTTCATTGCTTCTTGTGTTCATTGTTTTTGATAGAAATATTCTGTCTTCTTTTTGTTGTTGTCGTTCCTCTGCTAATAATGGACTGCCCATCCAACCCTGTTTCCATTTAAGATTTTCTTTTTATCACTGGTCTTAAGCAATTTAATTATGAAGTGGCTTGGAGTAGTCTTCTTAACATTTTTTATCTTATTTATTAGTTAAATAACTTGTGCATGTGAGGATATAATGTGCATTAGGATTAGAAATTTTAGATAGTGTTTATTGAAATATTTGTATGTGATGTTTTCTTTTTATCTCCTGGGTTTTTTTTTAACCAGCATATCAAGCCATTTTAAAATGTATTATAACTCACTGATTTTTTTAGTTCTATTTTTTCTTGCATTGACTTCAATTGCTAAACTATTTTTAATTGTACAAAATGAATATGAAACAAACCAGAAGATGAAGAATTCATTTTTTTTTTTGATGGGGCACAATATTTTGTTCTTGAATATCTCTCTAGTAATGCCTAGAACTTAGAATCTAAAGCCATATTTATGTGAATCAGCTCTTCATTTAAATAACTGTAATTTGGATAAATCACAAACATTATTGGTGCCTTAATATCTCTTGATTAATCTTTACTACTAGTAAGTATTAAGATCCTGAGTCTTATCTCTCTTAGACATCAACCTATTTGTTGTCTGATGTTTCAATGTTGTCTTTTATGAAACCAGGAGTTACAAATGTCTTGATTTTCAGATAATTACTTCATCCCTTTACCTTCAATAAACACAGAATTAATAAAATATATTATCTATGAATCTGCTATCCAATCTTTTGTTGCTAAACATTTATTCTAGAAAGATGTATTTTGACAGCCATTCTCTATAACATTCTGCACTTGCTCGTAAATATGCAAAAGAGTAAACATACAATTATAATTAACTTGATGTTCTGTGTCTGGAAGAAGATCAGACATGCAAAATTTTTCTTTTTTTTAATAATGTAATGCAATAAGTTTTATAATAAATGGCTGTGGAAAGTATTTGAGTTAGTCTCTGACTGACTCCTGCTTTCTTATCATCACTTCAGTTTTGATAAGCCAGCTGTTTAGCCATGGAATGAGCAACAAATACAAGAACAGTGATTGCAAATTACTCATTGGTGACTAGAATATCAATATGTTTCCTATGGGGGTTAGGCTTTCGCATTAGCTATACTCACAAACCAATGCATGCTTATTGCTATCAATGAGCCTGAGCAAGTATTAATGTGTACATTTTATTATAAATAATTAAATTTATTGTAAATTATGGATAAGTTTATTAGCATTATCATCAATTAACAATTACATGTAAACGTTACCCACAAAATGCAAAATAACAGATTTTCAAAGTCCACTTTAAAATATATGATACCTACCATTGAAGCAACTTAATGAATGCTTAATTTATAATAATTTTATTTAAACATAAGTCTTAATATTTAACATAAAGGTTCACAAAATAACTTATGCTTATAACTTATGTTTTCTACTTGTTTAGTATGTTAAAAATAATTCTTAGAAAATAAAAATGAGGCAATCGTTTTTTAAATTTTAATTTATATGTTTTGATTGGTAGATGTTACATTGTCAAATAATGGTGAAACCAAAATTCAAAGTCTTTGCAACATGGACCTTATTTTTCAGCAGATCTGTGTTTGAATCTTGATTTTAAAAGAATTGAGACTCAGGTACTTCAATGGTACAATGTTAAGCTTAATATGTAAGTTGGTCAAGATAAATATGTTAAGTTGCCTGATAAATCTAATATGTGTTATATATTTAGTTAATAACTATTATTATTAAACTCTTTTAAAAGTACATAGATTTATCTTTTTACTTAACAGAGATTTTTTTAATAGGAGAAATAATTTTTATTAGACAAATTTTTGCTGTTTCTCAATATTTATTGAAATGAAGCATAAATCATATAAAATAAAAATTAAACATAATGCTGAGATGTATTCAGATGATTAATATGCATTGTAAAATAGTCATATATCAGGACGTTAAGCAATCATTCATTTAGTCAATTGAAATTTTATTCATTGAATATATACTATATGTTAGACACTAACAGAAGGATCTGAAATAGGTAAAGGATCCAAACTGACATTTTTTTTGCCTTCATGGTGCTTACATTCTAGTATTTGATAAATGTTGTTTTGAATACTAATAATAATTAACACAAAATGTGCAGTACACTAAAGGGTGCATCAAGACAAGGACGAAAATGAGACTCTATAAAAGAGAATGGGAGATATTCAAGGGAGGTGCAATTCAAAATAGTATTTCCAATTAGAACATGTTAAGAAGCTGATATTTGAGCAAACGAGGTGGTGATATGGCTGTCTGGAAGAAAGATATTCCAGACAGAAGGCAGGTTTTATAACATTCTGAGAATAGTTTTTAGGTCAAGTTGTTTAGAATAAAGAGAGAAAAATAAAGATATGAGATAAAGAATGTAATTATGCCTCAGTGGGTATGGAGGGCTCCCAATTTATGTCCCTGGAGGCCACTGTGAGGACTTGACCTATGGAGAGAGTGAAATGGCAAGCCTTTGGAATGTTTTTGTTATAAAAGGGACATGAGTAAACTTAGTTTTCACAAGGATCTCTCAGTTATACGACGTATAGAGCATGTCTCCTAAGATAGAAACAGACCGCTTATTTGGGGGCTATTGCAGTAATGTGGGAAAGAAGTGATGGAACACAGAGCAGGACAGCTAGGTTATAAATGTTAGTAATGGTGGTGTATGTTGAGATGTAGATACCCTTTTATAAGTAAAGAAAAAGGGATTTCCTGATGGATTGTGTGACAGAGGATGAGGGTAATATTTTAACTGATATACAGCAAGAAGAGTTGAAATTAACTCACAATGTTGTGAATGGAGAAAGGGGAGGAGGATTATGAGTTTAATTTTCAGCACATTAAGTTTGAGGTATCTATTAGATGCCCAGGTGGGATTATGAGACTGGTGGTTAGGTTTATGACTCTAGGTTTAGGAAATTAGATTTGGGCTTGGAATATGTAAATGTTATTTCAGCCATGAATTGGAATGAGATCATAATAAAAGCAAATAAACTGGATAAACAAATTGTGGCTTGCTGTTCAATGGAACATTAATCATCAGTCATCAAAATAATGGCTACTTATTTGTGCAAACACATGGAAAAATGCAAAAAAAAAAGTATGCTAAGCAAAGAAGACAGACACAGAAGACTAGAGTCTTCAAAATGAATTTAAAGTGACTAAAAGGGTAGCAGTGGTTGCTAAGGCCAGGAATGATGATTTTACTGGCAAAGAACATGAAAAAAAACTGAGTTTGATGGATACATTCTATAATTTGTTGTATTGGTGGTTATATGAGTAGATTTTCAAAATAAATCAAATTAAGTAAAATATGGATGTATTTTATAGTGATATAAAAGTTTACTTGACTTTTAAAAATCTAAAACAGAAAAAATATATAAACACATAAAACTCCAATATTTGAGGCATTTAAAATAATATAATGTATCATCCTGTGTTATTATTTTTACTTTATTATGCTCTTAGATATTATCTTGAGCTAGGCTACCACCACAGAGCCATGTACCTCAAACGTAACACCAGTGCATGGAATTGGAAAGTGTGATTGACATTCTGTTGCACACTCACACATCTATTGTCATTGACAACATTCTAGAATTTCAAAGACCACTTTAAAATGATTTTGCACTCTATGAACAACAACCATGCTTCCGCTATTTTTATAGACTATCATGCCTTTTCCAATGTGATGCTAGCATTCATGTAATTAATGCAATCTCTTGAGAGGATGTTACGCTACACATTACTGCCATAATTCAATTCAACATTGGAAAATAATACAAAATAAAGTCTCTTAAAATGTGTGCACATTTTCTCACATCCCTGGTATTATGGAAGGGCATCTGTATTATAAAAAATGCTAAAGAGAGTTCCTCAGGATGATGGGCAGTGACTTTTGAGAAAAATAAAAGCATTGTAAATGGGAAATATGTAAGTAAAGATAAACTATTTCTTTTCCTCTTTTCTCTAGATGTAATGATTGTTGAGAGAAATAACTTAGCATTTAATTTTCGGATTTATAATGGATGACAGGTTACAAATAGTAAGACTAGATCATAGGACAGAGGTGTTAAATACAATTATATTGTTAAAAAGTCTTTACATTTTACATGAAGTAATGCATTATTAACTTTACATAGTCTCTGTTAAATTATGGATAAACACACTTGTCCCTAGTCTAACTGTAAAACACATGCATATAGGCATATATATGTAAAATATATAGTTAAAACCCCACTAGTGGGAATAAAACAGCATTTTAAAAATCATTGAAAGATTATTTAATCAAAAAATCAAACTAGAAATAAGAAACAGAATACACCTGATGGAAAAACAGAAAAAATAATTTTAATATTAAATTTAAACCCTCTTACATCAATAATTATATTTACAGCCTCCAATTTAAAGGGAAGTTAATATCATAACACAATAATTAATTAAGTGAGGTGAACGCTATATTAACTAGTTTGATGTAAGCATTCCTAATTGTATATAAAATCAGCACATTTTACCCCATAAATACATCATTGTATATATGATCTATGTGTTTATGACTTGATAAAAAATAAAAAAAATTAAGGGAAGTTAAGGAAGCAAAATTGAAATAAAAAAATTAATTATACCTTGAATATGCAAACACAGATGGAGTGTACAAAAATGGTGGAAAAATTGTACTCTGAAAACCACATTGGGAGGAGTTTGGTGCAGCCATTTTTATACTGCACTAACTAGACAATAAAGCAGTGAGCAATACTAAAGCTGGAGGCGAATTTCTTATATGGTAATAGGGACCATTAATTAAAACAATTTGCATCTTGTACAGGAGTTTTAAAAAGATTGAAGTAAAAATGGACTTGAGTTTCAGAGAAAAAATATACAGGTACATGGACATATTGAATACCGTAATATCTCTCTCAGTAATTGATAGAACAACTAGAGAAATAACTTGGTAAGGACACCACAGATTAGCTCAATTAGTCTACTTAACTTAATTAGTAGTTATAATAGTGCACCCCTAAAGCACTGAAAATTTCTAAAAGCATATGAAATGCCCATCAAGTTTGACCTTATTCTGGAATGTAACATAGGTCATTGGAGTTTTCACACTTCAAAATTGTATATTGTTATATCACATAAATAAAAGGGATTATCATGAAATATTTAAAATCTATAAAATCTCTACATATATGTGGATCTTATGGCATACTTCAAAGTAAATAATAACATGTATCAAATAATATGTCCCAAAGAACAGTTAAAATACATTTTTTAACAGAATAATGAACATAATGCAACAAAATTTTTGGCATTGATATGAAGTAATGATTAGAAAATATATAAATTTAAACAATTTTATGATGAAAAATAAAGATCAGATATCTAGCTTTTTAACATTAAAGCTAGAAAACGTGACAACTTCAAATAACTTGATAATAAGTGAAAGCTATTGAATACCAAAAGAGAGAGTAGAGGCAATTAAATGAATAATGGTCACTAAACATTTGGCTTTTAAAGAAAAAAGAATTTGAACAATTGATAAATTTCTAGAAATGTAGATCAGGAGGAAAAAAGATACAACAGAAATAGGCAAAAATTTGAAAAGACATTTCACAAAAACTTACAAGTGATCAATAAGCACATGAGTTGTACTCAACACCCAACACCCAAAGCCATTAACACAATGAGATTACCACTTTACTCCTTCTGGAATGGTAAACAATTCATTACAAGTGGTGACCAGGATAAGGCATGAATTAAAATTTTACATTATATTGGTTGGATAAAAAACATTATTGTGGCTCAGTGAGTAGGGCACTGGCCCCATATACCGAGGTAACAGGTTCAAACCTGGCCCCAGCCAAATTGCAACAAAAAAATAGCTGGGTGTTGTGATGGGTACCTGTAGTCTCAGCTACTGGGCAGGTGGAGGTAAGAGAATAGCCTAAGCCCAGGAGTTGGAGGTTGCTATGATCTGTGATGCCACAGCACTCTACCAAGGGCAATAAAGTGACTCTGTCTCTAAACAAAACAAAACAAAACATTATATATAGAGACATCTGACATCCCCTTATATATTTGGAAATATACCTACTCTTTGACCAAGCACTTCTACTTTTATACATACTGAATCCAGAAAAAATGTTATCTGTTAATAAAAGTTTTGCACATTGATACAAAAAACTAAGATCTATAGCTTTATTCATAACAGAAATCAACTCCTAATCTTTAATAGAATGAATAAACTATCATATCTTTACTAAATATAACATAACAATAAATAAATAACAATATTTGATACATGAAACAAGGAAAAAATATCAAAATAATATTTTAAGTAGAAGAAGCCAGTCACAAAATAATACATTATTTTATTGCATTTATATGGACATGAAGATAAGCAGTACTGATTTATAGTAATAGAAATAAAATGTTGCTTTTTCCTAAGGAATAGCTGAAAGAATCACAGAGAAATTTTCTGTGGTGATAGAATACAAACTGTTCTATAAATTTTGATTGGAGTATTGTAATATTTTTGCCAAAAGGATTCAAACCACATTCACCAGTGGAGTTTGCTATATATAAATCAAGACTGAATCATGATGAAATTCAAAACCAAAATAGACCAAAAGCAAGTCTTGAGATCAAAGTCATAACAAAAAGGCTCTCATCAAAGAAAAACCAAGGACACACAGGCTTTCCTGCCGAGCTCTGCCAAACATTTAGAGAAGCTCTAGTACTAAGACTACTCAAACTATTCCAAAAAATCTAGCAGAAAGGAAGTACTCCCAAATTCATTCCATAGTGCCAGTACTACCATATCAAAATCAGACAAAGACAGCCAGTAGAGACCAGTGGAATATAATAAGGAATTGGGATATAAATCCAGACATCTACAGTGAACCAATTTTCATCTATGGTGTTGAGAGCAAATATTGGGGAAAGGATTTTTTTTCAACCAGCGATTCTGGGGAAACTGCATATCCATATGCAGAAGCATGAAAGCACACTCCTCCCTCATCAAATACAAAATCAACCCAAAATGTATCAAGAACTTAAATTGAAGACCTGAAACTATAAAATTATTTTTAAAAATTGTTAAAATTTTATAATTAACATTTATAAATTTATAAAATAAAATAATTGAAATCTAAGAAAATTCTTCAGAACATTGGTCTGGGCAAATACTTATTGAGTAATACCTCCAAAGCACAGGCAGCCAAGCAAACATTGCTAAACAGATTCATATCAGGCTAAAAATGTTTTGGGGAGCACAGGAAAGAAGCAACAAAGTGAAGAGACAGCCCACAAAATTGGTGAAATTATTCTCAAACTACCCATCTGACAAAGGATTACTAACTAGAATAAATAAGCATTTCAAACAATTCAATAGGAAACAATCAAAAAGTAGCATAGAGATGGGAATAAAGTGAGTATTGTTAATAGGTATGAAAATATGGTTTGATAAAATTTATATGATCTCATATTTGATAGTACAATAGGGTATTTGACAGTACAGTAGGGTACTATGAAATACCAGAACAATAAGAATGTTCATAATTTAAAATAACTAAAAGAGTGGAATTGGAATGTTCTCAACACAAAGAAATGATAAAAGCTTGAGGTGATGGGATTTATTACCCATTGTTGCCTGTATCAAAACATCTCATGTATCCTGTTAATATATACAACTATTATGATAATTACACTTGTAAAAAAATTAAAAACTATATGACTTTCCAGTTAGATTTCACACACATTCAATCCCCAATGGCATCTTTCATATTTTCACAATGCTACATGAATTTCAACTTTTATTATTAGGTTCCCCATCAATTAGACAGAGCTAATTAGGCAAGCAATATTTTAAAAATTATTAACATTTAATTGTTGATAACTATAATCAAAACACAATTCCACTGAAGGCAGTGAAAGAAAAAAATCTCTTCTTAAAACATTGATTGACATAATTATTTCATTTTTCTTCCACTTTAATCTTCATTAAGTGTTTCTTGTTTTAACATCTTTACTGGATATAAAAAATGGAGTGTGGAGGTCATTTTCTGTGACAGGATCACTGAACATCCACTTCAACAGACCCTGAAAAGATTAAAATTGCCATTTTTATAAGTGTACATTGACAGAAAACTGTCTAATTTTGTTTTGAGAAAGTATTTAACATTATATTGCCCATTATGTTAGTATTGAAGATTGAAATATGGTAGATAATTTAAAAGCCCTCAGTGTCAATTTTATGTCACCTGCCAATTACTACATATTGAAAGAAAAATGAATGACATACTATTTTGAAATATATTCAATATGAAGATTAATTTTGGATGGTAACTTTATCTAGCATGCATTTTTCTTTTCTTATAGTTGATTGTAAGGTAGAAAGTAATTGTGATTTATGAAATAGGCTATTGAAATTTCATCCCAATGTTCTTACCAAATAAATAAACCACCTTTTAATGGTTCATTTTTTTTTCATCTTCCTGCATATAGCTTTGTCTTGTCTTGTGAAGTTAGATTCCATGAGCACTTTGAATATTAAAAATAATTTATTACTAGTGTGACTCTACTGTGGTAATTTGCATTCATCTTTCCCCTAATAGGTAATTAAATACAATGATGTAATTTCCTTTTTTTTTTTTTTTTTTTTGCCAGGGGCTGGGTTTGAACCCTGCCACTTCTCTAGTAGATGGGGTTGGTGCCTTGCTCCTTTGAGCCACAGGCACTGCCCACAATGATGTAATTTTTAACATGCACATTTATTTTACCTTATTTTGGCCAACAAAAGCATTCTGCAAGAAACAGAATAAACCATGTCAAAATACCATGTCAGAATAAACAATGGTCAAAATTTGACCATTTTGTGTCAAATGAGAAACAAATTAACTAACTATGGCTGGCATGTTAGGAAACTAACATTATAACATTAACGTTAACATTATTAACATTATTTATAGTCTCCATGTAATAATTCTAATGCTAAATAGGTTCATTTATGAATTTTATTTTTAATTGCTTTCTTTTATGATAAGAAGTCACTTTTTCCCCCCTTTTTTGTGTGCTTTGTTGCTGCCTGGGGGGAAGCTGCAATGTGGTAGACTTGGAATTCTTCAATTGGGGCAATCTGGCAGACAAAAAGATGGACGGTATGATAAATTTACGCACAAAGTTTCTATCTAGAAACCCAGAGAGATGGACACCCTCTCAGCCCATAGCAAGGCAGTTAGGCTCCACTTCCAACCAAATTCTCAAGAGCGTTTTATTGGGGTCTTGGGGCGGGGGCGCGTATATATGCAAGGTAAAAATGTGAGAAATTAACAGTCTCATGTGTCAATTAAACAGGCAGTCTTTGGTTCAAGGAATAGGGCTATCAGGATGAATGACAGTGGAGCACTAAATAAGGGGATCAAACAATACTATGTTGGGGCTTAAAGATGCAAGTTACAGCCCATGGTTGGATAGCTGTAGCTTGAGGGCAATTGCCACCTGCTTTCTAAGTTTATTAATATCTTGTCTTTGTTAAGCTACTGATTTCTATTTGTATGTCTCTCTTTCAGAACTGTCTGTTCAGATATTTTGCCCATTTTTAAATTGAGTTAAAGAGATTTAAAAAAAAATACTTTCACTCTTTCCTAGAGTAGAAAAAGTTTATATCATATAAAATAATAAAGAGAAATCTCAATCAACTCTACAACTTATAAATCTTGGTTTTATTGTGTAATATAATTAAAAGTTGTATCCAGAAAAATTTATTTGGGGATTGTATATATTATAGAATTATACATTAAAGCTGACAAGACTTAGAGTTCTTTGGTGAGAAAGTTTTTATTTAAACATTCAATTTTTGAAATAGATATATAACTATTAGGCTTTTCTACTTCTATTTGTATCAATAGAAGTTTTTTTTAAGTAGTGTTTGTCAGAGTATTTTTGCAATTTTATTTAGATATTTGAAATTGTTTACACAAAAATTTATATCCTTCTTGATATCTTTTCCATAAGCTCTGTAATGAGTTCTCTTTTTCTTTCATGACACTGGTTGATTTTTTGCCTTAATTAATTTTAAGTTTGTAAATGTAAATATTCTTTTCAAAAAACTAATATTTGCATTATTAAAATTACTATTTTAAAAATGTTTTTTTTTTTTAGTTTTAGTTCTAAATATGAGCTCTATTGTTATGTTATATTCTATTATTTCAGTTAAATTTAATACATGCATGTAGCCTTGTCATCAAATAGATATCTGTGGGAGTTTCACAATACACCCCAAACCGTTTCATTGCCTCTATCTCCGTATTATAGTTTGCCTCTTCGACTAGTCTTTGTCATCCTGACTAAAAACAGAGCATGTGGAATTCTGTATTGATTTCCAACCCAAATCACCACTGTCACTGAAAATACAACAGGGTGTGGAATTCTTTGAGCTCCACTTGAATTTGAGCTGCCCTTTAGGTAGCAAAGATTCTCCTTTTCACGGCTTATGTGGCTCTGATGTAACTATGGTGTTGCCGGAGCAGTTGGCAGGGGATAGAGACAACCTCAGACCACAAATTCACTGACTCCCTCTGTTCTTTCCCAAGGTTCTGTTGTTTCTATACATAAATGCTTCTCAATTTGCTGGATTCTTTGGTTGATTTCTCAAGCCCTGAAATGGCTATTTTTCAAAATTTTATCCAGTTAAACAGTTTTTTTTTTTTTTTAGTTTTTGGCCAGGGCTGGGTTTGAACCCGCCACCTCTAGCATATGGGGCCGGCACTCTACTTCTTTGAGCCACAGGTGCCGCCCTAAACAGTTTTCAAATGAAGTTATTTGTCAAGTTCTTCCTCTGCTATAATGAGATTCCTCCCCCTAAAAACTTACATTTTTAAGTATAGGCTACATCTCTGTCAGTAAGTAAAGGGAGACAGAAAAACCAAGAGCAGAGCACAAATGTCCTTGAACTTCCCCATCTTCAGGATGCAAAAGAAATATTATGAAGTAGTATTTTTTTACCCCAAAGTAGCATGAGGTTTGGGTTCAAAAATTTTACATAGATCTTATCGTAAAGGAAAAAAGATTCCAGAGGCTTAGAAATCTGGAAACTATTTAGGACAGATAGAGGGGACGATTTACTCAAGTTAAATAACTGACTCAATATTTTCAAAGGGAACCAGTATTTATGTTAAAATTAATTAACTTATGTTGATGTGACTTAATAATGCCTTTTGTTAACCCCGATGATTAAAAGTCAAGGGAACACAGTAGTGTAATCATCCTTACCAGCTTTAAATCTATTTTATGAGATACCCAATGTCTTGATATAGTAGTTATTCTGTACTGGGATGTCCCAAAGTTTTTTTTTTTTTTTCTTTTTTTATGATTGTCTTAAATTTACATTCATGCTCCTATATTTCATATATATATATAGACAAAGCATATACAGGGTGTCCACAAAGTTCATGTGTTTTCTATTTTAAATCATACAAGAACTTTATGGACAGCCTGATACTTTGTGTATACATACATATGTATATATATGTATATATATATACACACACACACACACACGCACACACACTAGAACCTCCATAGTTGACTACTTATTTTCATTGTCTTTCTCCTTAAGTTGATCTAATTTTCATAAACCAGACCTGCACATCATGTACATATCAGTACAATAAGACTAGTTCCTTATGGTTACCACCTCCGTATTTCAACCAGCTTATTATAGTCCCTTAGTTAATTTACAGAAGCTCAACTGTGGGTATATATGTGTGTGTGTGTATATGTGCATATGCATACACGTATGGACACATATATACAGTAATTTAAATCTCAGCATAAGATTAAAGGGGATTGCTTATATAAATGATGACATTAATATAGTAAATCATCTTTTTATTCATAGATATAGTAGCATTTAATTTTATTGAAAATCCCCTTCTCATTCTCTTTTATGAGTTTAGCCTCATCAGTAATTTTATATAAATATCACCTTAATAAATGAATATGCACTTTTTCTCAGTGGCTGTTAGACCTTCAGTTGCAGGTTGTAAAAATCTATACACCCATCTATGCATGCATGCAAATATGAACATACTCTATTTAAAGCATTACCCATGCTGCATTCTAGAAGTAACATCTCTAATTGCATAAAACTATAAACTATTTATAGTTTAAATAAAAAATAGAATTCGGGGAAGTAAGTGGTGTGGGTAAGCTATATTTCCAAAATGATAAGTAGTGATTCCTCGGGGGAATTACTCATCGGGAAGTACTAAAGTAACCTTTGTTGTTTAACTTCCTGAAAGGCAAACATTTGCCACTAGCCAAGAATAAAGCAAAGGCACATATGAAAATGATTGGAAGAAAGCATTACTTCTGACCTCTTCCTGATGGCAAAAGTCGGGGAAAGGCACAATTCCTAGACTCCAATTAAAGGAGAAGAAACAGCAATCTTAGACCTAAAAGCAGAGATTCTTGAAAGACTTAAATGTCTTTGAATCAAAAGAAGAATCAATCAAGCATATCTAAGAACTACTTAGAAGTAGATAATGTATCCTATAGCTTATGTTCTATTTGAAAATAATCTTTGAGACCACCAGTCATCTAGAAGTTATATGTTATTTACATTATGTTTTCCCTGAAGTAACTCTGTTATGGAGAAAAGGTAAAACAATAATGGCAGACTATTTTTACATTGCTCACCATACAAGATTTGCACAATTTCTTGCACCGATTATTTTTAGTTGTTTTCATGCTTCTGTATGTTTGTCTTTTCTTTTGCTTCACCCTTTCTCTCCATTCAGTTAAAATTTGGTATGCTTTGACTGATTTTTTTCATCCACAATCCATTTTAAACTGATTCAATTATCTGTCATCATTATAAGAAATCATTATTGCAAAAAAAAAATGCAAAATTCCACTTCAAAGACATAAAATGAGTTGAGTCAAAGTTTTCTCAAAAGTAAATGCCGTAAAGCAACATGCCAAATATACTGAGTAACTGATTGTAGATTGAATGAAAAGAGACTGAAGGCATTACAATAGCGGTAAGTGTTGTAGAATGAAATGATCGGTTCAATATATATTTGTAAATGATCAAAACAAAGAATGCTGTTTCCAATAAAATGTTTATTATCTGAACTCTGTCGTTGATTCCAGTTAAAATGAATCTTAAGCAATGAATACATTTTGAGGCAGAGATTCTCAATAATACACAGAAAAACCATTATAGTAGCAGTTAACCATTTTGATACGAGGTTTGCCCCGTATCTACTTTAAAAACCTATCTTTGGGTATGAAATAAAATATAAATACCTGATTTTAAAGCATAAGCTTATTCTATTTATTTTCATTTTTCTCATTCACCTATTTACTTCTTTGTTTGTTTATTTGTTTTGCCAAATTTAGGGCTTTAGGTTCTTTTACTTTTTTATACAAAAGCCTCAGCTAAAAGGGAGCCTTAGTTTCTGTGATGAAATTTAAACATATACCACTGATTTCCAAGATTTAAAAAATAAATCAATAAGTGCTATGAAGAAAAATGTTCATATCAATATTTTCATTTAAAATTATGAAGCTAATAACTAAATATAGTCCTTTTTGCTTGAGGTTTCTAAGATAAATACCCAGAGTTTTTATGGGAAATGAGAATTTTACCTGGCTATCCTATGCGAGATTATAAAATAGTGCCTTTGCCAACCTGTGGCTTAGATAAAACCCAGATGAAAGTGAGTCTCCAAACATGTTTTCAAATACCTGTAGGTAAAAAGATGGGCTGCTCTTATCCTTTGTCATACAAGGATTGTTGCTTTTTAGAGGGGATGCGGCAGCAGACGGTCTGTTCCTCTCAGTTCCGTTAGGGTTTGCCTCACCTGCCCAGGATGACACCCTTCTGAAACAACCTGTATTTCATGATTAACCATAGTGGGGATATAAAGGATGGAAGTCTTTCTGCATCTGTATTTCAGTTCCACTTCTCTACTAATCCTACCGCTTCTCTTTCCCCTCCAGAGACCTCTATCCCTAAAATAGACCTGGAAGCCCAAACTCCAACTCAGAGAGTGTTTCTGAAAAGACTGACACAGAGACCAATGTGGATAGTTTTGTTAGTTCCAATAGCCCTTTTATGTGGACTCGTAGCCCAGTTTCAAGCTTCCTATCTCTTCCTGATGGCAAAAGTCTTTTTAAAACCATCATCCTGTTTATTGTGCACTTTGTAATATATCAACAGAGAACATTCCTACACCCAAGGAAGCATGGCCCCTCAATTTCAATAAAGGTATATATGTGTATGTTTATATATGTATGTGTGTGTATATACATTAATATTATACGTAATAGGCATACATATAAAGAGCCTCTTCTTTCTAAAAATCTCAACATCTGTAAATCATGTAATTTTATAAGATTTATCACAAAAGCACCCTTGGGAAATTTTCTTATTTACAGTTGGATGTCTGACTAATATTTACAAATGCCTATATATTAATATATTGCCATATATATTTTTTCTTGGCCCTGGGGTGAAAGTGGCCTTCATTTCCTCTCTAGGGGAAAGGAGGGAGAAGCTTTCTCGGTACACCAGGAAGGCCCTGATCACTGTTCAGAAGGGCTGGTCCTTGTCCACTTCATGTGGGAGGGTGTCCTCCGCCTTGGCATGACAGCTCCTACATTAACTGAGGCTCAAAGAGGTATCAGCTGATGTTCATGAAGAGGGGGGCAAGTCAGGTGCCCTGAGTGAGGGAGCAGGGGGCTACGGTGGCCGACCCCACACTGGACACCTCCCCAGTATGGTAACTTTCATAAGGCCTGGCTGGAGTGAGTCTTCTCCCAAGAAGGAACCCTGAGAGGCCCTCGGGCCAAGCTTGATCTGATGGCTGGTCCTTTAAACGTCCACTTCAAAGTATGACTCTCGCTGCCTGGCCACTTATCTTCTGGGCTGTTGCACAAGTGGTTTTGGCTGTGTCTGTGGGGGGCTCTTCACTGATGTGGCTGGTGCCCCTGAGAATGGTGGGCAGATCCCTCCGTGAAGTTTTGGTTACCACTGCGTTTCCATGCTCCATGGGGCATTTCCGGTCATATACCATCCTGGTACCTTCTGAGGTGGCGCTGAAGAGCATGCCACCTGGGGTGGTGCTGTAGTCCCTGGGCAGGAGTTACATACTGACACTGAGGACCATCTGGCAAGTGGTGAGGACAGCCTGGCTTGGGGTCTGGCTGCAGCTGCTGCCCCAGTCATAGTCTCTTTCATGGTGTCCCCACAACCCTCAGGCGGCCTTCCCACCGCCATATTAATATATTGAGGGCAGCTTCCACCTGTCAGTTCCTTTAGAGTTTGCCTCACCTGGTCAGGATGACACCCTTCTGGAAAGAACATATGTTCCTAGTATAAGAAAACAGTTACACAAGTAAAAGTACATGTTGGATGTATAAAATATCTGTTCAACTATCTATAGCATATTTATTTTGTTATCTATTTTGCTATATAAATTTAAAATATTTCCCTTGCAATCATTTCTCAGTATTTAAACATTAATGACCAGTACATATAAATAGGTAGAATGATAATTATTTTCCTACTTGTGATATTTGTTCTTTTTTACCAAAGTAGAATAAGGTTTTGTGAAAGCTATCTATAGAAATCATTGCACACCTATCTTTACCAAACTAATAATTTCTTTACTAGCACCATTTTTCTATGGCTGCTATAAGTACCAAGGATAGTGTATGTGTATGGTCCACCTGCATTCAGGCAAACATCTGTCAGTTTTTATTATCTCTGGTGATGAAAAGTTCTAAATTTTTTTTGTTATAATGTTCTAAAATGTCTTATTATTTTAAACAACAGAATAACTAGAGGTTTTTCTTTTAATGCAACATATTCATCTCAAGTTTAAGTGCTTGCTGTATATTTAACTACTGCTTACTGTACTAACCTATAGAAATTATGCAGTAGGTAAGTAGTATATGAATTTTTATAGTAGGTCAAATTATTTATTTTTGTCCCCCAATAGATTTTCTGGTTTGGTACTTTGTGATAAATATTTTTTTAAATCCATGTTTAATAAATACATAATATTTTTATGGTTAATGCTATTCATGCTCTTTACTATTCAGTGCATGGTATTTTCAAATGTGTATTTTGGAGGTACTGCAGATATTTAATGCTCTAAAAGGAAGAATAAAGAGATGCATTTAGGAGAAAATAAAACTTTTAAAGCCATAAATATGGATTTAACATTTAGTAGAGGGAAAACATTCTCAGAATCTATTCTAATTTCGGGCAATTCTTATTATAATGAATACCACGAGAAATCTAAGTGATTTTGTTGTGAAGAATATTGTATTTGTAAGTTCTTTTGGGACAAGAAGTGTCATCAAGTAGAGTAAACGTCTTCCCGCTAACTTCTGTGTCCTGGCAGTTAGAGCCAGTAGCAAATTAACAAATTGAGAAATGAAGAAATTATTGTTTGCAGCAGTGGCATATTAAAAGGAGAGGATGATGAGGCAGAGCTCTGAGTACTTATTACTTATATTTTTAGAATTTTAGAGATAATTAAAAATGACTGATGTTGCCTGCATGCAGATAGACGACACACATTCACTATCTTTGGTACTTGTAGCAGACACAGAAGAATGGTGCTCATCTCCCCTTCTGAAGAGGTAATGCACAGTGAGTGCCAATGCATGAATATTTTCACATGTCCCACATTCATACTCACCATAGCATTTCCTATGGGTCTATACTTCCTTGGGTTTTTCTCAGACAATACCCATGACTGTGGTAGTACTAGACCCAGGCACTTGCTCTCCTGTGTGACTCTACTGTGAACTTCATTTGCCTTAAGACTCATGGTGAGATGGTACAATATTTCTATCCCACACCATAGTCTGAAAAGCTTTTCTGCATCATCTTTTTTCCTCTTTTTCTCCTTTCATGGGTATAATAGCCATATTATAGTCTAAAGGTCTTCTTTTCCTCTTCTCTTTGTCCTTAACAAACACTTCTCCCCAATAATTATCTTGAATATCATATCCCATCACGTCATCTACTTCCCAAATGAGCAGAATTGACAGAGACAGTAACCAGCAGGGGTCACTGAAAACAAGCAGTAAGATGAGGCATAGGGACTAGATCAGTGGTTCTCAACCTTCCTAATGCTACGACTCTTTAACACAGTTCCTCATGTTGTGGTGACCCCCAACCATAAATTTATTTTTGTTGCTACTTCATAACTGTAATTTTTGGTACTGTTACAAATCATAATGTAAATATCTGATATTAGGTGACATCTGTGAATGGCTGAGAAGTGCTGGACTAGATCACGCAGTGCAAGCTGTGGTTGCACTGCACTGCAGGGAATAACCGTTCTGAATGGTGTGTAAAACAAAGATCCTCTCTGGCACAAAGCGAAAGCCTAATTGCTGAAGATTTCACCACAGGAGATCTGGCAAAACATCCTGATTGTCAGTATAATGATTCAGGAATTATAGCTACATGGGATTAACAAAGCCTACAAGTCAGTCAAGTTGGCTGGTTTTACTAAGTAGTACTTGATAACTTACAGAGTATTAATAAGTGCTAAAAAGAAATGGAGAATAAACAAATCATTAAAAGTTAATATGAGTGTTAGAGGATTTTTCCTTTGAAGGTTATAAAAAGATTGGTAGAAAACTTGTTACTCAGAGTCTCCACTCTATAGAAGTTTAAATGCCCAGCCAAGGCAAATCTATTACACTTAAAGGTCAAAAGTTGTTGGGAAAATCTGGGATTCTGATCATGGGTAAAAACGTCTGAGTGAACTCCCACAAAGATCTTGACTCTGCTGATGCCCCACTGGACCCTCCTTCTTAGTAAGAACTAGTATTTTTCCTGTGAAAGTGGATTCTTCAAAGATCACCATCTTAAGGCAGCACATGCTCTTTTGGCCACTAATCTGAAAAGGAGGATGAATTCTAAGTACAGTCCAGCTGGACTCCAATACAGGATGAAAGAAATTCCACCCAGGCTGGGTGCCCATTCTCAATGGTTAGAGCACCAGTCCCGTGCACTGGGGGTGGTGGGTTTGAACCCAGCCTGGGGCTGCTTTTAAACAAGAAAGAAAGAAAGAAAGAAAGAAAGAAAGAAAGAAAACAAATTCTACTCAGAAAGAACTAAAAAAACTTACTAGTATACAGGAGAAGATATCAGAGATTGAAGTTGAGAGTTGGTGGCATACCAGGAGCCCAATACAAATATGCTAGTGTATGGAGGAAACTGAGCCTTAATCTTTAGCTTAGGACTTGCTTCCTGCTTGAGAGACCTAGAGAATCATGAGAATGGCATGTAAGTTGTATAAATTCAGGAGATCAGAAAACTGGCCTCCAAGGGAGAATGAGGTGTGGTAATACCAGGCCTACTGCTTATGATAAAGAGTCTCTAGATTCCAAAAGTCTCTTGATGCTAGAGGTAGAGGTCTTGTTTAAGGTCTGAGATTTTGCAAAACAACTTCGAGACATTCTGTCTGACACTTTCTATATCCCCCCTTTTTAATGCTGATGTCCAATAATTAACTTTTAACTACTGTTTCCTGCTTTGTGATAATAAATAGGGACCCAAGGTTAACTCAAGAGGGCTCTTCCCAGAGTTCCTCAGTCTCTCAATGCTGACTCCGTGTCAAGCCTCTTCATTCCTCCTGCCTCCAACCCCTCATCTGATGACCTCAAACTCCTTCACTGGTGAATGAGGGTCCATCGAGTAGAAATTTATTGGTAGTCCTTTGCTCCAGGACAGGGCTTATAGCAAGGGTAGCCATCACAGAATTAAGCTTGTTAATAATCCTGGGAATGCTGAGGTCCCAAAGTATTAGAGGCTAGGTAGTGATATTTTCCTAACAGAAGTAGCAGATCACAGTTAAAGACAATTGGAAAGCAAAGAGGACCAACCAAAGGGGTTTTACCCACATAAGTGGTGTTGTTAACAGAACATGGATGTCATCAGTGTAGCACAAATTAACAGATAATGAAGTTATTCCTGAATGTGTATAATCAGAAGACAATGTGATTGATAATAATTCCTATCATCACTCTGTTAAAAATGCCAATCTGGTA
This sequence comes from Otolemur garnettii, assembly GCF_000181295.1. Taxonomy (NCBI): domain Eukaryota; kingdom Metazoa; phylum Chordata; class Mammalia; order Primates; family Galagidae; genus Otolemur; species Otolemur garnettii. The sequence continues at coordinate 4,531,106 of NW_003852435.1, forward strand.
CCTGTAAAAAACAGATACAGAATGACCATATACTATCAGTATCATTGCTAGAGGATAATATTTCAGGTATAAATTATATAACCACAGATTTGATTATTTCCTAGTTTTATTAGGAAAAAAAATCAAATACAGTTTGCATTTACTTCAACAGTCAAAATATATGGAGTGGTGCCTATGGCTCCAAAGGGTAGGGTGCCAGCCCCAGATGCTGGAGGTGGCGGGATCAAACACAGCCCTGGCCAAAATAATAATAATAATATGGAATTTTGCCCCAGAGTTATGTTAATTCTCCCAACCTTTGCCATATTATATCTAGATAGGATTTTATAAACAATTAATTCATCTCAATCTCATAACATTGACCCATTATACTGATGACCTTAAGCTGATGCAGAACACCAGAAATCTAGGATTTCTGACCTTGAAATGTCAGGACATACATTAGAAGCCTTCTAGGTTCAGAGGCCTTCAGCCTCTGACTGAGGATTACTCTATCAATTTCCTAATTGTGAAGATTTTGGACTTGAACTGAGCCACACTACCAGAATTCCTGTGTCTCCAGCTTTCAGATGACTTAAGATGGGGAATTCTTAGCCTCCATATCACATGAGACAATTTCCCTAATAAATTCCTATCTATCTATCTATCTATCAATCATCATTTATATAAGCATCTATGCTATTGGTCTGTCTCTTTGGAAAACTCAGACTAATACAGTTCCTTAGGGCAGCAAGAGTTATATCATTATCCTGATAACCACAAAAGGAATAGTTAAATGCACATAAAGAAAATAGAGATCCATTTGGAATGTTTTAGGCATGAATAATCATTTCTTTTGCATCACAGTTTCTGAGATTACACATTTTCTTATTTTTCTTAAAAAGAATGCCATTAATATTAAGAGTCAGCTGAGGGAAACCTAATGGAAGTGTTTGAGTTTATCATGAAAAACAATTAGGTATCTAATATGAGTAGAACTAAGATCATTACAAAAGTAAACATATGAACTTTGTCCTTAACACAAATTAATTATATTTAAATAAATGAATGTGATATTTTAGATTATAGACCTTCTAAACAAGGGTATTCTGGGTCCAATTTGTCCTTGCTTATACAAAAATATCAACATTTCTACAATCTATTAAATCTAATCTAAATAAAATATAATTATCAAATACTTTAATAAAAAGTTCAATATATTGTCTTTAAAATTATTTAGGTGATCTGTTACTTTTAACCCTATCCATGCTGTAGAGGCCATTTCACAAATAACTGATTCTCTAACTTAAATTAGTATGGGGAGAAATGGGGGCCTCAAAAAGTAAATTAGTAAAAAAAAGAAAAAGTAGGAAATCATCAATTTGCCAGTGCTCCATGTGTTCCCTATAAGACTTCTTAGAACTCTAAAAAGCTATAATAATTATTAAGTATAAAATGGGCTTATTTGTTTAATTTTGTAATACTAATTAAACTGGAAACCAAATGAGGCAGATATTAAAGCCATTTGGTTCTCATTTTGATACCAGAATTTCTTTCTGTAGTAGGTTCTTAGTCTTGGGAATTCAAAGAATTAGCCCATCAACCATACATCATTGGTAACATAGGATTTATTAGATGGATAAAAAACACCAGAGCTTTTGGCCCTGTTATCATTTCTATTCAACATAATACTGAAAATCCCAGTGAGAGCAGTCAGTCATTAGAAAGACATAAAGGGCATCCAAATTAGAAAAAAAGAAGGTCACATTATCTTGGTTTGCTGAGGAGATGATCTTATATGTAGAAAACCCTAAATACTCCATTAAAGGACTCTTAGAACTAATAAATTCAGCAAAGTCTCAGGTAATAAAATTGATGTACACAAATCAGTAGCATTTCTATGTAATAACAATATTAAAGCAGAGAGTCAAATCAAGGACTCAATTCCATTAACAATAGCTATAAAGAAAATCAAGTACTGAGGAACATACTTAATAAGAGAGGAGAAAGACTTCTATAAGGAGAGCCATTAAAAATGGATGAAACAATTATAGATGTTACGAACAAATGGAAAAGAAACCCCATGTTCATGTTGCCTGGTAGAATCAACATTATTAAAATGTCCATACTACCCAAAGTAATATACAGAGTCAACACAATTTCATTTAATATTCTAGTGTCATATTTCACAGATGTAGAAATAGTAACTTTAAGCTTCATTTGGAACCAAAAAGATCCCAATTAGCAAAAGCAATCTTGATAAAAACAACAACAAGAAAATAAATAAATAAATAAATAAATAGATCTAGAGGCATCACATGACCTGATTTCAAATTATACTACATGGTCATATTAACCAAAACAACATGGTAATGCTATAAAACTAGATACACAGATCAATGGGAACATGATAGAGAATCCCCAGATAAAACTTCTACCCACAACAAACTGATCTTTGATAAATCAGACAACTACTTACACTAAGGAAAGGAAATCTCATTGAATAAATGGTGCTGAGAAAACTGGATAGCCATATGCAGATGAATGAGGTTCCATATCTCCCACCCAGCCAATGTAGAGATAGATTCCCACCTTGCCAATGCTGATATCTATCTTAAATATCTAACTAGAAAAGCAACTGTGAGAAGCTTGATAAGAGGATCTCTTTAATCCCACAGGTCAGTGTCTAGCACTCCTCTGACCACCTTCTAGTGAAAATGGAAGGGAAGAGGTCACCTCCTGGAACACAAGGCAAATCAAGAGAAGCCCTTTGCTAAAAATATGCCCAGAGATGGAAGTACCAGTTAAAGATTCTCACTCAAACCATGAACCCTGTCTAAACATGCCATAAAACAGAAAACAGATGACTCCCCGGCACTCTCTTCCAAACAACCATCTGGGCTTCCTCAGTAGTGAAAGAAGATAGAGTTAAGAGTGAAAGTGAATCAGCAAAACATAACCTTCTTCTGGCTGCCTTGCCAAAATGTTAGAGTAGCATGGTGGCCTAATGTAGTTGCCAAAATTATTAAAGAAAAGAAGTAAGGTTTTAGTAAGAAAAATAAAGTACTTATTAATAACCAGCATAGCACACCAGTTCCCATCCTAGTGACTATAGACACTGTGGAACATGCAGCCTCTGGGTTTTATACCATCTCTGAAGAGTATAAGCCACTTCTTCGACATCTCCCAGGGACTTATTTTAACTCTATTCTCAAAATAACCCACTGCGAGTTCTTAAAAACAACCCACCAACAAGGTCTTAATAACAACCCACCTGTAGGGTCTGAATTAGCCCCATTCCCATGATAGCCTATGTCAGGCTGACCCAGACCAGTTCAAAACAGCCTAACTGTATCTGTCATCTACTTTGCTCTTATTCAGCTAGGTACCTCACAAAAACACTCGGCAAAATCATTTGTGGGAATCGCCATCTGCTGCCTCATCATATTTGCCTGAATCTTATTGATGGTCACTGTTTAAAGGTGATTTTAGTTTGGGGGAAATCCAGAAGTTTCAGGGCACCAAATCTTTGCTACAGATGTGCTGAATTATCTGAGTGATTTGATGTTTCACCAAAAAACTCTAGATAAGATGTAATGAATGGATGGGCACATTGTTCATGAAAAATACTGAGGTAGTTCTTACTCCTTATTAATTGCCTGGCCTGGAGAACCATATTCGTGATGGACAACACCTTCCCAAGGAAAAAACACAGTTAACATGGTCTTGATCTTGCTGAAACTTTGCTGTGCCTTATTTGGGAGGATGGAGAGCCAGGTGATTTTCATTGAGACAACTGGGCTTTTGTTTTCAGATCATAGCTGTACTCTTACCTTGACACATTCATACCAAGCTTTTTGACATAGTAATTTTTGGAATCCCTAGATCGGCTTCTTGTTCTCCACTGTCAGTGGCTGATCTTTGTCGACTGCAGCCTGAACACGGGCAACAACCTCAGGAGATCTGCTTGCTGTAGCTTTTCAGAACATGGACAACGTTCAAAAGATTCTCAAGCATTTGTGCCACAGTTTTATTTGTGTTGAACTCATTGTATTGTCCCCTAAAGCCAAAAATCGATCAGTTTCTATGGAAGAATAGTCAAGCTTAATAAAAAGTTTAATGCAGATTCATTGCTCTATTCTCTTCATCATCTTGAATACAATAACCACACAGTACACATGCTTACTCAGTGACACCTTGCACCCACTACAGTGAAGTTGTCCTTATTCACGTATGTACATTCCAGTCCACTATCATGGCTGCAAAGTTACATCAGTGTCACAGAAACTATTCCCATTACATTAAAAATGGCTAGATACTTTCCAGACAGACCTCATCTACTTTGTGAATATTTTCTCTCACTCTGTATTCTGTTTATTTGCTCTGTTAATTCATTTCTTAGATTGCAGAAATATTTTAATTTAACCAAGCCTCATTTATTTATTTTTGTTGTGATTGCCATTGGCGTGATAAATTCTTTGCCTGGGCCAAAAAAACTGAAAGAGTTTTCCAAGAATTTTGTTCTAGCATTTTTATGTTTTTATGCTTTATATTTAAGTGTTTTATCCATTTTGAATTAATTTTTGTGAATGATGAGAGATATGAATCCCATTTATTTCTTCCTCATGTGGTTATCCAATTTTCCCAGCACCATTGATTAAATAGGGATTTTTTCCCCCAGTGTATATTGTGGTCTGATTTGTCAAAGTTCACTTGGGTGTATATGGATGGTTTTATATTTGCATTTTCTGTTCAGTCCCATGAGTTTGTGTCTCTATTTTAGTGCTAACACCATGATGGTTTGGTTATAGCCTTTAGTATAGTTAAAATGCTGATAATCTGATGTCTCCAGATTTGTTCCTTTTGCTTAAGATTGCTTTGGTTGTTTGGGCTCTTTCCTGGTTTCTTATGAAGCATATATCAGTGAAAGATGACATTGGTATTTTGATGGGGATTGTATTGAATCTGTAAATGACTTTGGGCAGTATTGACATTTTAACAGTGTTGCTTCTTTTAATTCCTGAGCATGATATGTTTTTCCTTTTGCGTCATCTAAAATTTTTACCTCAGTTCTCTTTGTAGAGATCTTTCACCTCCTTGGTTAATTAGATCCCTAGGTATTTTATTTTATTTGTAGCCATTGTTAATGTTACTGAGTCTTTGATACAACTCTCCATATGACATTTATAGGAATGCTAGAGATTTGTGTACATTGATTTTAATTAACCTTGCCCATTTCATATGGTCATTTTAAGAAATTTTGAGATCAGAGAGCACTTATCAGTTTAACTCAATTTAATGTTTAATTGTTTTAATTTAATGTTTGTATATAGTACATGGTTATGTACTTATGTATATATATGTTGTATGTGCACAGGAATTTAGAAAGGTGAAATACAAGTTTAATATGATGAATATTATTTTATACCAAAGTGCTTATTAATGGATAACTGAGATAAAACAAAAAAATAAAAGTATTAACTGATGTTGTCACATTTTTATAGACAATAATGAGAAATGACTTTGACTCTCTGTAAAAATTATTCAGTTTTCTTTTTAAACCATAATACTAAATATTGTTGACATAATACCTAGTGTGGATGAAAGCAATATTATTTATTTCCTTAACAGCAGGTTATCATGACAAAGATATCAAGGCACACATTTAAATGTGCCATTTCAGCATATATTTTTTCCTTTTAACTAATTAATCTTAAACAATACTATTAAGAAATTTAATTTATTACTGGTATACCATTTCAATTACATATCTAGCTATATCAGCAATGTTATTTCCAATAATAATGTATTATTTTATTAAGAAAAAATGTTTGTACTTAGCTATTTATGTCAGTTACATAATCCTAAAAACTCTAAAAGATTGTCAGACTACTTAGCCCTATATATCCCAGGAAAAAACAAACATCACATATTACATTTTTTCAGTTTCTAATATTGCAAGGTCCAAAAGGTAAGTTGCTTATTCCACATTCAGTGCTTCTATAAATGTAATATTTCTTAAAATTTCCATTAGGTTTTGTCAAAGCCTGCTGGTGTTTTGATGTATTAAACGGAAGACATTTTTAATAGGATAATAACTACAAATGTTAGCCTAAACTAATTGCTAAAAATGTACTACAATAAGTATTTTCATGCTAATATACTCAATATTTCATTGAAATATGCTGTCATATCAATGCAAAGTTTTAATTCATACCTAATGGATCTTCTTGTTTTGTGAAAACTCTCATGCATTCTTGCATTTTTTTTTTGCTAGTCATAGCACATGACAGCCATTCCTTTTTACTCTAGCCACAGTAAGAATAAAAATTCACATATTTCATTTAACCAAACAGTTATGTTGCCAAAGAAATGTGTTACCATCTCATTTGAGATGATTTATTAATCAGTCATTTACTGTGTGATGAGTGCCCTGAGAATGGATTCCCCAGAATATCAAAATCAAGTCTACCTGTTATTGATGCCTGGGATTTACTTAGGGAGCAAAGATTTCCCAACTAGCAATGTTATATCCATCTTTATAAACATTTCTAAGACACAAGAAGATAAGTACTATTCATTGTATAGTCTCCTGATTGCTTTGTAACATTTTAAAACAATAATAAGGTGGACATCATTGATGTAAATTTATGTAGAGACATAAGGCTGACATCATCTATATTACATATAAATTTAGCTTTTCTTAGTTTGTCAATACCGTGTTGTGATCCACTCTAGGCCTACCTTAGGTATGTCATAGAAATTAACACTATCATAACAATATGACAATATATTTGTGGTCAAGCTCATAATGAGTTATTCTGAAACATTTTTCAGTGACATATATTTTCTAAAATGAATTACTGATGTTTTTAAAGGAAAGAAAGGTAGGGAGAGAAAAGAGCACACATAAAACATGAAAATTTGAGCGTAAATAGAATGGATGGATGCATTATAAGATGGGATAATATTTTAATGGTAGTGTTTCTAATTTCCTTCAACTGATTATAAATATTAGGCATGTTTTTCAAAGAAAATATGTTTCCTGGGAGTGGAAAACGACAACATCTTGAAAAACGTTGTCTGCTAATATATAAATATCCTGAGCAATTATAGGAATTGTATATTTTAAAAATAAAACAATTTAATCACATAGGAATGTCTGAAAGATGCAGGCAGTAACTCTACAGGGTAGATTTCAAACTTTCTCATAACTCTGTTTAAATGTAATCTTTGTGTATTAGATATTGACTTGAGTTGATAAAAAAGCTTAAAGTACAGTCTGAGATGTAGGTGCTGTTTAGAGAAAACAGAGTACAAAGTTCTGTAAAAGATCCATGTTAAAAAGTAAGATCAGAAGAGATGCACCAGATGACTAGCAGAATGATTCTGGTGTCATAGAAGAGAAATAGGAACAGAGATTGTTTGAATTCATCAGAAAACTTAAAATTATCATTTAACATATTCTTCCATTGAAATTACAGAAGATTTTTTCTTAAGCCAGAAATAATTTTTACTATCAGCACCAGATAAGAGATGACAAGCATAATTATCCGTTCAGGAAATTTTAAGAATCTCTAAATGAGTCTATGAAATAGGATTAGAGTAATTTAAGTATTGATCTTCAGAACAGGAATAGAACTTTCCCGCTCAGGAATTAAAGTGTCCAAGCAAAGAATCTGCACTCTTACATGTTGAATGACCCTATCTTAGAGAAGCAACGGAGCAAATGATTCCAGGAAGTGTAATCATACCTTCTATCTGTAGTTCTCAGATTTTGGTGTGTATAGAATCAAGTCAGATGAGCCCAACCAGCAATCTGAGCTTACTGTTCAGTTGATCTGAGGTGATCACCTGAGAACATGTATTCCTAGCAAATTGCCACATGATACGGCTGCTGCTGGTCTGGAAACCACTCTTAGGAAATAATTTCTCACCCCTGGGCAGAAGCCAACAATTATGATGTCTTCACCTGGAAAGAGGTCACCCTGAATCATGCAGAGATGTAGGTGACTGCTATGGATAGCTAACAAGCGAGTATAATGTATGGAATAGATTGCTTTGGGGCTTTAAAATCTCTCTCTGAGACATACTAACTAACTGTAACTTTGGGAAAGTTACTTGAGTTCTCAAGCTCTGCTGTCTTCATCCACAAAATGGTGATATAATAATGTCAAACCATTAAGGCTAGAGGAGCAATCTGTATAAAGCTCTTGGCACAGCAGCTAGACCAAAATAAGTAGTTAGTTAATATTAGCTACTTTTATTAATTGTGGCTATATAATTTAGAATACAATAACTCACCTAATTTTGAACCATACCACAGATATAAAAAATAAACATACTTCTCAGAATTTCCCAAAGAATTATCATAGAGATTAATGCCCATTTTCTTTTAAGCATTGCTTATACTTCTGCCACCATATAGACAACTTCTGGTTCACAGCACCAGGAAGGAATGTTGATTTGAGGAACTTCATCCAGAGGTATCCACACACGAAGCATCAGGTGACTAGAAGTATGCAAACTAATGAGGCTTTCAGCCACATAATTATTTCTCTATTCTCCGTGAGGAAGTCCAACACAAAAATGTATGAAGAATTTTCTTTCCTTTTTGTATGAAATATTTCCTTTTCATTTTAAAATATGAAACTAAAATAGTGCTTCTTACATACCTATAGTTTTCGTCTTTAAAGATTAGCAAATGAAAAGCAATCCCATATGTGCAAAGCTTTTCATCAATCAAAAAGAAGGACATCATGTTAAGGAGTAACAAATGCCAACCCATGGATCACACTTACTTTGAGAAATAGCATTTGGTCAAAGCATTGAAATCTGACCCAAAACCCCACTCTTGTAGTATATTTTTGCCTCTACTTACTCTAAAGTTTCTGATTCCGTGCTATCTTCCTTTTCCTTCATCCCATCTGTGTAGATTACCATCTCAATCTTTCCATTGTCTATACCAAGTTTCTTGAAATATCTTCACTGGTCTTATCCTTGAGCTCATAAACACTATCATTAAAATATTACTATGGAGATTTAGAACATTAAAAAAAATGTGTCTGAAATCAACTGAACCATAAGTACTATGCAGAAATTCTATTTGGTCATAGGTAGTCCACGCCTCACTTTAACCCAGCAGAAGTCGCAATGCTTATCCACTATCGTCCAGACCTACCTAGTTCATTGCCTCTATTCTACTGTCACAATCGAAAGCTGTCAATATTTTTGTAACTAAACATGCAATCCTGCGTATGTATTTTTTATTTCCTTCTATCACGTGAAGGGATATATCATCAACTAAAACTAATCTTTTAAAGACCATATTCCTTCCATATTCCCCTTCATAGGGGTATGCATCAATTATTTTGCCTGTCTTCTGTGCCTCCAAATTTCCTATTGACTTAGTTCCATAGCATTAAAATTACAGACTTAAGATTACCTATTTAATACAGATTTCCTATTTAAAAGCGCATAGTCTTACATGTACACAGACACAAAAAAACACACATGCAGGATACATCACGACTTTGGATACTTTCTGTGATAATGTCTCCTTTCCTCTCATTCACTTCCCTTTTATTCTTCAGTTCATTTCAGTGAGGCTTCTGTCCCATTGTTAGACTTCTTTAATCTACAACATTCATAACATAGATATAATCAAGTCTTAAAAAGCTTTTGGTCCTCAAACTTTTCTCGGAAGTATTTTGTAGCATGAAAACTATTCTCTTTCTTGAAAAGATGAGTAGCCTGGAATTTAAATACTTTTACTTAATAATACAAATAGATATATTACACTTATAGTTAAGATAGTGTCTTTTAAATATGGTGAGGTATTTATTTATTCATATATTTATTCCATAAATATTCGTTAAACATGATATAGCCCCCCGATTGGATATTTGTTGAGACTCCAACATTGTTTATGGCAGATGCACAACTAAATTGCAAACATGGTATAAGTCAGCGGTTCTCAACCTGTGGGTCGTGACCCACAGGAACTGTATTAAAGCCTCGCAGCATTAGGAAGGTTGAGAACCATGGGTATAAGTGAAAAAAAAAAAAATAGAGCCTACTACAAGATAGTATAACTAGACTAATTTTATGTACTAAAGAAAAAACCTAAAGACTTCTCAGCTCTGAAGGATGTGCTAGAGTTATAAGGAGAAAGTATAAGCCGAGCTCTTGGAAGAGCAGTAGCTAGGGGAATTAAAGGTTGGGATACAAAAGCCAGAAAAAGGCTGCTTTGAGATGAGGCCAAAGGATTAGGTAGTGTCTTGTCTATTCAGGTCTCAAAGATCAAGTTATTTGGCATGTTATAACATGGATTTACAATAAAAATGTATGAGCTAATGATGGGGGGGGTCCCTTTCAGTAAAAGGGAATAAAAAGATTCACGGCATCTGTGACATGATGGTGGGCTTTAACACATCTTACAGGCAGCGAAGGGTGATAGAGGATGGCATTTTAGGACACAGAAGTGTCATTAGCCAGGAAGCCAGGCAGCAAAGTATAATAAAGTGCTCAGTGGAGATATGATCTCATACTTGCTAAAGCTGATATTCTGCCAGTGGGACATTGTGAACGCTTACTGTGTTCTGTAGTGGAAAGCGTAATTAGTCCTAGGACCACGTTTTACATTATTTTGGGGAAGATCTGAGTGGTCTGTCTTGTAGTCACCAGATTCAAAGTAAATACTCACTCATTCCTCAGGAAAAAATTATACATGAGAGATATTTTTAGGCAAAGGTTAAAAGTCTTTTTTGTTTGTTTGTTTTAGAGTGGGAACCGTGATTTTATTTTATAAGAAAAATCCAGTTCCCACTCATTTTAATGTTGACAAATTTTTTTCATCTGTCATTGTAATGTCTATAATTATGAATGTTTAAAGTTTCATACAGTTTAAATCAGAAGCATTCACACAGATGTAGAGAAAAAAAATTCTTTCAAATCTGGAATTATCTTACTTCTATAAATTATCATTTTTATATTGGCAAAAGTAGTTGTGTACTTCCCTGATTTTTTGTTCACCAGAGAGCAGAAGCTCTTTGCCAAAGAAAAAGATAAGAGAGGCATTATTATCTGACCCTATTCTTTTTACTGCTCAGTTTTAGCAAAAAATGGAACCAAGACAAGAAAAAATTCTTTTTTTTACTGTGGGGAAAACTTTAGTTAGGCCTGTACTTAAAGAACTGGGGTAACTAAAGATACCTCTTTTAAAAAGTTTGAGGTGGCTCCACCCGTAGGGAATCTTTGGCTTCCAGTTTGATAATAGAGGTCAGTTTAAGCCTTTGCAGACCCTAAAGATCACTTTTATTTACAATTACTAGTCATTATAAGACTGTATTGTATTGAATTAGTTCAATTTTTCCGTGGAATTGGTGAGAATAATTTCCCAACTCTGAGGTAAGTTTGAGTTTTACTGTAGTAGTCTCAGTAAAAAGACCAGGTGCAGGGGCTCATGCCTGTAATTCTAGTACTCTGGGAGGCTGAGGCAAGTGAATTGTTTGAGCTCAGGGTTTCCAGACCAGCCTGAGTAAGAGAAAGAGAGAGAGACCCTGTTTGTAAAAAAAGCCAGGTGTTTTGGGAGGTGTGCCTGTCATCCCACCTACTCGGGAGGCTGAGGCAAGAGAATCATTGAGCCCACGAGTGTGAGGTTTCTGTGAACTCTGATACCACGTTACTCTACCTAGGGTGACAAAGTGAGACTCTGTCTAAAAAAAAAAAAAAAAAAAAAAGTCTCAGTAAAAATGAAACCTTTGTCCAGTGTAATAGCTTATCCATGACTTTTTTAGTTTCAGGGATAGTAATACTGAGAAGGATGAGAAGACTTAAACGGATGTTCTCAAATGTATTTAAGGGATGTAGTTCTCATATACATATGTGTAGGCCTCACATACAGTGAACTTCCAGATGTGACTCAGTATGAGATATTTAGAACGGTTTATCTGAGGCCAGTAGACCAGAAGAAATGTATTAATTTGAATATAAAAGGAAGCATGATTAATTTAAGGTATGCTATCATTTGAAAGTTTGTCCACGTAAAATTCATGTTGATATCTTATCCCAAACATTGGATATAGGACTTAATGGGAGATATTTGTGTTTGGGTGGCCTAACGCAGCCACACTGGAGCATTTTCTCACACTCCCCCCATCCCAAGTCAAAGACACAAAGGTTCTGGCCAGCCCCAGTCCCTTGAGAAGTTCCAGCCAAAGAACTCTAACCTTCTATGCAAGCTGTGAAATTTACTCAGCACCTCTGCCCCATATAAAAAGAGCCTCTAACTGCCTCTAGACACAGATGTCACCTTTGCACTGCCCAGATGGGTCATCCTCCCCTTTCACTAAACCTGGCCTGAATGTCTCCACTGGGCCCTCATCTCTGTGTGCCACCACTTCTACCTTTCAATTTGGGTCATGGGTGCAGATCTCTCATGAGGGAGTAGCTACCTTCCTGACAGTAATGCAGTGAGTTCTTATATTAATTCCCACAAGAAGTGGTTGTTTAAGAGCCTGGAACATCCCCCCTCCTTCTTACTTTCTCTCACCGTGTGATCTTTGCACATACTGGTTCCCCTTCACTTTTTGCCATGAATGGAAGTAGTCAGACTCTATCACCAAAGCAGATGCTGGTGGTGCCTTTCTTGTATAGTCCACAGCACTGTGAACTACATAAACCTTTTCTCTATTAAAGGTAAATTATTCAGCCTCAGATATTCTTGCATAACAATACAAATACAGTAAGACGAGTTGCAAATAAGAGAGTATATGTATATGTATGAGTGTAAGTGTGTAGCTTTCATGAATAAGGAGTCCAATTTTTTTAAATTTTTTAAGTCATAGAAATACAGAAAACTCCCATCTACTATTCTGAGGCCTCACAACCAAAGGCTTTTTAATGTTCAATTGCTCAGCAAAAATACAAGGAGAAAAATGAGTAAGGAAAAAGAATTTAATGTTTATTGTTGTAATGATGATCACCTAGGATGGGAACTTTCTAGTGGAAAATTCCCTCAATACCACCTTGTACTGAGGGGAAAAGGAAACAGACACATAGAAGTTATCAAATTAGATTGATTTTTAGACAACTGAGATGACTCTTTCTTTCTCCCGTTACACCTGAAGGATCATGACAAATGTTTCATTTCTTTACCAATGGAAAAGAGTGAGAGATTACATTGAGAATAAAATTAAACCATAAAATGTCTTAGAAATAAAATTGTCCTATTTTATTTTTTGAGAAAATATACTGGCATTAGAAAATAAGTTTCAAGTCACTCACATTAGAAAATAAATTTCAAGTCAATTTTTTTATTTGCCATTAAGCTTATTATAAAAAACATATCTAATATTAATTGATATTATCACAATGGGAGTATTTTCCAGAAATGAATTTTAAAGCAGAGTATAGTCACTCTCCCTGTGCTTAGTTGTTTGCACTGTAAGAAAAAATCCACTAAAAATATTTATGGAAGGTTGCATGTTGGCCTGCATGTATTGAAAAAACACATTTACATATATACACACAAAAGAAGACTATTTGACCATAACAAAAAAGAAAAAAGAAATCCTGTCCCTTGCAGCAACATCGATGGAATGGAAAGGTCATCATGTTAACTGAAATAAGCAGAGAAAGACAAATATTGTATGTTCTTGCATATATAAAATACTGAGGTTTGGGAAAGCATTTCTGTATCAAATGGGAGTTAAAAAAATTGATCTCATAGAGGGAGATAGTAAGAGGATAGATGGCAGAGACTGGGAAGGATGTTGGGGAATAGTGCTGAGAGGTTGGTTCGCAGGTGCAAACATCTAGTTACATATAGGCAATAAGTTATAACGTTTCCTAGGAGAGTAGGTGTTACTACAGTTAACACCCATGTATTTTATATTTCAAAATAGTGAGAAGAGAATTCATAAAATATTTATAACACATAGAAATAGTAAATGTTTTTGTCTATAGATATCTTAAATACCTTATTTTGATTATTACATATTTTATGTATGTAGCAAAGTATTTCATGTATCCCCCTATATGTACTAATATTATTTATTAATAAAAATAAATAAATTGCCAAAAACCCCACACTTCTTTGAATATCAGTCAGCGTTTTAACTGATCAATGAAAGAAAAGCAAAAATACAGGCTGAGTGTGGTAGCTCACTCCTGTAATCCCAGGAGTGTAATCTCCACTTTGGGAGACCGAGGTGGGTGGATAACCTGAGCTCATGAGTTGGAGATCAGCCAGAGCTAGAGTAAGACCCTATCTCTAAACAGAGCCAGGCATTGTGGCAGGTGCCTGTAGTCCCAGCTGCTCGGGAGGCTGAGGCAAGGGAATTGCTTGAGCCCAAGAGTTAGGGGTTGCTGTGAGCTATGATGCCAGGATACTCTATCAAGGGTAAGAATTGAGACTCTGTCTCAAAAAGACAAAAAAAAAGAATAAGAAAAAGAAAAGTAAAAATATACATATATCTTCTATGCAAGTTATGGCACCTTAAAGTCCAGGATATACTCTAAATTAATAATAAACTGATGATTTTTCCAGCAGGATACATTTGGAAGAAGTATTAGAAAATAGTAGACCAATTGAAACAGGGTAGTGAGTTGTCTTAATCCAAGTTAAAGGAACATCAGTAGTCTTATTTTTCATATAATATTTAAATACAAGAGTTCCATTTTTTACTTGAGGAGGGAAGGGAATACCCCAGGGGAAAAAATATCTTATCACAAGGATATTTTCACTTCAATGTTTATAGCAGCTCAATTCACAATTCCAAAGATATGGAAACAACACAAACGTCCATCAACCCATGATGGGTTAATGAACTGTGGTATATATATAAAATGGAATACTATTCATCTATAAAATCATGGAGACTTTACATTTTTTTATTTACCTGGATGGAGTTAAAGAACATTCTCCTTAGTAAAATATCTCAAGAATAGAAAACCAAGCATTCCATGTATTTGATAAAATGTTGAAAATAGTAGACGAACAACCACAGGCCCACACAAGAGAAAAATACAATCTAATTCAAGAAGTGGGGAGGGGGGAAGAAGGAAAAGGGCTGAGCAAAATCTCACCTAATGGGTATAACGTAGGGGTATATGGCACACATCCAGGGTGAAGGACTCAACTACAGTACAGAAGCTACCTAACAAATGCACACAGTGCAATCTAATCATGTGTGCCCTTGTGTTAATCTGAAATTTAAAAAGGAAGAGATTAACTTATGAGTCTACAACCACTATATCCCTACTGCCTCATCCCATCTCCTGAACCTACACTCTCATACGGTGTTTTTGGCATTTCCACTTCCTTTATTAAGTTTTTTCTAATTTGCTAAGAGACACTCACAATATTAAACCTGGCTCTAGGGCTATTGCCAGCATATAAAATACTGAGATGTGGCAAAGCATTTCTATACCAAAAGCTCTCTTGTATCCAACTTTATTTTTCACCTCTGTCCACATTTCAGTCCCTCACACTCTTCTCCCTGCAAGTTCAGAGTAATCTGAGAGTTGAATGTTCTATTGCAGAAGGCAGTGTGCATACTACACATATATATGCACCTCAGCAAGTCTCAGTTTTTCATTTTTTCTTTATCAAGACCCTGTAAGTTTATCTTTTTTAAAGTTCTATCATGTATTAAGTTTGACCTACTTTCCACAAGCTGATCATCTGGATGTTTTTTATGTAATAACTTAGAGGAACAATACTCTCACATTTTGCCTTCCACTGATAACTGACTTACCTGAGTAGTAGTTTTCTCTCTTTAATGCATCAAGAACATTCAGCAAATAAGTGCACAGTTTCACAATCCCATAATTGCTATACCCATCACACGTTGCAAACATAGTGTGTATGCACACAGACCCACACAGATACATCACCTAGAAAAGATAGAAAAAAAAGATTCTTCCTGAATAGATTTTGCAATCAATCTTAGAATTGGTAGGTCTAGAGGTATGTGGCAAATGTCTGAGAAAAAAGACAGATGTGTTTATAAGTGAGCTAAATTTCAGTTTTCCAAATATCTTTGTAGGGAGTTCATATATATTGTCAAAAATAGCTAAATTATTGATTAAAGGTAAAATAACTTTAGAGATACATTTAACTTTGTAAAAATTATCTTTAAATAACTGAGGAAGAAGAGGAAAAAAGGGAAAGAGGAAGAATGAGAATGATAAAGAGTGGAAGAGAGAACCATTATTACACCCCATCTCTCAAAACACATAGAAAAATCAGCCAGACATGGTGGTGCATGCCTATAATTCAAACTACTTGGGAGCTGAGACAGGAGGGTCACTTGATCTTAGGAATTTGAGGTTTCAATGATTATGATGATGTCACTGAACTCTATCCTGGTCAACAGAGCAACACTTTCTCTCAAAACAGAGAGAGAAAGAGAATTTTCTATAAATCCATAAATAAACACTGCCTAATGCATAGTGCTAAGGAATTTCCCCCAAAATGAGAGTTTAAAGGGAGCCAGATAATTATTCTTTCTCAATGTTTTTCTGAGTGTGACCATCTTCCTATCCTTTGTGAGTCTAGCATGTACAGATAGTGTATTTTTAATTCAAATAAATAGTATGCAAACACAAACCAATTATTTTATGGAGTGGTTTAACTATAAAATCTAATAAATTAAGAAAGTAATTCCATTTAAAATAGTCTAAAAAATTAAAATACAGTAGCACCTCTGTAAGTTGGCCACCCACAAAAGGCATGGTCAACTTACAGAAGTTCTACTGTACTTAGAAACAAATTTAACGAGGTGATGAAATAACTACACTAAAAATTGTGCAGCATTGATGATAAAAATTAAAGCAATCACAAATAAATGAAAGGACATCTGTATTTATGGATTGGAAGAATTAACATTGCTAAAATCCCCATACTCAAAGTTATATTTAATGCCTGTCATTCCACTCACTATATTCGTACCCATTATTTAGCTTCCATTTATAAGTGAGAACTTGAAGTATTTGGTTTTCTGTTTAATCAGTTCAATTCATGTTGTTGCAAAAGATATGATTTCATCCCTTTATGTTACTGAGTAGCATTCCATGTTATATATCTACCACAGTTTCTATATCAGTTGACAATTGATGAACACGTAGGTTGATTCCATGACTTGTCTGCTGTGAATTATAAACAGAAACGTGAAGATGTCTTTTTTACATGATTTCTTTTTCCTTAAGTAGTTACCCAGTAGCATAGTTGTAAGTAATCTATTTTTAGTTCTTAGACAAATATCCATGCTGTTTTCCATAGAGATTATACTAATATACATTTCTAGCTACTGTGTATAAGCTTTTCCTTTCTCCACATCCTCATCATAATTTATATAAAACTATAATTTTTGTATATAATTATTATCCATTCTGACTGTTATAAAACAATATCCAATTGTAGTTTTAATTTGTGCTGTTTCTCTAATGGTTAATAACGATGAGCATTTTTTCACATTAGTGGACCACTTATCTGTCCTCTTTTGAATAATGTACTTTATATACTTTTCCCTCTTCTACTAGGGTTATATATTTTTTGTATAGTTGCTTGAGTTACTTGCAGATTCTTAGCTCTCTGATGGATGCATAGTCTCTAAATATTTTCTCCCATTCTGTTGAGTATTTCATGAAGAAACTTTTTAGTTTAATGAAGTCCTATTTGTTTATTTGGGGTTTGTGTATATGAGCATGCACATTTGCATTTGAGGATTAAATTGTAAATTCTTTAAAGATCAATGTGCAGCAGACTTTTCCCTAAGTTTTCTTCTAGTATTTTTGTGATTTTAGGTCTTTAAGTCTATAATTCATCTTGAATTAAATTTTGTATGAATATATAGTAAGAGATATAGGTCCAGTTTCATTCTTCTGCATATGGTTATCCAATTTTCCTAGCATCATTTATTGAATAAGATGTCTTTTCCCCAGTGTATATTTTTATAAGTTTTGATGTAGACATGTGGCTTTGTATATGAGTTTTTTCATGTTGCTCCAGTTGAAATTTCCTTTGAACTTTTCTACGTTCAGTATGATATTGGCTTTGGGTTTCTCCTATATGAATTTTATTACTATGAAATATGTTCTTTCAATGACTACTTTTTGAAGGTTTTTATCATGAACAGAAACTGAATTTTACTGAATTTTTTTTCACTATTGAAGTGATTGCATGTTTTTTAAATTTAATTCTGTGTATGAAGTGAATCACATTTATTGATTTGTGAATGTTGAACTAATTTTCATCCCTGGAATAAACCCTCCTTGATGGTTATCTATGCTGTTTTTGCTATCTTCTGAATGGGATTTGATAATATTTTCTTGAGAATATTTGCAACTATGTTCCCTAGGAATTTTAACTTGTACTTTCTGTTGCTTTTTTGTTTGCATGACTTTAGTATCAGGGTTATAGTGATACTAGATTTTTGATACCGGATTTCCAGGCTCTTGGTCTCAATGATTCGATGAATGAATCGACAGACCACAAGATGGAAGTTAGGTTTTATTTACAGAGGTATTACAACTCTTACGAAGAGCCAAACCTTGCAGAGCAGGATAAGATAGGTTTTATACAAGTGTCACAGCTCTTACAAAGAGCCAAACCTCCTTGCAGGGCAGGATACAAGTGTTATAGCTCTTACAAAGAGCCAAACCTCCTTGCAGCGCAGGATACCAGTGTTACAGCTCTTACAAAGAGCCAAACTTCCTTGCAGAGCAGGATCCAAGTATTACAGCTCTTCTTCTGCTCTCTCTCCCTCCATGGTCTGTGGCAATCTACTGAGGTCTTTGCTCTCCTGCTCTATCTCCCTCGAAGGTCAGCGAGAATCTGCCCCTAGGCTCTCTACTTAGGGGTTTATACAGGGGCAATTGTCCAATGAGCTGAAAGCTGAGCTGATTGGTCTATTTTCTCCTAAAAATAGACCAATGAGGAGCAGGACTGAAAATGGACCAATCAGGGCTGCAATGGAGGAATGGTGAGTGTTTTCCTCTGCTTGGTCAGGTCTTTTTGCTACTAGAGCCTCCGGTAGGAGAGGAAATTTCCCTCTGTTTGCTCCAGCCTGCCAGTTCCTCTGGGGGCTGCTGCCAAGACAGAGTAGGCAAGTCGTCCAGCCCCACTCTACTGGAGCCTCTGGTGGGGGAGGGAAGCTCCTCCTGCTTGCTCTAGCCTGCTGGTTCCTTTGCTGGCTGCCACAGCCAAGACGGAGGCAGCAGGTCCCCCAGCCCTGCTTGGCTGAGCTGGCTGGGGTGTCACTTGTCTGGTATCAATAGTGGCTTTATAGAATGAGTTAGAGAGGATTCTCTCCTCAATTTTTTTGAATACTTTTAGTGGCATTGGTATCAGTCTTCACTTACATTTGGTTGTGAATCTGGTCCTCATTTTGTTGGTGTTTTTGCTGATTTTGTGACCTTTTTAAATTACTGATTCAGTTCCTCTCCTCATCATTGGTCTGAAAGATAACATAGAAATAAATCTAGATGATTTTGTTTGTGATGATAACTTTTTGAATACAACACCAAAAGTATGATTGAAAGAGTTGACAAGTTAGATTTTATTAAAATTTTTTAAATGTTCTGCATAAACAGTGTCAACAGCATGAAAAGAAAAGTCATAGGGTGAGAGAAAATGTTTGCAAAAAAAGACATACCAGATAGCCTACTCCTATGTAAAATAGTCAAAGAATTTATAAAACTCAACATGACAACAAACAATCCAATAAGCATTAGGGCAAAGACCCAAACAGTTCTATATTTCTACAAAGAACACAGACAGAAGAAAACATGAAAAATGTTTCACATTATACGTCATCAGGGAAATGTCAAATAAAGCAAGTAACCACCACAAACCTATTAGAATAATCAAAAACTGGAACACTGACAACACCAAGTGCTGGCAAGGATATGAACCCACAGAAACTCACTCATTGCCTGAGAGGATGCAGGCTGGTACAGTTTGACAGTTGCTTATAAAACTGAACATGTGCTCCAGTATGATCTTGAAATCACACTTTTTGATATTTACCCAAAGGAGTTGAAAACTAATGTATCCAAAAAAGCCTGCACATGGATGATTGTTAGCAAAATGTTCTTCGGTAAGTAATTGGAAAATAAACTGTGGTATGTCTACACTGAGAACTGGAGGGGTTAATATCTTGCTTTTTACTTAAGTATAATTTAAATAGTGGTTAAAGTCTGTGGTATCAGAAAGAGCAGCTTTAAAATATGCTAAAAACTAAACAGCAATGTAGTAAAAAATAATAAATATTAGAATTTAACATTTAGTATATAGTGCCTTTTGAATTTTAAATTGATTGTATGCATTTCTAGTATAACAATATACTGGAAGTGATAAGAAACTTTTTGCCTTTAATATCATCTAGTGCCTTTCAGATTTTAAATTTATTGTATGCATTTTCTACATTAATAATATTTTGCAAACGTACATTGCTTAGTATCTTCCATACTAGCTTTTTACACATTATCTCCTTAATCAATAAAGCTATGTTTATAATTCATAACATAAATCTTATTCGATATTTAAGTGGTTATATTAACCCAAAGTGGTTAACAAATTAAATATTGGAACTGGAATGAATAAGGCTACCTCGTGAAATACCTTGAATATGAGAATTACTCAGAAAATTTGTATATAAATGAGGAAATAAAGGAATTATCCATAAAGATAAAGAAGTTTACGTTTTAGGGGTAACCTTGTGTAAATTTGCATTCCAGCATATAAGTACAAATTTATCTCCTTTTAAAAATGTACCACATGCTTTTACTTTATTAATTATTCTTCTATAATGTGTCAAAGAGCTACCTTACATTAGGCATAATAACTAGACCAATTCATAGGCATTCTCCTTCATTGTAGAATGGGGATGGGGATATAGGTTGTGATGAGAAGAGCTTACTGCACACTTAGGCAAGAAAATAACCAATGAATAAGAGTGAAGATTTTATCTTATTCCATAATTATAAACATGTATTTAACACTGTATGAATCAATACTGAAGCATGTGTACACTACAAATTAAAGAATTTATATTCTAAAAATGAATTTTAAAAACTCGATGTGGTAGACACAAGAGAGGTATAAAGGGTGATCACAAAGTCTGTGTGTAATTTAAAATAAGGTGCAGTTTAACATTGAACATGGACATTATGTCCACCTGGTATAATAAGTTGTATCATTATTTCTCTTTCATTAATTCAGGATTGGACAACATCACGAAAAAAGTTTATATTCCTTTATATGTGGTCTTGAATGTTTATACTGACATTCTACTGACCTTTTAAACTTTCATCACTGAACTGCAAATTTAAATCTAATTTGTAGCTTCTTGATATTTCAATATATTTTTCAGCTATGTTTTTAAGATCCCCTTTATATTAAATATATCTGTCATAGATACTCTGTCACTGGGTATAATAGCCTCTTTATTTTAAAAATGAATCACACTATATTATTTGCTCATATCTCAAACACATCTCATTTCCTTTCTGTTTCTCACTGTTTCTAGTGATGTTCAGGCTGACAATTTAGGATAATCAGTTATGTTAGTTAAAGGTCTGTTTACTATCTTTTTCTGAATCAATGTGATTGAGGATCTTGCAGATGACTTTTTCAATATGAAACAAATTCAACACTAGTGACAAAGAGCTCCGTGTGGCTGTCGTGCAGGAACTCTGCTGTCGCTGTTCTCTGTGCTGCTCGTGATGATCACTGATTCCTTTGTTCTGTTTCCGGATATTGCTAATGTTTATAGAATTGTACTAGATGACAGTAAATTGATCTGGATTGAAATTATTTTTTACTCCTTTTTTTTTGCTTCTGAATATGATGCTTATTCTTCCCAGCATTACATCTTTATTCTCCCAGCTTTCTTCTCTTAATGTTGTCATTATTCATTTCCAAATGTTATTATTGAGAATGATAACAGTCTTTGAAAACAATGACTATTTTATGGTAATCATTTGATACACGTCAGGATCAAAGATAGAAACTTTGATGTGTGTATGTAGACACATACAGTTTGTATGTAACACACATAGTAATTTATATGTATGTATAGATACATGTACGAGATAAGGGCTCTACATTTCCCTTTCCTAGACTATCTCTATGCTCTCCATTTCTCCAAATATGCTTTCCATTCCTATAGTTTGACGTTTCAAGAATGTTATACTCTGAGATATTTTATATAAACACTTTTTTGTTTGAGATAATCTCACTTGCTCAGGCTAGAGTGCTATGGTGTAAGCCTAGCTCACAGTAATCACAAACTCCTGGATTCACGTGATTCTCCTGCCTCAGTCTCTGAAGTAGCTGGGACTGCAGATGCTTACCATGATGCCTTGCTGATGGTTCAGTTTTTAGTAGATATGGAGTGTCACTTTTCTCAGTCTGGTCTCAAACTCCTGAGCTCAAGCAATCCTCTGGCCTCAGCCTCACAAAGTGCAGGATTAAAGGCATGAGGCCTGATACCCAGCCTAGGTATTCTACTTCTGATTTTATTTTTTTATAATTATGATCATTATTATTTTGAGACAGAGTCTCAAGCTGTCGCCCTGGGTTAAAGTACTGCTGCATCACAGCTCACAGCAACTTCCAACTCTTGGGTTTAAGCAATTCTCTTGCCTCAGCCTCTCAAGTAGCTAGGACTACAGGCCCCCACCACAACACCATGCTACTTTTTTTTTTTTTTTTGCAGGCGAGGAGGGCAGTTGTCATTGTTGTTTAGCTGGCCTGGGCCAGGTTCAAACCTGCCAGCCTTGGTATATGTGGCTGGCGCCCTACCCAATGAGCTTACGGGTGCTGCCCTATTTCTGATTTTAAAACTGAAATTCAGAAGAATTAAGTACCATGCCTCACCTAAATAGTCTACAAAATATATTAATCACTTCTATAATTAGTAATAATAAAATGTTAAAAGAAACACTATAAATTATGAAATGATAAACATTTTATGTGTATAATATGTGTAGTCTAATACTTTAGTTAGATCACTTAGTCATAAAGACATTAAGAACCATTTTCACTCCACTTCTTTCCAGGCTTACTGTGATTTGCCACACAATTTTGCTTGTAAAACTCGAAATCCTTCAGTCTTGAATACTATAGACTGCCACGTTGCAACCAACACTATGAAAATGTCTGTCTGCCCATGTGGCATGTGCTTAGACAGAATCTGTTATTGAAATGATAGAGAAGAAACTTTCTCAATTTCTTACAGGAGAACTACACACGTTTTAAAATTGAAAAGAGTTTCCTTTCATATTTTAAATTAATTGTTTTATTTTGAGGTAATTATGATTGATATGAACTTGTGGAAAACAATATAAAAGTTTCATATGCCCTGTATCTGCTTTCCCTCAAGGGTAATATCTTTCAAATATCTTGTCCAGGGTGGCACCCATAGCTCAGTGTGTAGGGTGCAGGCCAGGTACACCAAGGCTGACAGGTTTGAACCGACCTGGGCCAGTTAAAACAATAATGACAACTGCTTCCTTCCCCCCTCAAAAAAATAGCTGGGCGTTGGGACAGGCCCCTGGCATCCTAGCTGCTTGGAAGGCTGAGGCAAGAGAATCTCTTAAGCCCAAGAGTTGGAGGTTGCTGTGAGCCTTGATACCACAGCTTTCTACCATGGGCAACATTCTGAGACTCTGTCTCAAAAAAAAAAAAAAAATAGAAAAAGAAAAAAAGAAAAGAAAAGAAAGAAAAGAAAAAGAAAAAAACAGCGAAAAATAATCTGTCCAATATCAAAACCAAGATATTGAAGATGATAACAGCAAAATAAACAACATCCCATCATTACGAGCGTGCCTCAACCCACCACTTTGTAGATGCACCTGTCTCCCTGCTTCTTATCCACCAAAAGCTACTAATCTGTCCTTCATTTATATTATTTTGAAATTTTAAGAATGTTTTATAAATGAAATTATACAGCCTATTAATTTTTGGGACTGGCTTTTTTGCACACAGAGTAATTCTTTGGAGATTAATCCAGGTTGTTCCGCACACCAGTTGTGTCCTTAATTGTGCAAAAGCTTTTCAGTTTAAACAAGTCCCATTTGTTTATTTTTCATGTCATTGCAAACATATGAAGAAGAGGAGACAGAAAATGCATTATGTTTAACTTATTTTGACTTCTTCTCTGGTTCGGCCTTCCTTCCTGGTGTTCTAACATTGTTCCTGTGCCATGTCCTGTCTGTTTAGAGACTCTTTTGGGCCATTCCCTTAGAGTAGGCATGTTTGTGACAAATTATTTTAGTTTCCCTTGTGGATTCCTTCCACATGGAAAAGTGACATTTTCACAGTTCTGGATAGCAGTTCTAACCTTTCAGTTGTTGAACAATATTATATTACTTTCTTCTAGCCTCCAGGGCTTCTGATGAGAAATTCTCTATCCCTAAATTTCCCTCCCCTTTTCATAATTTTTACCTCACTGATTTCAAGAAGTCTTCTCTCTCACCATCCAGAAGTTTGACTATAATAAGATTATCCTGCTTGGACCTCACTCACCTTCTAGAGTATATACATAACTGTATTGTTCCATTTGAAAAGTTTTGTTGATATTTCTGTCAGTACATTTCAGTTTTACTCAGATCATCTTGTCCTGTATGTTAGATAACATGAATTTTAAATCTTCGGTTATAGGTCTCTTAAGTTCTGAAGTAACTGGATTATCTTGTTTTTCTTCCTTTTCTTGAAAGAAAAAATAGTCAAGTTATTGTGGGTACAAAAAACCAGGTCCCAATATTTGAAATTGTTAGGTAGAGTCACTGTTGGAGTCCCACACCCAAGAAGTGTGCCACTCATTCATACTGTGTGCCTTATACGTGGGAGCACACCAATTGCTCGCTCCCCTCTCCCATCCCTCATTGTCCTTTCCCCAGTTTGAACATAATTATTTTATCTCTTATGTGGAAGGGTATTACATCATCTACTGGCCTCATAATAAAATTGAGTACATCGTGTATTTGCTTTTCCATTCTTGTGATAGTTTATTAAGAAGAATGTTGCCATCTAGGTTAATGATGTAAAGTTAATCTTTTTATAGTAAAATTATGGAATGTACATATACCACATTTTGTTAATCCATTCCTGAGTTGATGGGCATTTAGGTGGTTTCCACATCTTGTCAATTGTAAATTCAGCTGTCATAAACAATTTAGTGGAAATTTAAAATGATTTTTTTCTTCAGGGTTGATGACTACTAGTGGGGTTGTGGGATCAAAGGGGAAGCCTAATTTAAGTTTTTTGAGGATTCTCCATATTTCTTTCCAAAGAGGTGGTATTAGATTGTGGTCCCACCATGAATATGAAAGTGTCCATCTCTCCATACCTGTGCCAGCAGTATCGCAACTATGGGACTTTGCAATGTAGGGTATTCTTATTGGGGTTAAGCCAAATTTTAGGGTGGTTTTGATTGGCCTTCTGCTAATGATTAGGGATGATGAACATTTTTTCATATGTTTGTTAGTGATTTAGCTGTCTTCCTCAGAGAAGGTTCTATTCATGTCTCTTGCCCAGTGTTAAATGGGATTATTTGCTCTTTTTTTTGTTGATTAATTTGAGTTGTCTATAGATCCTAGTTATGAAGCCTTTGTCAGATTCATAACATGCAAATGCCTTTCCCATGCTGAATGTTGTCTATTTGCTTTAATTGTTGTGTCCTTAATTGTGCAAACGCTTTTCAGTTGAATTAAGTCCCATGTGTTTATTTTTCTTGTTGTTGCAATTGTAGCTGAAGTCTTCTACACAAAAATCTTTCCACTGGCTGATATCCTCAAGGGTTTGTCCCACACTTTCTTCTAGGATTTTTATCATTATACATCTTAGAATTAAATCTTTTATCCATCTTGAGTCAATTTTTGTAAGTGATAAAATATGTGGGTCCAGTTTCAGTCTTTTACATGTGGTTATTTAGTTCTCCCAATACTGTTTGTTGGATAAGGATTATTTTCCACACTGCATGGTTCTGTTTGGTTTATCAAAGATGAGATGGCATCGAGAGATTAGTTTCATCTCTTAGTTCTCTATTCAATTTCTTATACCTATGTGTCTACGTTTGTGCCAATACCATGCTTGTTTTGATCACTGTGGACTTATAACCTACACTATAATAGAGTGATGGACTGCAGCTTTGCTTTATTACTAAGAATTTCCTTGGCTATCTGTTTTTTTTCTGGTTCCAGACAAAATGATGAACTACTATTCCCAATGCATCACAGTATGATGTTGATACTTTAATGGGGATTGTATTGAATATGTAGATGGCTTTGGCAAGTATAGACATTTTAACAATTTTGATTCCTCCCAGCTACAAGCATGGTATATTCTTCCCTTTGTTAATGTCTTCTGCAACTTCTTTTCTTAGGGTTTTATAATTATCTTTATAGATATCTTTCACTTCTGTTGATAGGTATATTCCTAGGTATTTCACTTTCTTGAAACTACTGTGAAGGGAATTTTATCTTTGATTAACTTATCCACTTGCCTACTATTGGAGTATATAAAGGCTACTGATTTGTGGACATTGCTTTTATACCCTGAGACATTACTGTATTCTTTATCACTTCCAGGAGTCATGTGGTTTAGTCTCTGTGGTTCTCTAACTATAAGAACATGTCAATGGTAAAGAGAGAGGGTTTGACCTCTTCTGACCCTATTTGGATGCCCTTGATATCCTTCTGTTGCTTGATTGCATTGGGTAGAACTTCCAGCTCTAAGTTGAGAAGTAGTAATAGAGCACTCCCTTGTCTGGCTTCTGTTCTAAGTGGAAAAGTTTTCAGTTTTGTGCCATTCAGTGTGATATTAACTGGGGGTTTGTAGTAGATGGCTTTCATCATTATAAGGAATGTGCCACCTTGTTAGAAATGTGCTCTTATTAGACAAGGATTCTGAATTGTGTCGAATGCTTTTTCTGCATCTATTGAGAGGAACAAGTGCATTTTGTTTTTGCTTCTATTGATATGGTGAATTATATTTATGGATTTGCATTTTTAAACCAGACTAGCATCTCTAGGTCAAAGCCAACTTTATTGTGATGTATATTTTTAAAATATGTAGCTATAATCTATTGGCTAAGATAAGTACTTTTACATCTATATTCATTAGTGAAATAGGTCTGTAGTTCTCCTTTTTAGTTGGGTCCCTTTCTCATTTTGGTATTAGGCTAATGTTAGAACATGTTAAAAAATGTTTTTCCTTCTCAATATTTTGGAATTCTTTCGTCAATGTAGGTACATGCTCCTCATTGAAGGTTTGATAGAATTCTGCTGTGAAGCCATAGTCTAGGGCTTTTGTTGTGGTAGTGGTGGTTTTGGAAGCATTTTTGTTTGTTTGTTTATTTGTTTCTTCATTCCCACTGATTGATATTTGTTTGTTCAAGAGAGCTATTTCTTTCTGGTTAACTCTAGGGAGATGGCAGAATTCCAGGTATTGATCCTTTTCCTCCACATTGTCAAATTTCTGGGAATTGTATTTCTTGTAGTAGTCAAAGATAATCTCTTGTATCTCTGTGATATCTGTTTTTATTTCCATTTTTTCATTTCTGATTCAGGTTATTAGAGTTTTTGCAATTCTAGTTCTAGTTAATCTGATCAAAAATTTATAGATTGTATTTATATTTTTAAAGAACAAATTTTTATTTCATTGATTTTCTGAATGATTCTTTTGTTTTCAATTTCATTTATTTCTGATTTAATTTTGGTTATTTGTTTTCCTCTTCTGGATTTGGGATAGGATTGTTCTTTTTTTTCTGTTTCCATACAATGATTTACTTTATGTTGTTGATGTTCTCTCTTTCTGTTTTTTGGATATAGACATCTAATGTGATAAATTTACTTCTTAGGACTGTTTATCATTGTCCCACAGGTTTTGGTAATTTGTAACTTGATTTTTGTGTATATTTAAGGAATTTAGTAGTTTCCTCCTTTATATTTTACTCTATTCAACTGTAATTCAGTATCAGGCTGTTTAATTTCCATGACTTTATGGGGATGAAAGTTCCACCTTTTGCTATGTTGTCTGAGTAGATACAATTCTTCTAATTTTGGTGAGGTTTGATTTGTGGCCTATGATATGATCTATTTGCAGTATGTTACATGGGCTCACAAGAACAACATATATTCCTTAGCTTTGGGTTGATGTGTTCTGTATTGTCTATTAAGCCCATTTTTTCTAGGGTTGCTTTTAAATCCCTTGCATTTTTTTTTTTTTTTAGCTTCTGTTTATAGTATCTGTTCAGTTCTGCCAGAGGTGTGTTAAAATTCCTTGTTATTATGGTGTTATAGGATATCATATTAGTCAGACTGATCAAGGTCTGTTTCATAAATCTGGGAGATTTTAAGTTGAGTGCATAAATACTTACAATTGAAATGTTCTCTTGATGTATTGTTCCTTTAACCAGTATGATATGTCCATGTTTGTGCTTTTTACTTTAAATCCACTTGTATCTGAAAATAACATTACAATCCCCCCTTTCTTCTGATTTCTATTTGCCTGAAATATTCTATTCTTACCCTTTGCCCTGAGCCTTGTTTTGTCTTTCAAGGTTAGGTGTGTGTCCTGGAGACAGTGTATGGATGGCTTATGATTTTTTATCCATTTGGCCAGCCCATGTCTCTTCAGTGACAAATTCAAGTCATTAATATTGAGACAATTGATAAGCATAGTGGAGAACTTTTAATCTTATTTTATGAAGGTACCTTACTTTGTTTTCTTCTTTGTGCCATAGTGGAAGGCTAGTTTTGTCCTTTAGTTTGTGGGTATTTACTTTGCTGATGTTCTAATGTAATGGTCAGTGTGGGGAATAGGTCCAAATATTTCCTGTAGAGCTGGTTATATTATGACAAATTTCCTCAGTGTTTGCAGAACAGTATGATATTTGATTTCTCCATCAATTTTACAGATTAATTTATCAGGATACAGAATTGTGGGAAGAAAAACATTTTGTTTGAGAAGGTTAAAGGTAGATGATAATTCTCTTCTGGTTTGGAATGTTTCATCTGAGAGGTCCCTTGTCACTGTGATGAATCTGCCCCTGTAGGTGAATTGGCACTTGGTCCTGCCTGGCTGCTTGCAATTATTTTTCTTTCATCTTGACTTTGAAGAGATTCATTACCATGTTTCTTAGAGATTGCTCTATTTTTGATGAGCCAACCCAGAGTTTAATATCCATCTAAAAGGAGTGTTTCAGAATATTTAGTGATACTTGGGAAGTTTTCGCTAATCATGTCCTTCAATAGTGCTTCAATTCCTTTGGGAAAATCTTCTTTTCCTTCAGCAATACCTATAATTAGTATGTTTGAATGCTTATTGAAGTGAACTTTATCCTCTAGCTCTGAGATTCTTTCTTGTCTGTGATCTAATCTTTCAGTGACACTTTTTTTTTTTTTTTTTTTTTTCAATTTTTGGCCAGGGCTGGGTTTGAAACTGCCACCTCCGGTATATGGGGCCAGTGTCCTACTCCTTTAAGCCACAGGCACTGCCCTGTCAGTAATACATTGTACTACATCTATAAGTTCCCTGATTGGATCCTTTAGTCCCTAAGCTCTGCCACATCTTTTCTATATTCTTCATATCTTTCATCCATTGTATGGTTCTGCTTTTTCACATACTGTTATTTCCCTGTCTTGTTTTCGTAATACATATATTAAATTCCCTTAATGAAATTTCCATTAATTATTTATAGGTGGGATCCCCTGTGGTAGCTACAACATGATCCTTTGGTTGTGTTGCTCTGTTCAGGTTTTTCATGTTGTCAGAATTTTTCTGTTGATTCTTCCTTATGTATGTTTTTCCATTATTCACTTCATTTTTCTAATTTTTCCATCTCAGCACCTCCTTTGACTTAAATTATCTTGTCTCAGAGCTTAGGTGTTGAAGTGGCCTTTTGGTACAAGGCCAAAGGGAAGATCAGAGTAAAGAGTGAGGAGAGAAAAGAAAAGAAAAAAATAGAGAGGAAGAAAAAAAAGAAGGGAAGGTAGAAGGAAAGAGTTGAAGAAAAGGAGAGAAAAGAGATAGCATTAAATAAATAGACTGACAGGAGAAGTGGCAATATTCAGCAAGGTGCTTTACCCTCACCCATGGCTATAGGATTTTGGTAGGCCAAGCTTGGTGAGTCCCTTAAAGTCAGGAGCTCTTTACCAACCTGGGCAAAAGCAATACCTCACTCTATCAAATATAGCAAATAACAAAAAAAGAACAATAAGCAGTATTTTGCCACAGGGACCTAACAATACCTTCTTTCTGAAGGCCAAAGCTAGAAGGACACCCTAGAACATGAGCTTGTGGCCTCATTGGGCCATACTAATACAGTGACCCCCCCAAATGAAACAATGTCATGACACTTTAGCCCTTAGAAAAGAGGAAAAAATGAAAAATAATAACACAAATAGATAAAGAAATTTAAAAATACTAGCATATAAAATAAAGAAGTCAAAAACACCTAATCTTAGTTGCTGTATAAGAAATTTATCTGGGAAATATGAGAAAAGTAGAAAAACCTCCACCAAAAGAGAGGAAAGGAGATAAATATAAAAGAAAGTTTAATGGGCCTGAAACACTGTAACCAAAATGGACGAGCCCTTTCTATTGAAAAAAGTAAAAATGAAAAAATGTAACTGTATAAAAATCATCAGCTACAACAAAGGAAACCAAAAGAAAAAGAAAACTAAGAATAAAAATTGAAAAAAGAAGCAAAAATTGTAAAAAATATATATGTGTGTGTGTATGTATGTATATTACATATTATAATATATTTCCTGGGCAGCAGGTAGTGCTGTGGTGTTAGGAGATGAAGAACACAGGCTGGATTTACTGTATTATGGTCATCAGAATCCACTCTCTAGTTGCAAAGGAAACCACATCTTGTCTTTTTCACTTCTTCACCCTCAATGTGAACCTGTTTACTACATCAACGTTTGCTTCCTATGGGACTAGGGTCCCAGAGCTCTCACCAGACTTCTCACAAGGCCCAGTATACAGTGCTCCCTGACAATAAAGTGAAATAATGTGGCCTTGTGGGGGCCACTCAATTCACCCCAAGGATGGCCTTTGTAGATCAGCAGGCACACTAGAACTGACCATCCATTGGATCCTGCAGATATTCAATCCATATGCACAGCCTTTCCCACAATGGTGGCACCCTGCTGGCAGCCAAGCTGATGGGAATACCACCCTCCCTGACAGCCCAACATTCATCCCCGCTTCCAATGCTGTTGGAGTTCATTCCCTGCTCCAGCAACCAGCGCAATCTAAAGTGAAGAAAAAAACAAATCTTCAGGATAGCCCTTTCCCATCCCGTCTTCCTCAGGAGAGCTGGTCAACCTGCTGACTCTACCCATAACATGCAGCTACCTTCTTTGTCTTTGTTTCTCAGGTCCTGAATTCCTCTTTTGCTCCTGAAGTCTCCCCCTATTTCACTTTGTCCCTGGGGTAATATTCCTGGTTAGATTCCCCCACCCAGAGGTGGCTGAACACCACTTTCTCCTATCTGACCAGGAGTCTTTGGTAAGGAGATGTCTCTAGTCTGCCACCTTACCCCACCCCACTACATGATACAAAGAATTGGTAACCATGAAATGTGGTCAGCAAAAACAGGTATTCTGTGCCCTGAAGGACTTGTGGATGTGGAGAGGAATTCTTTTTTCTTTACTTATTTCTTCTCACCCCCAATCTTCACCATATCAATCTTGAAGGTAAGAAAAAAACTTTGTTTATTTGACTGGAGAAGTAGGGAGGGCAGACTCTAGGTCATCCTGGGCCCTCCAAGCACATTATTGGTCATACAGTTGCCCTGTGGCTGTGGTGGCAGAATTTGGGCTAAGGACAGAAGGCAGAGCAGGTTATCTTTTTTCTCTAAACACATATAATGTATGTATATATAAAATATATGATATATATGCATATATACACATATATATTTATATGTATATACATATATAATATAAACAAAAATATTTAGAGTCAGTTTATCAGTAACACTAACGAGAAAAGTCCATCTACTCTAACTTCTCAAAAATAAATCTAGCTAATTAATTTATAACAAATGTATATATTTTAATTTATTCTCTGATTCTAAGATAGACATTCTTTGAATTTGTACCAAATCTTTTATGAACTATAATGCTATTAAAAACAACTGAAAAAAAACATGCATAGTTTTCCAGTCCTTGAATTAATATGTGCTTTAAGAAACAAGTACTTCATTTTAATATAGATTTCCTAAAGCACACATTTTATTGTATCAATTTAGATTGCTGAAATGTCCAAAATAGACTGTTATAAAATGTCTGAAATGTGGTTTAATTTTGGGGTGGAAAGTCAAACTTATTAGTCAGTTTGAACTGAAGCCTCTAGATCAAGATTTGATGGACTCATTAAGATGTATTCTTTTTAATCCTCTCTATGCACAAAAAGCATCTATAAACTATGGTATGACATAAACACTTCTTATTTATTCTTTTAAAATCATATAATGCTCAAATCCTATAATGTCTAGGGTATTTCACTGCATATCCTTTTTAAGTAAGTCTTTGTTCATTTGACTTTATTAACATACTAATGCTAATATTTCCTCTTTTGTCCATGGCTGTTCCTTGAGTTTTTAACTTTGTTGACTTTTCGTATTGAATACTTTGAGTTTCTAATCTCCATCATAGTATTTCCTATACTTCACATACTATTTCTCTATGATCTCATTTACCCCAGTGGCTTCATAAAACTATAATTTCCAAAATTGTTTCTTTAATTTCACTTTTTAGTGAGTTCCAGTTTCACATTTCAGCTAATTTCCATTTTAAGACCAGAGAGCTAACCTCAGTATGCTTTAGCAAAACCTATTCAATTCCAAACACAAACGTTATATTATTTTCCCTGTTCAAGATAGTCTTATTAAAATTCTTCTTCCTCAAAGTGGCAATACTTCAGTAGCTTTTGTATTTAACAGGCTAAAGGACACAAACTGTGTTCACAACCCCACCCCACTGACATAGATAAGGATATATTTAAATGTTTCTAGTATTTTTGTTTCCGTGTAACAACTTATATTTAAAGACTTATCCATTATTCATTAAAATTTCATTTTTACTGGAGATGAAGATGGTTTAAAATTGGTCCTTTCAAGTTTGTTTCCATGAATGCACAGTAAGCTAATAAAATGGCATATGGTATTTTAATTTTATTTCCTTACATGTGTAATATTACAAAAGCTGTTAGAAATTATTAATATAAAGTTATATTAACTTTTTTGTGTTACAGCTATTTGACTATAAAACCAATTAAAGTTTTCAAAAATTACAAGATGAATTGTTTTCTCCAGTTTCCAATTGTACTTTTGAAATTCCGGTTTTAGGCATGCCAGTTCAAAGTGATAATACTAAGAAACTTCTACTTCCCATGCTCAGATGGTGGAGTGAGTGATTCTATCTAGTTGAAAAACAAAAAGACATGAAAAAGGTTGTTTGTGTCATAGAGCTGTCACATTAGATGCTCAGCTGAATGCTGTAATCTGCCTCTGGCTGGTGTGGAGGAGTATGTGTCTGTGCCTCTCACGTTTCTGACAGAGATTCTGATATTCACAGGTTCTACTACCCAATCAAGGCAATGTTCACTTTTCTGAACTGTCAACACCCTGAAATTATCAGACATATGGTCCCATTTTAGCAACTCTCCAAGATATCTGTCACTCTAAATCATTTGCTAAGATACTTTGTTATAAACAATTTGTGATACTTACTACTAATTTAAAATCTGCATTTTATCATTCCCCTTTTGCAAGTTTTTCAACCTGTGGCCACTGCTCTTGAAAATGAAATGTAAACCAGTTTGTGAAAAGAACAATAATATATTTCAAATCACCTGGCATTTGTAAATGCATCACATCATTTACTGATAGTGGAAACTTTTACAACTTTATGCCTCATTTGGCCTTCACATGGTATATTTCACAGAAGACAGTAGAACACTCCAGCAGCTCCTGTATAGCTTTGTTAAATGATCTAATTGCCATTAAACCAACACCCCAAAACTTGTATTCATGAATGAACATTAATGAAAGTACATTTTCAAGAGATGTTATATTCTCATATGCATTGGTAAAAAGGGAAAGAAAGGATTACTTGAAACAATAAGAGAAAAGGATTCCTTCCCCCCTGACTTAAAACATTAAGAGAAATATTTCGTATCTTTCTATTCTCTTCTTTTGACCTAAAACTTGAAACCCTCAGGAAAAAATATTCATTTCTCTAACTCTGTCTTTGTTTCTCTGTTACTTAAGCTCCACATGACACATATGCAAACCGCTAATACAAAAACATTCAGCTCTAATGATTTTCCTATTTTGTATTCTTCAATTTGTATGACTTATTCTCAAAGAGGTTTTATTTATTGATAGTTTAAAAATATTTTGCGTTAACTGTTATTCTAGACCAATTGTCTGGTTCTATACTTACAAAGTTAGGATATTAAACTGTATAGTAGATTAAATAGGGCACCGAATTTTCTATACCTATATTCTCACATCATTTGAATGTGAGCTGCCCTTATGTTTAGAACAAAAAAACTGGTGGAAGTGATAAGTGAGTTGTGGAGCGAGGCCTTGAGAGGTTTTGCAGCTTCCACATCCAATCGTTTGGAAGGCTGCCTTGAAATTGCAATATGAAGAGGTTGGCTATCTCTTTTGAAACATCTTTGCAGGTCTGATAACATTTTGCTTAGAATCCATCTTGTTTGGGGATGTTCATTGGTGGAAGACTTTTTTATTGCTGCTTCAATGTCATTGGTTATTTTTGATATATTCAGGTCTTCTATTTATTCCTGATTGAGCCTTTGGAAGTTGTGTGTTACCAGGAGTTTGTCCAACTCTTCCCTGTGTTCTTGTTCATGTGGATATTTTCAAAGTATTTTCAGGTAATATTTTGTATTTATGTGGAAGTTATAATATCTCCTTGTTCATTTCTGATTGTACTTATTTTAGTCCTTTTTCTCCTATTCCTGCTTATCTGTCCTAGGTCTATTAATTTTATTTATCTTTGCAAAGAGCCAGCTATTTGCTTCTTTGGTATTTTGCATTTGTGTGTGTGATTCCATTTAGACAAAACAGCCACTAAACATATGAAAAAATATGCTCCTCATTCTTAATCACCAGGGAGATGCAAATTAAAAATGCAATAAAATATCATTTCACTCCTGTTAAAATGGATTTTATTAAAAAGTCCAAAAGAAATTAGATGTTGGCATGTATCCAGAGCCAAAGAATGCCTATACATTGTTGGTGGACTGCAAATTAGGACAACCTCAATGGAAAACAGTATGGAGATTCTTCAAATAACTGAAATTAGACATTCCATTTGGTCTAGTAACCCTACTACTAGGTATTTACCCAAGGGAAAGAAGTCATTTTTATGAAAAAGACACCTGCTCTCAAATGTTTATTGCAGCACAATTCACAATTGCAGGGATGTGGAATCAATTCAGCAATCAACTTAATCATGAGTGGGATAAGAGAATGCTCCTTATGTATGTCATGAAATAATACTCAACCATGAAGAAGGATGACTTAATGACTTTGGCAACAATTTGAATGGAACTGAAGTCCATTATACTAAGTGATGTATCCAAGAAACAAAACAACAAATGCCATGTGCATGCATATAGGAAAGAAAAATTCAATGAACATCAAACAGGGAGGTAAGAACAGGGGATGGGAAACTTAGATCTGTCACTCAAGCATTACAAAATGATTCATATATTCAAAAATATTTGTACCCTCATAACACTTGGAATTAAAGAATGAAGAGGTTGATATTGTTTAATAGCTAGAATAAGATAGTAACGTGAAGAAAATTGAGGCAGATACCAGTCTTCACTATCTGCTGCAGAATAATGAGGTTTCTTTGGGAGCTCACCATTCAGATAAATGCAACCCCATGAACAAAGACTGAGAAAGCTACCAGGAAATCATGCAACCAAATCATAGACTCTGGGGAAGAAATAGATCATTGCTGTATTGAACTAGGATCATTTGTAGTAGCTAATAGTGTGTCAATAGTTAGATGAGATAGATGCAGACATTAAAACACAATATCGGTGATAATGCTTTACTATATTTTAAATAATTTTTTATGGTTTAGTCACAGTCTAATCCCTAGTGAAAGCACGATGAAAATGTCTTCCTTTGGCTTGGTGCCTATAGCTCAAGTGGCTAGTGCTTCAGCCACATACATCAGAGCTGGCGGGTTCGAACCCAGCCCAGGCCTGCCAAACAACAGTGACAACTACAGCCAAACACAGCCGGGCATTGTGGTGGGCACCTGTAGTTCCAGCTACTTGGGAGGCTCAGGCAAGAGAATTGCTTGAGCCCTAGAGTTTGAGGTTGCTGTGAGCTGTGACAGCACAGCACTCTACCAAAGGTGACATAGCAAGAATCTGTCTCAAAAAAAATAAAATTCTTTTTATTCTCTCTTCCTGTATATATATGAACTTGTCAAGGACCCAGTTCAGGTTACCAGTTGATATTTGTCATAGCATTTGTGACTTACTAAAGTTATATTCTAATGTCCTGTTCCATAGACGATTCCAAATCTGAAAGCTTAAATTAATAGTAGTGATTCTGTCATTTTCTAGTGTGTATAAATAATCACTTCTTTGTGAAATTTGCACAATTGGTTATTATTTGGTGAGATAATGTCTGGACATACATTTTGAAAATGTCTTAAATGATCTCATAGACTTTTCTCATGTTCTGATGAATGCTTGTTAGATTATAAAGTTTCTCTATACTTTTCTGGAAAAGGAAGGTATGACTATGTGATTTGTTCAAATGAAATGGTAGTGATGCTGCTTCCAGTGGGAAGCATTTAAGAGATATTGTGATATTTCATATTCCTTTTCCCCTGTGTCATTCAGAGACTTTCTGTTTTTCTTTTATCTCAGCTCCCAAGTTGATCAATATATAGCAAAGCTCTGTTCTGGCTAGAATTGGACATGTAGTGTGCACAAGAAATAAACCTCATTATTTTAGTTCCCAGGGATTTAGAGTTATGTCTGATATGGCTTCCTAACTAACCTAGTGTTACTGATATATTATTGAAAAATAATAAATTGGATATAATTTAGTATGTTCAGAATCACCACATAAACGTGACTTGGCACCAACTTGATTTTACCATAAAATTGTGGCATTTATTTCAATTGAGAAGCCTAACCATTTGACCTAAGAACTATACTAATACATTTATGCATGTCAGTGTTGCCTTCGATTCCATTGCCTATCTATATAAGTTCATGAGGCTAAAGGAAAAGTGGGAACCTATATGTATTCTATTGAATGGATTTTAACATTGCTTAAAAATATTAAAGTGATTGAAAAATACTAAAATTTAAAAAAATTAAAGAAGAAATTTATTAAAACACATTAACTTTACATATTTCATTTTCTATTCACTGTTGGTTTAATGGAAGCAGATTGATCATTTACACTTTCT
>NW_003852435.1:4569207-4579586 GCF_000181295.1 Otolemur garnettii
AAAAGGACACATTGTTTAGTAATTTATATCTCCATGTTAAATGTTAATATAAAATGTTATTTTGTTATTTTCTCCTTAATTTCAATTAGATATGCAATTTACTCATGGGTGTTGACCCTATATCCAATGATTTTTTACATTTCAGTTTAAAAAGTGTATTTATGCCTTTTGTTGAAGTTTTATTCTCATCAAACATATTTTCATCATTTCTTTTTCTTACTTGCAACCAAAAGGCCTCCTATCAAACTTATACCTTTATATATAGTTGTATTTTCTGACTCTGCGGCTTTAGTAATGTCTACCATTTGATTCAAAACATCAGCTTGTACAGCAATATTGCATAACAATTTGCCTAATTGCAACCAGATACTTTTAAATTCAGCATGATGTTATTTCATAATATATCTTTTTTATATTTGTCAAACTTCTTTGTGTGTGAAGTTCATTGACTGAACTTATTCCTGATACCCAGTGGATACCCCATGTGTATTTTTAATGCAGGTTTTGGAAAATACAATATAATACGCCTACTTCTTATTAAATTCTTTGAAAGAGTATATACATTTATATCATCTAAAGAAAGTCATATTTGAATCACATATGTAACATTTTTATACATTACGAACTGAGCCAGGCACAGATTAAGCATTATCATCATTTGTGGGTGTAATTATGTGTACATGCTTATAAATATCTGACATACTTGTTTCACTTTCATTATTAGGGCCACAAGGATTTTGAATGTCAATATACTATTTTTATAATTCAGTATTTGATAACTTAGAAAGTATCTGGATTTTGTTACTGGTGTTGTTTCAGTAAAGGCAATTAAGTTTTATTTTACTGCGATAACTTCATCCTTAATACTAACAATACCTTCTAATCTGGCACATTTGTTCCTGATGGGCTACATTTGATGCACAATCAAAAAGTAAGAAAACAAAACAAAAACATTTTGCTTATTTTACTATATTTCATAATATTTAATATCATATGTGATATTCTACTACCAATATAATTTATTTCAAATTCATATGACGGTACAGATTATTAGGTTACATTGTTTGTGTTTGTTAGGTAGAGTCCAGGTAGGACATGTGTCCCTCGCACAGAGCATAAAACTATGGTTCATATTTTTAACAAGTTTTGGAATAAAAAGTGGGAAAAACTGCATGTCTCCTGGTAAATTTGTTATTTTCCTTGTAAATATTATTGTTTTTAGGAAAAATATTTGGCATATCTAGTATTTTATCAATTTCATATTGAGAGAATATTCTCCAGTAGAAGAATGTATAAGGAGAGAATTCTTTTTCTCTTATTTTTGTTCTAGAAACTTCACCCCACTATCACAACTGTCAGTGATCATATTGGCCTATTTATAATAGTTATATTTTATCATAAATTTTTGCATTAATGTTTATTTTTAAAAATAAAATATTATTTGTCTTTGATGACTAATTTCTTTGGTGGACCCTGAATTTTATACCTGAGATAAGTACTTCATTCTTCTCATTTTAATCTTGGGCCTTCTACAAATTGGTATATAATTGGTCTCTTTGTTGTGTTTGGTTTTGCTCATTTTTGTTATTTCATTGATTTATAGACTTATAGGTTTATCAATCATAGAGTAGGGAAACTTTCAACTGTAACATTTTTAAGTGAATTTTTTATGGTCTCCTAACTGTTTAACATAATGTTGCTTAAATACTTTTATCAGAAAATAAATAATAATGCAAAGCTGACAATAATATATCAGTTTGCAGTACAAATATCTGTATTATATATAGTTTATAATAAATGTTTTTATGATATTTAAGTTCATCATGCTTGTTGAACACACTGTATGCCAGCTGTTTGAAATCTAGAAACTACAAATATTTATGCCTTAGAAAGCCAAAGCAAACCTAATAGAGAGTGCATTTTTCATTGGTGCTTAAAGTAACACTTTAAAATAAAAATATTTAAGAAACTGAGTTCAATATTTGATTTTACTCATTCTATTTTTTTTATTTTAGTAACAGAGATGTAGTTTTGTGACCATCGCATACTAAGAGTCACCTGAAATAGCCTGAATAGTCATCATTCGTTGTTTACAGGATAGAAGTAACTATGCTTTACTTCAGAATACTGAATTTAACATTTATCTCCTTTGAATATCATCTAAAGAAATTTGCACAATTCTTTTGTTTAACATTATTAAGACCTATATTTCCAATTATTCTGATACAATTTATAGAGTTTGAATATTTTCAGTGTAAAAATATTGTGCATTTTAAGATGTTTCATATAAATTCTATACTTCAAATTGTTATTTCAGTGGATTTCTCACTTTAATAGTTTCTGTTTGGCTATTGCAGGTGTAGAAGAAATATTTTGATTTTATAAGATAATCTTGTATTACTTATCTATGTAGAACTCTCTTGTGTTTTCTAATATTTTATAATTACTGATCATATCAAGATCATCTAAGGCAAATCTTATCTTCTAATCCTTATAATTCTTTTCTTTTAATTGTTTTATGATACTTTCCAGAATTTCCAAAATATGGTAAATAATTTTAGCCATATTTATGTACTTTGCTTCAAAAAATTCTCAGAACATTCAATATTTATACCAGGTTGTATACAACAAAATATAAGGCAACACTTAGAAATAAAATTCAGTTATTTATACATAATTAGGCTATGTATTTAGATTTCTTCAATGGATATGTTGTATATCTACATCCTAAGTTGTATAACAGAATTTAACTTAACAAAGAAATTTCCTTCTATGCCTGATTTTTGAGAGTTTGTATCATAGAGATGTGTTACAAAAATCACATTATACTTTTATAGCCCATTATATGAGAGATTATTACACTGATAGATTTTTGAGATAAACTCTACTGACCATTATGTGCAATTGTAATCATTCTTACAATAATACTATGTATGTATACATACAGACACACACATGTGTATGTGTGTATATATGTGCATATGAGATAAATGGCCTATTACAATCTGTTTGCATTTGCATAGTATTTGGTTTAGAAAAGATGTTACATTTAGCTGTCTAAAATATGTTGGGCATTTCCCCTGATTATGTACTTTTTGAAACTACCCAGTAGGGAGATTACTTCTTTAAAAATTTGATATTTACCCATAAAATAGAACCACAAAAGACTTTATTATTGAATTGGGGTCATTCCAGGTTCCATTTTTCCAGAAATAGAAACAAAAATAACTGGTATAAATTAACTAAAACTTATTCTGTGCCACTATTCAGATACTTTGCATCTATTAACTTATTTTGTTTTATACTTCTAGAATATCTCTAACACTTGCACTTTATGACATTAGTAAACTAAGGCAAAAGTGGCTTGCCCAGGGCATACGGGGCCGGCACCCTACCCCTTTGAGCCACAGGCGCCACCCCAAGAGTTTATTCTTTCTACTAACAAGCTCAACTTCCTACTGGATAGTCTTATTTTATACCTACATAAAGTAGAGAAATACATCAATTTTTCCCAGTATGAAGATTCAGTCAGTTATAAGAATAAATAAACAGTGTTTGAAAACCTCAAGATGCTAGATTATTTAGAATAGTTTCGGTAATACTGGTACTAGAGCTTCTCTAAATGTTTGGCAGAGCTCAGCAGGAAAGTCTGCACGTCCTTGGCTTTTCTTTGATGAGAGACTTTTTGTTATGACTTTGATCTCAAGACCTGCTTTTGGTCTATTTTGGTTTTGAATTTCATCATGATTCAATCTTGATTGAATATATAGCAAACTTCACCGGCGAATGTGGTTTGAACCCTTTTGGCAAAAATATTACAATACTCCAATCAAAATTTATAGAACAGTTTGTATTCTATCACCACAGAAAATTTCTTTGTGATTCTTTCAGCTACTCCTTAGGAAAAAGCAACATTTTATTTCTACTACCATAAATCAGTACTGCTTATTTTCATGTCCATATAAATGAAATAAAATAATGTATTATTTTGCAACTGGTTTAATATTTAAAATATTATTTTGAGATTTTTTTCCCCTGTTTCATGTACCAAATATTATTTATTTATTTATTGTATGTTATGTTTAATAAAGACATGATAAATTATTTATTCATACTATTAATATATTTGGGGTTGCTTTCTATTATGAATAAAGCTATAGACCTTAGCTTTATTAATGTACAAAATTTTATTGACAGATATCATTTCTCTGAATTCAGTATGTATAAAAGTAGAATTGCTTGGTCAAAGAGTAGGTATATTTCCAAATATGTAAGGGATGTCAGAATGTCTACATATTAGAATTATTTAATTATTCTGAATTCCTTAGATAAAAATCAAAATTATGTCAGAACCTACTTTATAGGATTGTTTAAAAGAGATAACACATATAATGCACTAAATATTGTGTCAAGCATGTATTATGTCTCTAGAATTGTTAGTACCATATTTTGTACTTTCTATACAGAATGCAATTCAGGCTAAATACATACACATAATTATAGCAACACCACTATTCATGACATTTTTTAATCTTGTTT
The DNA here is from genome assembly GCF_000181295.1 of Otolemur garnettii. Lineage (NCBI taxonomy): Eukaryota > Metazoa > Chordata > Mammalia > Primates > Galagidae > Otolemur > Otolemur garnettii. The sequence goes on from NW_003852435.1 coordinate 4,573,747, forward strand.
TTGAAAGTGGTTTCACATGATACTGGTGGTGGTGATGGACATTTAATTTCTCCTTCTTACTTATCTGTTAAAGATGTCTATATCCAACCTTCTGGTCTCAGTGAAATTTGACACCATTTTCCCAAGTTGCAGAAGCTGTAAATTTGAGAATCATCCCCAATGACACATTCAGACTTATAATTCCTATAAATTTTATTTCCTTGATTTTATTTTAACCACTTTTCTCTATATTCCCTCTTGCTGGTACTTTAAGTCACAGCTAAACAGTGCCTTATCTACGCCTCTTCCCTCCAGTACAGCAAGAGAACGATCCATCACATGGGAGAAAAATGAATTTTTGTAGCACAAAACCAAGGAAATCTTTGATAAGAGAAACCTGTAACTGTTTCCAAATATCTTCAGGATAAAACGCATACATTTGCTATGCATGATCCAGAGAGCTGTCTGTTGCTCCGAATGTTTTTCAGAAACAATCATGCAATTCCCTGTGTGCAATATGTTCTAAGACCTACAATGCTCCCTCACCAGCAATTCCATGTATTCATTTAGTGAAAATCTATGAAATATCTACTAATTTACTAAAACTGTATTCCAAGAACAGATCTGCAATTAATTATTTCCTAAATTCCCTATTGCTGCAATGGGTTGGCATAAAAATCATATTTTATTTTATCTTTTTCTCCTATCAGGAAATCTATGGAAAATTTCCTTTCACTGGATTTTGACCTGTATATCTCTTCTTATCTTGTTTGTAGGGGAATGCTGAAGGTGAAAATTTGTGTAGCAGAGTTTTATAGGTAACTAGGAATTTTTGAGTCTGATTACAATGGGATATAAATGTCAATTTTTATGTCAGATGTGTGTGACCAATGGTGTATTCAGTATTAGAGAAAAAGAAGAGAAGAATATAATTAAAGGGCGGATATAGCAGTACTTGTTGACAGATTCAATTTAATATGTGAAGAAAAAAGAATGATTAACAGTTAATCTTGGATTTGTAGTTTGAGTATCTGAAAAGATGGTATTTATATTTCCTGAAGGGTAGAAAAATTGAGTACTAATATTTTATAAATCATGTAAATCCAGCATTGTTTTATGGCTTATCTTTCCTGTACTTTCTGTTTGTGAAACCCTCCTTTTTCTTCTTTATAATGCCAGAATCTTTCTGATCTCTTATTCTCATAAACTTGAGGTTTGTGTAGAGGGCTTGCTATTTATCATTCACCTTTAAGATCTCTTCCTCTGAAAATTTAATATGCATACAAATCAGCTCAAAACCTTGTTAAATGTGGATTCTGACTTAAAAACTCTGGAATGATTCTAAAGTTCTGCATTTACTACAAGTTCCCAGGGAAGAATAATGCATTGTCTTAGAGGAGAACAATGTGTAGGAGTAACAGGGTATCAGCTCTAAATGCATAAATCATCAGTATTTTGGTGATGTGTCCAGTTACAAAATTGCTTCTCACTGATACAAATTCCAGTCTGCTTACATCATGCCTATCACCCAAAGAAACAGAACCATGGCCAAGCTGAGCAGTTGTGTCTTTCAGGGCCAAACTCATGTGGCACCTTGTATCCCAAGAAAACAGAGCAGAGCCTTGGCTGAGATGAGCCACCTTGCCCTCTGGGCTGAATAGTCACAGTGCACTGCGCCCAGGAAACTAAACTATCTCTGTGGAATCTGAGCTACTCGGTGACTCTGATTCCCCAGAGTGAAGTCATTGCTGTGCTGCACCCAGCCACCTTGAGAATGAGCCACACTGTTCCCACATTGCTGCTGTTGTACATACTCCAAAAGAGCCCAGACTACTGTCTCATCAACCTATTCCAAGGTGAAGAATCATCCATGCATAGTGCCCTGTCCCTCACTGCCCACTAGCCAAGCTGGCAGTGTGCCCTAGACCTTAATTGTAGTTGCTTCCTGCTCCCAGAAACATGAATCTCCAGAGTACCCCTACTTCAGTGTCATGTCAATGCTTAGAATCCAACATAAAAGTCAGGTTTTACATCTTTCCCCTCTGGGCCCGAGCTGCTGGTTTATGCCTCAGACCACGGCTAATGTGGGGAATCTCCATGCACCTGTGCTTCAGAGAGAGGTGTCATACCCCAGTTCCTAGGTGCTATTGTACGTACATGTTACCCTGAGTTCAAGACCATGACACCACTGACACTGGATACCCATGACATGGAACCCAGCGTTGTTGCAGCTACTACTGGGCCATGTTAGACCTAATGGCCAGGCGCATCCCTTCAGCTGAGACTCTGTCTTCTTCACTGTGAAAAATAAATGAGAAGGCTCAGCACCTGCAGCGCAGCAGCTAGGGCACCAGCCACATATAGCATAGCTGACGGGTTCAAGTCCAGCCTGGGCCTGCCAAACAACACTGACAACTACAACCAAAAATAGCCAGGAGTTGTGGCAGGTGCCTATAGTCTCAGGTGCTTGGGAGGCTGAGGGAAGAGAATTACTGTAAGCCCAAGAGTTTGAGGTTGCTGTGAGCTGTGACTCCAAAGCACTCTACAGATGGTGACAAAGTGAGACTCTGTCTCATTAGAAAAGAAAAGTAAAGAAAAGAAATGAAACAAAAAAGAAAACTAAATGAGACCAGAGCGACCTAAATTTCATGGCCTCCAAAAGATCTAATAGCTCCTGCTGCAACCACTGCCCCTACAAACTCCTGCAATGTGGCTTCTGAGGCATACAAAGGCATTATAGGCCTTTGAAATAACATCAAGGAGAAAACAATCTAAAATACTAAAGAAAGTTTATAGGACCTATCAGCTCTGTCCTTCTGGTAGGAACAGGGACTGAGGAAGGGACAGAAAGCTCATTTAATAAAATAATGGCTAAAAACTTCCTAAGTTTTGGGAGTGATAATGACAAAAAGTACCATGAAATTTATAGGTCTCCAAATAGAGTAAATCCAGGTCCTCACAGAGGGATATTATAATTATGTTATCAAAAATCAAAGACAAAGAAAAAATTTTGAAAGTAGCAAGCAAACAACAAAAAAAGTGGCATGGCACTTACAAGAAAATCCTTCTTAGACTACTAAGAGCACTCTCTAGAGAATGTGCTTTAATTATCTATAAAGTATTTATATTTTCTGAGAGGGAGAAAAACTGAGTATATTATTATAAATTGTGTAAGTCCAGAATTCTGGAGAGAATAAAATGCTCTGTTCAAAGCATTAAAAAAAAAAAAAAAAGTCAACCAGTCAACCATGAATACTATAGCCATCACATTTGTCTTTCAGAAATGAAAGAAATATGAAGTATTTTCCAAATAAGCAAAGCTGAGAGAATTCACCATAACACCTACCTTCAAAATATAAATGCTTAAGGGAATTATTTAAGTAAAGATAAAAGAAATCCAGTAAAGAATATGACAACATATATGGGCGGTGCCTATGGCTCAAAGGAGTAGGAAGCCAGCACCATATACTGGAGGTGGTGGGTTCAAACCCAGCCCTGGCCAAAAACAGCAAAAAAAAAAAAGAATATGACATATGAAAACACAAAACTTACTGGTAAATGTACATCAATAGTCAAAATAACTTAATAACTTTAATAACTTTTTAAGGAATACATTGTATCATCAATAATATTAATTTTATGGAAGAAAGTGGGGTCTAGAGTTTCATATGCAATTAAGGTTAAATTGCAATTAGCTTAAAGTAGACATTTATAAATACAAGATGTTTTATGTAAGCCTCATGATAACAATACAAAATGAACAGCACATAAAAAATTCAAATCTTTCCCTAATCAAAGTTTATCATTAGGGAAATCACAATATCACCAAAGTAGACAAGAGAGGAAGAAAGAAACAAAATATCTACAAAACAAATTGAAAACAATTAAAACAAGGGCCCTTACCTATCTGTATGAACCTTGAAAGTAAACGGATTGAATTCTCTGAACAACAAACATAGAGTGATAAATGGATTGAAAACAAAAACAAACCCCCCAAACAAAGAAGATCTAACTCTTTGCTGTGTATATGAAATCCACTTTGGCCAAATGCTTTTTTTGCATCTATTAAAATTATCATTTAATTAATGATCATTATTTAATGATCATTTAATCATTTATTATCCTTTATGATCATTATTTATTTAATGATCATTTAATCATTTATTATCCTTTATTCTGTTTATGTGAGGTATCATATTTATGGCTTTATGTATCTTCAAACTTTCTTGATTGTCAGGGGCTAATTTCACTTTGCTTTGGTATACAATATTTTCAATGAACAGTTTAATTTAACTTGCCAATATTCAATGAAGATTTTTTACCTTAATGTTTATCAGAGGTATAGGCGTGAAGGTTTTTTGTTTATTTGTTGTTTCTTGTGACAGCTTTGATTTTGTGAGATGGTCTCATAAAACGTTTGGAAATATTCTCCCTAGTTCTATTTTGGAGAGAATTTAAAAAGCATGAATGTTAATTCTATTTTGAATGTTTGGCAGGATTAATCAATCCATTCTATCCTAGGCTTTACATTGATGGGAGAATTACAACTGCATTCTATGTATTTGTTATTTATCTGGTAGGGCCTTTCATTTATTTCTGATTCAACTTAGTAGATTAACTTAGTAGATTTTCTTAAAAAAAACTAATTTTGATAAATTTTTCTAGAAATTTATTCATTTCTCCTAGGTTATCCGATTTGTTCCCATGTAATTGATCATAATAGCCCCTTATACGCCTTTTAATTTCTAAGGCATCTCCTGTAATGTCTCTAATTTCATTTCTCATTTTAATTAAATGAGTCTTTTCTTTTCTTTTTTTTTTTTCAGGTTAGCCAAATGATGGTGAATTTTACTGATTTTTTCCCACATATACAACTCTTAGTTTTACCCCTGCTATCTCTTGGTTTCCTGACATGAAATAACTTGTTCCCTCCATTCAATTTCAGTCTATATGTGTCTCTTAAGCCAAAGTGGGTTTCTTGTAAATTTCCTTTTATAGTTATTTTTTTCATTAAAAATTCTCAAAAAAATAACTATAGAAGGAAATTTCCTCAGTACAATTAAAGCCATTTATGAAAATTCACAGCTAACATAGTCAATGGGGAAAAACCAAAAACTTTTCCTCTAAGATCCGGTACAAAGCAGATACCCACTCATGCCACTTGTATTCAAAGTAGTATTATAAGAGCAATCTAGTTCTTCAAAGTATAGTGTTGCTAATTTAAGGGCCATTGTACTGAATCTGTAGATCACTATGAGTAGTATAGACATTTTAACAACATTGATTCTTCCCAGCCTTGACCATGGTATGTTCTTTTATTTGTTAACATTTTCTGGTATTTCTTTCCTCAGGGTTTCATAGTTCTCTCTTTAGAGGTCCTTGACGTCCCTTGTTAAGTATATTCCAAGATATTTCATTTTCTCTGAAGCTACTGTGAAAGGTATTGTGTCTTTGATATGATTCTCAGCTTGACTGTTGTTGGCATATCTAAAGGCTACCAGTTTGTAAACATCCATTTTATATCTCAGGCTTTACTGTTTTGCTTAATCACTTCTGGGAGTATCCTTGTTGAGGCCTTTGGATTTTTTAAGAGTATATTTGCACTTAAATGTTTATAGCACCTCAATTCACAATTATAAAGATGTGGAAACAACCCAGTTGCCCAACAATTCATGAATGGATTAATAATCTGTGGTTTATATATACCATGGAATACTAGTTAGCCATAAAAAGATACTTCACATCTTTTATGTTTACCCAGATTGGAGAACAGTCTCTAAGTAAATTATCTAAAAACTGGAAAAGCAAACATCCCATATAATCAATACTATGTTGAAACAGGTAGATTGACAAGAGAAAAG
>NW_003852435.1:4581321-4583849 GCF_000181295.1 Otolemur garnettii
TTAAACTTTATACAATATACAAAAATCAAATCAAAGTGGATAAAAGACCTAAATGTAAGACCTAAAAGCCATAAAATGTCTAAAATAAAATATAAGGGAAAAGGTCCTCTACCTTGGCTTTGGCAATAATATTTTGGGTGTCATACCAGAATCTCAGGCTACAAAAGCAAAAATAAATGAATGGGATTACATAAAACTAAAAAGTTTCTGCACAGCAAAGGAACAATCAACAGAGTAAAAATATTTATAAATTGTATATCTCATGGAGTTAATAGCCAAAATTTGTCAAGAACTCACATAACCCAATAGCAGAAAAACAACATGATTGAAATATGCGAAATGGGCAAAGGACCAGAAAAGGTGTTTCTTCAAAGAGGACATAAGATGAAGAAATGGAACATGAAAAGTGCTCAACATCACCGATCATTAGGGTAGTGCAGAGCAATCCCACAGTGAGGGGACACACATAGTATTTGGTTCATTTGGCTGTATTTTATATTCTCCTATTCCTGAATTGGTGGTTAAAAAGCCAGCAACCATATAAATTAAATATCCTGTCTATAAAAATTAAGAACAAACTTATGAGAGTGATTGGCTGGTGATTTTGGAAGTCGCTGGTAATGTAGTTTACTTCCAAATCTGTCCTAAGCCATGAAGATCAAAATATTAATAATGATGCCACAATGAGCAATTTAATAATTTACATTATTTATACATTAATATATATACAAACATATGTATGCACATATATGTATTAAATAGTCAAATCATAGATACATTTGAGATATTATTTGTTTTGCACTTTTCCCCTACTATTCCTTTGCCTTTGCCTTTTATAAGTTATTCCTATGATATGTCCATTGAAGAGATAAAGTAAATAGTTTTTTCTTTTTACATTTTAGTGGACCATTTCAACTTCTCATTGGGTATACTAAGACAACATGAATTGGACTTGATAGTTTATACTTTCTGCTCCTCAGGATGTTTATCTATGTTTGTTTATGATTTATTTTGAAGCTATTTCCTTAGAAGTCCTCCACATTGCTAACAAGACTGGCCCCTCTCCAAAACTGTCTCCAGCCATCAGGAATATTATATGTTAATAAAATATCTCTATAACTTCAGTGAAAAGATTGAATGGATTGAAAATATAAAGCAGAAAAAGAATATGTGTGGTGTGTGTAGAATAAAGAGAAAAATAATGTGTCTTCTCAGTGTGTTTTGTTACTCATGTCCTTATTTCTCATTTAAAAGTGAAGTTAGAACCAAGATACTAGCTTACCAATTTTTTCCTTTGCAGCACAATGGATGTTTTAAGAACCAGGATATAACATATTCATTGAACATGTATTTCCTTCACTTTAAAACTAATTGTGAGTTACTATTGCATGCTAGGCATTGTGTCAGGAAACCATCATTACCAAAATTTCTTTCTTCAGTAGGTCCTTGGTTTCTGGGATTTGAAAAATGAACCAACAGAACAAGATTAGCGGTAAGATAAGATTTATTATACAGAAAAGAATACTGAAAAAGCACCAGAGCTTCTGGGAGAGGGAAAGACTTGAGTTGAAAAATCTCTGCCCGCATCCTTTGTCTAGGGATATATATAGTCTTGAGAATTACACTTGGCCAGGACATGGTAAGTGGAAGAAAAATTTTTCAAAGTGAATGAGCACATTAATGAATGGGTAGAGTCCCTTCTGCTTTGGGCAAGGTGAATGTCAGGGTATTCCCTTCTTGAAATTGCCCACGCTTAAGAAATGGGGGGTCCCTGTCCAACTCTAAAGGGGGAACCCTGCATCGTGGTCATTCTCACCTTTAGACTTAGTGTGTGTGCCATGAAGGTCACACTGGTGTGTACTGTACTTTGAAGTAAGGGGAAAGAAGAGGTGGCATGGGCAGCACACCAGGTTGTTCAATGGTCTTCCTCAACCTCCTGGTGACCTGTACACTTTGGCTGTGCTTGCCCCTCATCTTGGCACTTGGTTCTCCAGCCTTTGCCTCTCATCTCAAGCCGCATCAACATGCTCCAGGGTAGTGACCCAGACTGTGAGGCAGGTCGTCTCAGGTGGATAGACGCAGCCAGAGCCAGGATACCACCTGCCCTGTATCACCATGATACACGCTTAAGGACAATCCAAATACCTACCCTTGTGAGGTTTACAGATTAATGGATGAAAAAGGCATTTGTGAAGTCATCTCGCTTGTGTGTACACACACAGACATGCAGAACTGCAACTCTGATAGCTTCACAAAGGAGAAGAATTTTTGGTCGTCTAGAAGCATACTGAGAAAGAATTTTCTTGGGTTTGAAGACATTAGCTTTAAAGAGACTGAAGTGGAGTTGCTATCGAAGAGAAAGACTTGTGTAGTATGAAAGAAGCATCTTTCTAGAGTAAGAAACTCTCCTGGATGGAAGGTCTGTGTTGAGGAGGCATAGAAATCATTGCAGAAGCTGAAAGATAACTGTTCAAGCAAAAAGAATTAAAGAGTGAAAGCATATGGAAGTGAGTTGAAGTAAGCAGGGA
>NW_003852435.1:4584437-4585185 GCF_000181295.1 Otolemur garnettii
TGCCTCCAATGATATAAAGAGAAATGTCTGTATAAGGGTATAATAGAAAAAGGTGATACAGGAAACAGTCAAGGAATGGAAAAATCTTAGAAAAGTTGTATATATTTATTTATAGAACAAAATAATAATTGGATAATTAATAATTAGCAAATTTATTTTAATGGGTATAAAAATCTATTTTAACCATATTGGAGATGACATTTTTATAGCAATTGCAAGAGGACTGAATAATAATCTATAAAAATAACCAACAACAAACAGGTACAAAAATCCCCAAAACAAAAGCACAGGGAGAAAAGATAGCATCCTACTGAGACGGGGAGTTGTTAGTGGCAGAGAAGTTCTATTGCTACTGGAGACAATTTTTAAATGTAGGACATTCGACAAATTATTGAAACTTTTGGTCTTAATTCCCTCATGATGAGTCAATGGGAATATAGCTACTTTACTGGACTGAGGTGAATAATAGGACCTTAAGCAACTCAAATTTTACCAGCCTACTGTCCTCATATTTCTATGGAAAACATACAGAGTCTTTTATTCCAAACCTTTGGGGTTACATATATTTTAGAATTCAATTTTATTTTGCTTGGTTCCCAATGTTAGGTTTATCTACCATAAAATAGCCCCAGCATGATCTGTGGCAGCAAACGTATTTCTATCTTTTAGTGAAATGGATGAATTTTCAAACTAGTGTATAACAGTTGTCTCCTGTCAATTCAGGTCTTGCTGCCTACTGAGTTGTAGA
>NW_003852435.1:4585205-4591256 GCF_000181295.1 Otolemur garnettii
GGCTTTTAGTAAGATTGAGACAATCTTTCTCTCTAGGAAGCAGCAGAAATAGAAAAACCGTAATGCTACCTATAAAAGCATATTCAAAGTGTTAAAGTGTCAATCAAACCGAAACCAATTGTGAGGTGAAATGGCCTTTCTAATGAAATTTTCTTACTGAACAGCCACTTTATGATCTCCCAAAAATGTTTAAAATTATTCTCCAATAAAAATTGTCTTTATCTATAAATGTAGACTAAATAAAGGAACACCTGACTTCCCTTTAGGACAGAGGACCCCCAGTGAGGACCAGAAAGTACAGTTCACTCTCAGGTGGGAATCGGTCCATGTATTTTGCATTCACACATATGCTCTACAGCACAAAAAGTTCCTATGCACTTGGTCCTTGTTTTAGCCCTTTACAAACAGTGACAATAAGCAGTGACAAGTTCTTGTCCTTTTATATGGGACATTGCTAGTGCTATTTTGCTTCTTCAGATTTCTAATATTGTAGTATGTTATATATTGTATGGTATTATTACATATATATTATATTAAGTTGGTCTAGACTACCGCATTATATCTGAACTCCGTCTATTCGTTTATTCCATTTACTGTATTTTTATGACCTAAATACTCAAACCTGCAAATGACTGTTTCAGTCCTCAGGCTACAAAAAATGTTGATAGTGGGAAATTTTCTCCATTTTGTAGAATTTGGTGCCACACACATATTTTACAAGGCTCTACTGTTACCACACTTTTTAACTATAGGATTGATTAATTCTAGGCTTCCAAGGTTTTATAGGCTTATTTGTGCTTATTATCACTTTCCCCGTTCTTTTTTTATTTCCATATTTTGGCAACCTTTGACCTGTAATATAGTGACTTTTATAATGGCTTCATAGAGAATAAAGCAGACTGAGACAAAACTACAATACCTAATAGTATTTTTTATATTAGTATTATATTTGGCTCACACAGCAGGGATGACAAATTAAATACAGCTGATTGATTCTCTAACCTTTACAATATTTTGTACGTAAAGTACACACATTGTGCAATACTGTATGTTTAAAATTAAAATTAGAATTTAATGACACTGGGCATTGACTACTAGTTTTGCTGTTTGTATGACTATTCTTATGTTGGTATGACTATGACTATTCCTCTCCCCCTGCCAGTATTCTGGGTATATTTTTAAATTTTAAAAAAACTGTGTTTTCTTGTCTCCCTTCAGGTTCTTTTATTCTACTAACAAATGTGTTCCAAAATATGCTCCTAGCAGTAAAAGCCATCTACCTTCCTAGCAACAATGTTGCTTAATATTTTATCCATATCGTCTTTATATCCAGTCCCTTATATTCAGTACGACATAAACTTAATCAATGTAAACTACCTGAATTTATGAGTTATTATTAGTATAGTAAAAGGTGAAATATTTATATGATCTGAATAAAAACCAAAGTATATGGATCAATATTAGTTTTCTTAAGAAAATTAAATGGTGCTGTGATATATAAGAGTGCCATGTTCTTCCTTTATGATACCAAGAAATGACAAGGAAGAGGTAATAAGTTGTCATTTCAAAACATTTTGATACTTTCTGTAATTAATAATGACTGACATTTGGAATTACAAACACCCTTTCGGTAGTGATATTTCTAAATTAACACTTCAAAACGGAAGCTCCTTAGTGGAATACTTCCGTGACTATCCCTTTTCTCAAAATGAGATATGTAAGAAAACATTCATGAACATATTTTGTCTTTTCTAATTCTTGGAATTGAGACAACTGTAGGTATTAATTCTACTTAAAAGGAAAAAAAAGTTAATATATACCTAGCCATTTTTAATAAAATCATACATTCAAATTATTTATTACTGTCATATACAGAATAATTTAAATATTTTGCTGATGCTCCTTTATAGTTCTATGAAATGTCAATAACAATCAAAGTTAAATATATCCCTAATTTATCTTTAAAAGTAGCCATTTATACTTAACATTTGGTGGTGTTTTCAAAGGAAAGGAAAAATTCCTTTATTTGGCTTGTTCTTATCATGCTCATGTCTTCACTAAAACAGAATTTGAAGCACTGTTTCTGTTGTAGACAGAATTATACAACCTCAAAAATTTATATGTTGAAGTTCTAACTCCCTGGATGCCTGAATGTGACCATATTTGCAGATAGGATTTTTGCACAGGTAATTATGTTAAGTAAGGTCATTAGGATGGGCCCTAATCCAATAAATCCAATGTTTTTAAAAGAAGAGGTAATTTGTACCTTGTTCCCAGACAATGAATGAAAGTGGTGTGAGAACCCAGTGGAGAGACAACTATGCTGAGAGAGGTGGGAAAGAGATCCTTCACTTACAGCTCCCAGAAGGTTGCCACCTGCTGGCCTGGGGATCTTGAACAGCCAGCCTCCAAAACTGTGCAAAATAAATTTGTTGTTAAAGGCACCCAGTTTGCAAGCTAGTAGAATGGTCATTGGTTTTTCTCTATTCCTGTAAGGTTAACAAAAGGTATAGCTGGAACCGGGCATCAGTTAAAGCCAACAATTCCCAGAAATAATAAAGGAGATGAATATCTTAGGTAATATCACAGTTGAAGAAGGAAAATGATCAGAAGTGAAAACCATTTCTTCCCCTTTAGGCAGCCAGGAAGTATCACTTTTTAATTTTTGCCATTACTTGTTTAATGAATATGCATTATTATTGAGTGTTTAAAATTGGATAGGCAGCGTGATTTATAGTCTGAACACCTAAGTTTTCAACTACATTTGCTACTGACTCACTACAGTGACCTAGTGCAAGTCACTTTATCATCATTACCATTATATTATTATCATTATATTTTTATGACTCAGATGAATCTCGTTTGAACTCATTATAATAGTATGTTTCTCCGTGGCCCAGCACATTGCAGTAATCTATTATTAGAATAGGAAGCTCCAGAGGATATTGCATGCATTTAAAAATGCTGATATGTGATAAACAATATAATAAATTTTCAGTTTCATCAAGATAGATAGTAGGGTGCTTGAAATCATTACTATTTGCCTCTATTTTGTTTATATGTTTTTACGTATAATTAAATAGGCTTTCAGGCTTACTCAGAGTTCTACACATGTGATAATAATTCAAAGAAAAATGTATTACTTTTTATTTTCAGAGAATATTATTAATGTAAATATAATTTTCCAATTATACTTGTTATAACATTAACTGAGTAGATTTTTTTCATTTTACTTCAAATATTTCTTTTAAGTACATGGAAAGTTTTATATTTTAAATATTTCAAATTTTATATTTTATGTTTATGTTTTATATTTTATAACAATGATTTTTTTGTTGTTGTTTTTCACTTCAATGTACTTATTAGCAACAACTTTCTTTTCTTTCTTTCTTTCTTTTTTTTTTTTTTTTTGTAATTTTTGGCTGGGCCTGGGTTTGAACCCACCACCTCCAGTATATGGGGCCAGCACCCTACTCCTTTGAGCCACAGATGCTGCCCCCAGCAACTACTTTCTTAAACATCTTCAAGGGTGAGCATGTATTTTCATTTATTTATTTAAACTAAACTGAATAATTTTTGCAATTCTGTAATCCCACCTTCAATACATGATTTTTAGAGTTAATTTGTTAACTTCTTAGTTTTGTTTAATTATAGATTCATCTTTAGTTGTAAACAACAATCCCAATTGCCAATAACACAGCTTTTCACAATTCTAAAATCCTGTAGAACTGTACTACAAGAGCATAGTCAGAAAATAGACACTGATGCAGGCAGGATGCAACATATTTCCATTTCTACAGAACTATTTAAATTGCCTTTTTATGATCACTTTAACTTCTCTCCCACCCTACTCACTCAATAATGCTCCTCAGAGCCACTCTGTAAAACATATTTAAGTCTTTATAGGACAATTTCTGTTTTTGATAATTTTGTCATTTCAAGGGTGTTAATATAAATGAAATCAAACACTCTGTAACCTTTTGAAGATTGCTTTTTTCCCTCAGGTTAATTCTCTGGAGATTCAGTCAGGTCTATACAGATTTTGATACTTTTTCCTTTTTATTGCTGAGTAGTATTCCAAAGTGTGTATGGAACACATGCTTAACCATTTGCCTTTTGAAGACTATCTAAATTGTTTCAATACTTTACGTATTGAGAAGAAACTACTCTAAACGTGTGTACAGGTTTTTGGATGAACTTAGTCTTCATTTTTCTAGATTAAATTTCCAGGAGTGTAGTTGTTGGGTAACAAGCTAGCTGTGTTAAAAAGTACGAAGTAAGAGATAGGTCTGAGACTCAAGCAGAGGCTTGTAGATCAGAGGCAGGTTTTAAATTAAGTGACTCTTAACCAGAAGCTAACTAAAGGGGCTGATAAACACAGACAAAAATTGCCTTTGACAGGCTTGTCAGTTATCTTTGTCACCTTACACGAACTTTGGTTAATTGTATTATCATTTATGTCGTAGTTTAAAATGGATCTGGCCTTGAAATTTGCTATGACCCTTCTGAAACAACTATATTAAACATGAAAATGGAAGGGGATCCAGTTCTAGGGATTACTACCCAAATTCTCAGTCAAAGCCAACCCTTTCTCCTTGAATATGCTTTCCCTCACTAAGACAACAGAAGATTTAAAACCGCTTCCTCTTAGTTCAACTGCTCTCTTAGAGTCTGTCAGCTCTCCTCCTCCAGAGAATGTACTTTCACTTTCTTTTTTTTGGTTTGTATTTGATTTTCCTCTTTCTATTTTTGAAAGATTACCCAAAATAGGGGGGGAAAAGGCACACATATATCTTTTTAAAATAAAACTTTTAACCTTGTGTTAATTGTAGATTCACATGCAGTTGTACAAAATGCTGTGCAATTATTCAATGTATCCTTAACCAAATTTTCACATCATGAAAAATTATGTGTAACCATCATGACTAGGATATTGACACTGATACATACAAGATGTGTATTTTTCTATCACCACAAGAATTCCTCTTCCTAGTCCCTGTTCCTTCACTTCTGGCAACCACCAAATCTCTGTATATGTCTATAACTTTGTAATATTAACAATATTATAAAAAGGTAATCACACAGTTAGTAAAATTTTGAAAATTTCTTGTTGATTTTTTTCATCCTCCATAATACCCCTGCAATTTAGATGTGTTTTTGTGAATTTTGATTGTTTGTTTCTATTTATTACAGAACCCTGTTTCATGATATGGATATATCAGGATTTGTTTAATCATTCACACTTTAAGGACCATGTTGGTTGTTTTCAAGTTTTGTTTATTATGAATAAAGGTACTACAAGCATTCCTCTGCAGGGGTGTGTGTGGGTGTGTGTGTGAATAGAATTTTGACTTCTCCAAAATTAGTCAGAGTGCAATCACTTGTTCTCATGTTTGTATATCACTGCTCACACATTATAATGATTAGAATTTAAACAAATAATGGCAACACCAACTGCTGCTGAGACTGTAAAAGAAGTGCATCCTTCATATCCTGCTGATGATAATGTAAACTGATACAGGCAATCCGGAAAACAGTTTGGGAATTCCTTCAAAACTGACTAACACTTTTATATCAACTTATTTAGGCCTCAGGAAAAGGCTCTCAGTTTCTGGAATGGTGTAGTTAAGATTGAGTCCTTCAGAACAACAGTTTCTACAGTTTTAATTATTATTTAACCTTACTAGTAAAAATTTTCAAGCACACAGCAATATACAGATATTTGTTCAGTAGTGAGTTACGTAATGCAGTGACTTACACTCTGAGAAATGTATTTCTAGCTGATGTTGTTATTGTGAGAAGACCATCAAGTAGACAGTGCACACACAGAGCTAAGTGCTGTGGGCAACTATATACCTCATCCATATGGCATAGCCTCCTGCTCCTACACTACAAACACGTACAGCACATTCCTGTGTCAAATACTCTGTAACAGACATTAGTAAGCAATAGTAATTTTTAAGGTCCATTAAAATGTTGCTGGTCTTTCTCCTTTATGTGGCCCTTAGTTTACCAAAAGATTGTTAAGCCATTCATGACTACATATAAATT
>NW_003852435.1:4591522-4598525 GCF_000181295.1 Otolemur garnettii
GTCTGTCCTGCTAAAAGAGTGTGAGAATTCAGATTCCCTGAAGTTGGACGTTGACTCTTCCATGGACTTTGGAGGAAGCACAAACTTTCTGTAAAAGTCTGAGTTTTCAGCTGCTGCAGCGGCAATAGTACCAGCAGCCCATCAGTTATATAATTTAGGGAGTATGGTGTGGGTGCCCTTGTGATGTGAGCAGAAGCTTGTTGAAGGTCCAGAAGACCTAAAATAAATATTAGAGCTACGTATTAAGGTTAATTCCCTGCTCTAAATTATTTTCTGATGTATTATCTCCAGAAAGAATATTTTACATCTGATGGAGCTTATGCACAGCAATGACTACTCACAAAAATTGACCTTTTATTAAGATCTAGAATAAGAATAAAAGCAAGTTGAGTTGAGGTACTGTTTCATGCCAGGAAAAGATGCTGGGGCAAAAATTTATATTGGAAGAAGAAGTGTCTCTAGGGGAAGAGAAGGTGACAAGGACATTTGAAGGTAGTGAAAAGACAATGATGTGACCCAGAGCATTTATATCAGTCTCTGGTAGACTTGCAGTAGTCCTGAAGAGAATATGGGGTTAAACGAAGCATATGAAGGGAGAAGGAAAATTATAAAGTCTATTTCTTGGGAAAATTAGGAGCTGTTGACTCAATTATTTTTAGTTAAAGAGGTCAAGTAACCACAATCAACCAAAAGAATTGTGAACTGGTACCAATATGTTTAGCCCATTTTTCAGAACGAGCCTTCACTAAAATGAGCCAGTTGGAATGACTTCCAACTTGAGACCATGTTCTCTTCAAGGCCATAATTACCTATGATATTTTCCTCAAAGGAACTCAATCTTTTATTTTTAGAGAAGTGACTAAAGTGCTTTTGCTCAACAGACATGGTGATCTAATATTTCCATGAGATCATAATGAGCAGAACAAGTTCCAAATGGCTACATGGATTGTGTGTGTGTGTGTGTGTGTGTAGATTTATAAGCGTATTAGAGGAATTGGGAATAATTTTCATAATTGAGCTAAAAAGTTCAAAGAAATGTGTCTACTGTTCCTTCAAAAATGTGAGAAAAAAATTACAATTCAGTAATAGATATCCCTGTCCTAGTTAGAAAAACTCAAATCAAAATTGCCCCTGAGGTTACCCCTGCAGTAGGATTGAGAGAATGTCTTGGTTTTCACTCTGACTGTGGGACCAGATCCAATTTGTTAAATGCTTCACATCCTTCTGGCATTGTTAGAGAAATGCTGTGGCTGTATCACGCCACTTCTGCCACTATTATCATTGGCTGAACTACTGAAAATCTCCAGAGTCCTCAGAATTGAAATGGGGTTACATAAGCTCATGTAATTAAAAAAAAAAAAATTCACCTTAATAGAACAAACATATTACCACCAGTCTAGATACTGACTTTTTATTACTAAATTAAGAAAGATACATTCTCCAAGGGAACTCTTTTTATTCTTTTACATCAAAATAATTTCCCAAAAGTTGAGAGAAAATCTAATTCTGATCAAATTTGGGCAACTTACCATGGGAGGTTTAGGTATCAAATACATTGGAACATCAAACAAATGTAATAATACCTTATCTTCATGAGCATAGAGACACCAACCATAGATTGATTGCTAGTATCCAACTGTTAACCTTCATTAATCCATGTCCCTACCTGATTAGAAAACCCAATTGAACTTCAAAAATTACAGTTAATTATTCATCAAATATATCTTGAATTTACCATCATCAATATTTACCACTAGTGATCAGTCTTTGAGGAAAAAAAAAAATCTTAAAAAGGTGTTTGCTTCCTTTTGGTAGCTGTAAATAATGTATTTTGGAGTACTACACTAAACAAAAAAATTTATAGAAGAAAGATACCCTCATATAGGAAATAATTCAGTACAATTTTACCTTTTATATTAGTTTTCTGTGTGGCTTCTTAACAAGTCATAACAATCTTGGTGGCTCAAAACAACAGCTAAATCTATTCTTTCACAATTAGTCTCACTGGACCAAAATCAAGGTGTCTGAAGGGCCATACTTTACACTGAAAGCTCCAGGGGAAAACTTAATCATTGCCCCTTCCGTGATGTGGTTGGATCCTGGAATTCTTTGGCTGTATCACTCCACTTTCTGCCTCTTTTATTATAATTACTTCTCTTTTCCTATCTTAGCCTCCCCCTACACTACCTCTTCAAAGGATACCTGTGATTGTCTTCATTGTCCTGCATAGTCTTGGATATTAGCTCCAACTCAAACATCACATATTTTGCCATGTAATTAAAATATTACACTTATAAATTTTTATAACTTTTTATAAATATAGAGTGACATTCACAGGTTCTTGGAATTAGGAGATAGATAATTTCACTTTCCTTTTATTTAGCTTACTATATCTTATTTTATCAAGTCTTTTATAATTCCATCATCCTGACCCATTCAATTTTACACTGACTTTAAAGAAGGAAAGGAGTTATTACTTTGTCCTATAGCCCAAGTAATTTTTCATTTATTGAAAACACTGAAGAATGAATGTTATCACATTTCCCCATTTCTCATGAGCTTCATTCATACACAGATAAGATCATATTAGATGGAGGCATAAGTAAACATGCTATAAATAACTCTCTGTGCAAGACTATTTCGACAGAAAGGAGAAATATTGACTGTGTATGATGGTTAATTTTAGGTGCCATGTTGTCTGGGTCATAATTCCAAGATATATGATCAAACATAATTCTAGATATTTCTACGAGAGTGTTTAGAGACAGAGTGGAAATTTAAATTGGTAAGTAAAAGTCAGGTAAAGCAGAGTGCTCTTCATCATGTGGGTGGGCCTCATCTGACCAGTTGAAGCCCAGAGTAAAACAAAAGACTGAATTCTCCCCAGACAACTTGAACTGCAGTATTGCCCCTTCCATGTTTTCAGCCTATTAGTATACCTTGCAGATTTTAGATTTGCCAGCCTGCATATTCACATGAACTAATTTTTTAAAATAAATATTTTATTATACATACACACACACCCTATTGATTTTTTCTGTTTCTCTGAAGCACCATAACATATTCACATATGTTTCAACTAACTTCCATCTTCCTGGCTGTAGAAAATATAAAGGGAGTTCACTTCCTAGCTGTACTCCTTAGATTCATATACAATTTACTTCTAGGAGGAGAAAAGCAGGAGGACTATTAGGACACATGAAACAATAAAATTATTCATCAGACGGGTCCCAATTTGGAAGAACCAAATGAAAACAATGTCAGCCATAGACTTAATACAAATTATTGCATATGCTAAAGTGAAAAATTATAGATAGAAGGTAAGTCAAAAAGCAGAATTTCAACTTGTACTCCTGGTCTTTGCTTAGAGAGCTCTGTACATCCCTCAAAAAACCACTGGAGCTTAGTTTGATCTAGTTCTAGGATTACGAACAGTCTAAGGAGATTAAGATTGTGATCTGGTAATAAATTTAGATAGTGGTCAAGAAAATAAAGGACAGAAAGAAAAAGAAAACTGATATTATGCTCATCTACAATGTGATAATAATGACATAGGTCCAACCACAAAATAATTTGTTCTGATACCTCCATATAAGTCAATCTATAAACACAAACATATATGTGTAGACAATTATGGTCTTTTTTCAAACACAGCTCACAAATGTTAAGAACAGAAAGCCATTTCAGGAAACAGTGGTAGTGCACCTACAGTTAGTAACATGTATTCGAAAATAAAATGTTCCTATTTTAATTTAGAGACAATTGAAATGACAGTACAAAAGCATCAAAAATGGCACTTCTCTAACAGGCACACCTTTCCTTTATTTTGGGGATTACACTACAAAGCAACATGGTATCACCATATGTAAGTCTCTGACACAGAAACTTGTTATAAGGCATCAATGTATATATGGGGAAAAAAGTAGATTATTGAATGGTTGACCTTAAATCTTGTGGATGCATTAGAAGAAGCTTAGGAAATTGTTATAAACCAGAAAAATTGTGGCTACTAATACACGACTTCTAATTTGGGATCCATTAAAAGAGGAAATTAGTAAAGATAACTAGAAAAAAACTCAAAATGTATGTTTTCCTTAACATTGATTTTAAAACATATTTTTGAACATACTCAAAATGGGAGAAGTTAAGACTGAGGAGGAAACTTATAAATGGATATTTAATGTTCTTAGAAAGTAAACGCAAGATAAATGATTGAGATGTTTTTAGTATAATAATTATAAACTGCTAAATGACTGTATAGCAATACCTACGTCTGTGCCAAAAGACATGACTAATTCTTATAGGTAAGCAGTCTCAGTTTTAGGTCTTGAGGAAGAGGAATTGGCAATTCGGACAGAAATAAAGTTCCATGTGGTATTTGGAAGATGTAGTAGGTAAATTTCAGAGAATAATCCTGACAACATTTATAGCCTCTTGAAGGGAACCAATGGGCTTACTAAGAAGGATCTGAATGTGACAAGTTAAGAGAATTCAAATAGTTAGGAGTAACAACAAGCCAATCTCTTCATTCTAATCAGCTTTACTAAAATATTCTAAGCTATAAAATATTCTATGTTCACAGTAACCCAGAACATCGCCTTTTTATAAATATTTGACTAGGAGAATCCAATGGTGATATTTTGCCATATCTCCATTGCCACATCATAACATTTCCTATCAGTGACTTCTCAGCTACTGAGAACAATGTTATTAGAGTTTTTAAATTTAATCGTATTAGATAACTGATTCTAGAATCCTAGAAAACCCAGAACCACATTAGAAATTTTATTTTTAACGTTGTTTTCCACTAGAACTACTCCTAGTACCAAAGTATCTATCAGTTAGGGTTTTTCACAGAACACATACACACACACACACACACACACACACACAGCAGTAACTCTTCTGATATTATCAGTAAACTATGCATGTGTCAGATGATGAAAAAGATATTTGACAAAAACTCAGGGACTTCATAAACCCAGTGATATTTCTAGGAGTCTAGTGTTGTGGGGCATATCAAATCATCCCTTTTAACGTAAAGCAAAAGTTGTTCTATCAGCCCTTACTACAAACATAAGGCCTACTAGGTCTTTTTGTATTGAGGAGCAACATAAGCTCCTTTCAGTGTGCTCCCCTACGCCATTTACCAAGTACTCTCAAAAACTTCTATTTTTGAGTGAGGCCTAGAACATATACTTCTGAGGGGAAGAATATCAATTACAAAGGCAGAAAAGTTGGGCCTCAACAAAAGAGCAGATAATATATTTGGTTGAACTAGATGGAAAGAAATGAGGATAAGCAGAGATGTGACTAGAAACCAGTTGAGGGTAAAGGGGAGAATGTTGGTTGAACCAGTTAAGTCTGAATGACCTATGGATAAAGGCTTAGAAGAGAGAGAAGAGGTAAGGTTTAAAGCAAGAATTTAAAGCTGGGAGCAGCGCCTGTGGCTCAAAGGAGTAGGGCGCTGGCCCCATATGCCAGAGCTGGTGGGTTCAAACCCTGGCCAAAATCTGAAAAAAAAAAAAAAGAATTTAAAGCTGATATAAAGGTTCCATATGATATTTGGAAGATGTAGTAGGTAAATTCACAGAGATATAAGAGGGTCAGTAGGCAAAAAAAGTATAGAAATATTTTCAAAGTCTCAATTGAGATTATACATATTTGCAATTCCAAGAAAGTTTGTATTTACTATGACAGTTTAATCTAAGAGATGAATGTAATTGATTTGGTTCTAAAGGATTTTAAAACAATGGCAAGATAGTATACCACCTACCTAAAAATTTCTTTAAATGAATATGCTATTGAAATTGGACAGTTCAGTAAACAGTATTATACAAAAGGATACATGCAGTAGCTCAGTAGGACCAATTTGGAATAGACTAGTTTAATTGCCTCTCATGATATGAAACTTGTTCATCAGACTCCTAATGCCCTTAAGTTCCTGGTCTGCATCATGACACCACCTGTTTCAGAGGAGCACAGTGGGGAAAAGATACAGTGATCTAGCCTCGATTAAATTGGGAAAGGAGACCAGGACAGAGGATTTCTTCTACTCTGTGCCAGGCCTAGCTCAACACTAATTTAATTTTGGTAGATACAATTTCATGTCTCAATGACATATGATGCAAGTTATTTTTAAAGTAAGTTTTAATTCTTGGAAGGAACCTTTCTATAAGCCATATTTAAACAGTAAGCATCATGCAGCTGACATCCTTTTCAAGTTTTACAATTCCAAAAATACTGACCCAAATAGTGTTATGCATTTTCTTCCCTTCCTAAATCCAAAAGCCCCCTTTTAATTAATATATCAATTTCTTTGAAAGATAAACACTTAATCTGATAGGATAACCTAATTCATACATATGCAGTGATTCAATATATCTATGCATGTTTATTTAAAGTATGCTGAAGGAAAGTAATATGTTTTTTGTTTTTGTTTCTTCTCAGAAAGATAATCAAAGTCACTTGATGAATTCTATTTCTTATTATTACATCATGACAATCAATATTGTACTAAGAAAGCTTTAGTGTAGCTAAAAGTGGCTGCTTATTAAAACTAAGATACACAGAAACAAATACAAAGACATTAAAGAAGTAAATCCATAATAAGAAACACTGAGTGTTTGAAAGTTCATATTTTAAGAGAGTTATTGAATCTTACTATCATGCACACACTTCCTATTAAGATCAAAGAGAGATTCATCTTGTGTGCATCAGAGGAAGATTGATGAAAGTGACTGAGTAAGAGATCATTAGACATGGGAGATACTGCTTGGTTTAAAATAAATCTGCAATAAGAGGGGCCTTTAGTGAGTATTTGAACCTAATGCCAAAATCTACCCAAGAGCATGAAATTTTTATAGATCATGCTTCAGAGTTGTAAAACTTGTAAAACCTGGCTTTAAATGGATATTCCCTACAGAAATATAGTTAGTTATGAAATATTCTCTTCTAGAGAGTCCCATAGGTAGGCAATTAGTCACTAACCTGTTATGAAAAT
>NW_003852435.1:4598545-4600010 GCF_000181295.1 Otolemur garnettii
ATGAAAGATATAAATTTATAATAAGATAATTAAATATATACTTCCAATAACGAACACTGTTAAATTTAACCAACATATGTGGGTATGTATATTTAATATGCCACCCATGTTCTCTCACACAATGCATATAAACAGAACAGCTCTGACATAAGCAGTATTTCATATAATATTTTAAGAGTACAAATTTTATCACCTTGAAAAAACAGAAAGTTCCTACCATCCTGTAAAGTTTTCTAACCAATATTGTAACAAAGTTTCTAGATATGTAGGTAGTCGTTTACATCTACATCATTTGTAATGCACTCATATTACTCAGCTAACCTGTTGCATCACAAGACTTACCTTCTTGGTATTATTCAAAATCCATTGATGAATAAAAGTAGAAGTGAATCTAAAGCTCTAGTTTTCAGGCATTGGTCATGTCTCTAAGAAATAGCAGTAAAGATCAAATGTAGTGGAGCCAATTATCATAGCTGATAAGATGAATTTTTACAACTCTACATACAAATAAACCCTCTTTTTGTTTGAGAGAGATAACTTCAGTAAACATATATTGCTTTCCCTTATATATGTATCACTGAGTATAAAAGCAATATCATTCCTAGCATAGGGTCAGTTTCAGTAAGGAGGTTTCTATATCCAAACATATAATTAAATGTACATTAGTACACATAAAATTCACTAATTTGGCTTTATGATTACTTTTAAAATCTGAAGTTGTCCATTACACATTTTCTGCATACATATTTGCTACATTACAAGGACAAACATGGTGCAGTTGGAAGAATGTAATAACCTCAATAAACTCAGACACTGTAACAGAACACATACACACTTGGTAGTCAATAATAGGTGTGTGCTTATGTTCATTCTGAGTTCTCATACATTTCTGTGCATAAATAATCATCGAACAATTTCTAATCAGTATGCTCATGAAAATGAAATTACAGAGCACATTTGAATTTTTGTATACACTAAATAAACAACATACCCAAATAACATCATGGCTTTTTTGTTTTTTCCTTGAAGATACACAAAGAATTTCAATTAACTGTTCTTGACCTTGGTAATGGGGTGCAGAACATGACTTGAATGATGGTATAAGGAGATTATTTTGGCCAAAAGAAAAATCCTCCATTTGCAAGATTGAAAACAATTGACATGAATAAACTTAGCTCCTTCTATTTTCAATAACTATGTAAATAGTCCAGTTGCATTTTTGATGACCTGGATAGTGGTGCAAAGTGTATTCAGTTCCACAGTATTTAATGATCGGTAGTCAGCATGTGTTCTGAGGTAACTATAGAGAAGATACCAAAGTGGAAACATTTTACATTGGTAGCCTGTACAAATTTGTTTTTGTTTTTCCCTTTAATTCTTTCCATATTCAGTGGTTACAATTACTAAATACATTTATAAACGTCTGAGTACTCAATACAATTACAATGCTTGTCTAAGGCAAGAA
>NW_003852435.1:4600103-4601827 GCF_000181295.1 Otolemur garnettii
AATCCAATTATCATTTCAGGAAAATGAATTCCATACTGATAAAGTGACTCATCCAAGAACACAAAATATATTATAGGAATAAATAAACATTCATTTTAATCTAGAGGGATTGGCTGGAAATACATAGTATTGTGTAAGACAGAGTAATTTATCCATTTAGAACATAATTTGGAGCATATATGAGTTTATTTTGGAATTTCCGGGTATAGTGGATTTATGGAGAAATATGTTTATACTGAGGAAAATTATGTCTTTGAAAGTGAGTTAAAATTAATGAATTTTAACTACATGAATTTGGAAAATGTGATTATTAGTAAAAGTCTAATATAATATCCTGTAATATAGATTTTATGCTAAATTTCTTAATTTATTGAATTGTGCTAGGTCTTATGCTGAAGAAAGCTATCATATTTGCAGTAATAGGAGTCTTTAGTGATTATTTGAATGTAAACCACATTCACTATTTACATTAATGATTTATATAACTTCTATTTCTTCATTAATGACTATGAGTGAAAAGTTACAACAGATACTATGGACAGAGGATATATGAACCCTGACTCTGGCTCTTAAACAGTGAATGGTTTTTCTGAACAAGTTGCTGAACTAGTATAGATTCTTGACTACTTACCTCCAAATCATTCCATGTGAAAACAGAAATCACGGAAATATGAATAAACTCTAAGACAAAGCCTGGGAGGCAGATTATTTTTTTAAGTGTTGTGATGGGGAGGCATTTTTACCATGTGAGGTATGTCTGTGAGAGAATGGTACAGGAAAGACACTTTTAATTCTGTTCTTGCTTCCCTTTAAAACCTACCCTTAGAGGTAACATCCTAGCCCTGCAGAGTTAGGAAACACAGGGTTAAAAATAGCACACTTCCTAACTCCGTTTAAAGTGAGAAACCGGGGGAAAAAAGAAAAGCAAATAGCTTTGGAAAGTCCATTTCCCATTTCAAACCTTCTCAGTACACAGGGCCAGAATCTGGTGAAGGACAGCAGGCTTACCCTCAGATGTATGCTGGAATCACTGGGAATTTCTGTTGTGTTCACACACAGTTTGCATCACAGTCCAATTAAATCAGAATCTCCAGAAATGGAGATTGGTGTTAGTTAAAGCTCTCCACGTAATTCAGTGATTACTGGAGATCTAATACTGGCATGAGGTACCTCAGCTCTTTTTCCCTGGAAGACTGAAAGTAAATTTCTCTTCAGTGGAGTTATTTAGTGACGTGAGAAAACACAAATATTATTTTCTTCATGTCCAGCTCTATCTACTCTGAAACGAATTTCAACCTACTACTTTGTGGTCTTGGTCTTAATACATACTGTAGCATATGTTTCAAACTTTACCTAACTCTTACTGCAAAAAAATTCTGCCCACAAGCAAAGTAATGAATATCATCTGTATCTAAATAAATAAATAAATAAAAGTAAAACAAAATGATGGGTTGAATCATCAGTTCGATCAGAAGCAAATGTTTCAGTGCTTTTGAAGAATTGTAAAACTTCACAAGGAGATATATGTCCTGGCAGTATGGTATATGAAAACAGAATAAAAATAAACTAAATACCAAAGTAACATATATTCAGAAAATAAAAGCGTTAAAATAAAAACTTGGTACATGAGATTATTAAAGAATGTTTATTTATGAAAACAACAAAATAATAGAATACTTCAAAAGTTCTCCCAGAATGACCACACAAGTTTAATAAATAATATA
>NW_003852435.1:4602019-4616465 GCF_000181295.1 Otolemur garnettii
AAAGAAAAATGCAAATCTAGACATCAATAAGATGTTTAATATAAATAACTAAAATAAAATCATAAAATTTTCCATGAATAGAATATTTCTATTATAAAAATAAAAGTCATAATGTCTTAAAAAAAATTTAGTAATAATACCAGCATGGTATTAAATTTATTATTTATTAATTATTAAATTTAATATTTAAATAAATTAAATTAATTATTAAATTTATTATTAAAATGATGCAAAATTTTGTAATACTGCAAGAAAAGAATTTTTGTAGTATTCTCATTAAAATATGAGATTATATTAAAAGTATTCTCAAACACACAAAGTCCCAGAGTATCTGACGTGTACTAACAAATATTAAAAACTCTCGTTTGTACACAATGAGTATACAAGACTAGAAACAAATTCCGGAGATGGGAGACATCTATGAAATAAATTTGATTAAATAATTTTAAAAATTTACTGCTAACTTAAAAATAGCAGAGATCATAGAGAAAAAGGCTACATATTCATAATAACCTAGAATAAAATTCTAAGACATCAACTTATGTCAGTGACAGAGAGCTAACAAAGGATGTCATATTTTCTAAATTTCTTATCTGGCATGTAGAAAGATATGGATCCAAATTTTTAAAATATGAAAAATATGGTATTACTTGGTATAGTTAAAAATGTTCATATTCCAATCCAGCAATTCCATATTGAGACTTAGTTTGCACTTGTTCGCTAGGAAGCCTTTAAAAGGATGTTTTTATTAATACTGTTCCCAATAGCAAAACACAGGAAACAATCTAAGTGGTAGAAAATTATATAAATACATCTCATTTCATTCCTACAATTGAAAATGATAAAGCTGTGAAAATAAATGCAAAATAAACACTGCATTCAACAAAGTAGATACATCTCAATAACAGAGAAAAGAAAAGATGCGAGAATTCAGTTTAATGTGATTTCTTTTGAACACACAAAAAACTGAACATGTTTATAGATATAAATATAATTAGTAATGTGATAGATAAAATCAAGAGATGGTAAACACAATTATAGTACAGGATTACTACTGAGGAATGAGGAAGAGAGGCAATATTGCTCCTTTAATAAGGTAGACTGATAACAGTGAAGAAAAAAGTATATTTCTCGAAAAGAGTCCTTTTTTAAAACCTAACTATCACAAATATTTTGTTAAATCAATTTAACAGAATCTGTGAAAGGATACTTTATGGAGATACATTGAATAAGAGAAAAGGATGAGTGAGAAAAATGTCATAGAAAATTCTTATTTTTATTACTGAAGTGAGACCAAGTGAACAGCAGCTTATTTATCCTTTTCATTTGAAAAGCATAGGGCTTGTTTTCCCGGCATCACATTTACCTGACTGAACATTGTTCTTCAAGATCACAAAGAAAGTGTTTCTCTTTCATTCCATTCCTGGTTTGATGGTTAAGACTCAGATTGGCAGGACTGCTGCTTCAGGTACATTCACATGTTTACCAGTTTCTCATTGAGTTACCAGCAGCATACCAGTGTTCCAAAATATAAACTATACCTTAACATAGGTCAAATAATTGGGTAGTGTTAATGGGCTTCCCATGCACATTCATCATTGCTGATACTCGTAATTGTTGTTTTGGTAAGACAATTATTGGAACTTAGAAGTACGTTGTCTTATTTCTTCACAAAATACCCTAGAACATTTTTAAAAAGTAAAATAACAAATTTCCATATTAAAAACTATTTAAATTACATTAAATGCAGATTAAGCTTTTTATCTAAAGTAGATATTTACTACTAAAAACATTTACCTTCTTTCACAACCACTGGTAAGATGGTAATATCATAAGATCACCAGGTTACTTAATCCTTAACTTAATGTTAAGTGAATGGCATAGAATGAGTAAAATCAGATTCAAAATTTTTATATCACTCAAAGTATTTTTGGAGCTATCACTATGTTTACTTCTATAATAAAATTAGGAGGTAAAATCATTTCAAAATTAATTTTAGCTTAAAATATACCATCTAACTATAAAACAATATTTTATAAAAGTGTTATTTAGAGATTGATTATTCTTATAATACACACTTGAATGTTAGCTGATTTCACAAATAACAATTCACATGTAATAACATGATTTCTTTTGTTATAGGGAAGAGAGAGATGTGTATATAGTCACCTTGGCACCAGAATTTCTTTTTTCTGTAGGTCCTTGATCTCGGAGATTCAAAGAATGAATCCACAGACCACAGATCAGATGTAAGATAGGATTTATTGGCCACAACAGAATACAGAAAAAGCATCAGAGCTCCTGGCAAAAGAGAGAGACCTAAGTCGGAAAATCTTCACCTGAATCCTTTGTCTCGGCAGCGGTTCTCAACCTGTGTGTTGCAACCCCTTTGGGGGGTCTCCTGCATATCACATATTTACATTACAATTCATAACAGTAGCAAAATTACAGGTATGAAGTAGCAATGAAAATGATTGTATGGTTGGGGGTCACCACAACATGTAGAACTGTATTAAGGGGTCACATTAGGAAGGTTGAGAACCATTGGAAGGGTATATATATATATATATATATAGTGTCATGAGTCCTTCATAGTTGCATTTGACCAGAACTTGGTAAAAAATGAATGGATACTGTTCCTTCTGCTAGGAGCAAGGTGAAAAGAATTTTCTTTATAAAATTACCAAGGCTTTGGAAATTTACATGAAATTGCCTAGACCTAAGAAATGGGAGTTCCTGTTCAGATTCAAATGGAGAAACCCTATATCAGGAGATCTAACAGATCTTCATATGGGAATTAGCCACCAGCCCTGCAGGCAGGTCTGGGCACAGAAAAATTGTCACATTCACTAAAGCTGGCTTCCCCCTTGCCCACCACCACACCAACAGCCCGAGAGGCAGAGACTCAGAGAGTGAGATGGGTTCTCCTCTTAGTCCGGCCACCTACCTACCCCCTGTCAAGCCGGTGTTCAAATTTTAGAGATGCTGCAGTGTGGAGAAAGCTATCTAAAACAAATTCCCACCAGTGGACAAAGCATGTTTACAGGAAGTGCTACGTCTGACTGTCGTGCTGTAAGCTGAAATGCATGGCTTTGAGAGTGAGAGGAGATGTCCACTTGCGCAGGGAGGAAGGGGGCTGCAAACTAAGGAGAAATGGGGAACTGACAGAGGAACAGTTTCCTCATCATCTGCAATTACTAAATTTTCTTTTAGTATTTATGTAGGCACCATCAACTGATAAAAAATTCAGTTGACACAAGGAGATGTTATAAATATTCTGTTGTTCTATGGTTTATATTCATCAAGTAATAAAACTGTTGAATGACAATAGTGAGAAAGACACAAAAAAGAACTAGAAAAATTCTAGTTCACCTCAAAGTGAACAACATCAATGGTAAAAATATCAGATTCTATACTTTTAGTATTCTGGAAATGAACTAAATTTTTGCAGCAATCTCAAAAGCATTTATCAAAGAATACAACTGCATCTCAGAAAGAACAGCAAGGTTCACAACGTTTTAACATTTTCTATTCTAATTTCCTCAGGCCCAGCTAAACAGTGACCTTAAAAGCCAATACCATTTATTAATGGAGAAAATGAACAACCTTCCATTCGCTGAGAAGACATGATGTCTCCCTTAAACTTTAAAAGACACATTAAGCTTTCTACCTATCAAAGCCCCATTTTTATAGACTTGTCATTATTTGACCCATGTGCTGGTTTCCTAAAAAATTCCATTTGTTAGTCTTTATTTGATCAACTTGAATCCTGTCTAGTTTAATAATGCTTTCCCTGGAGGCACTTGTGCAAAATAATTAGAAGCAATGGATTAAAATTACTACATTCTGAAAACAAAAATCATGGCTACCTGAATGTCAGATAACAGATTAAGCAAAAAAATAGAAGCTTAAAAAGAAAAACTAAAGAATAAGCTGTTCATAAGGGCCTTTGAAAGCTCTGAAATATTCCAGGGACTCTCAAAGGTCACATGTAGTCATAGGATATGCTTATAACTAAGGCTGTAAAGTCTCTAAACTCTGACATCTTGCTGACACAAAGGCCTTCTGAAATCAGGAAGTGAATCTAAAGCAGAATTATAAACTTCCTTGCTGAGGACTAAAGATGAGTCTTAACAAATACAATGAGCGTCCCTGTCTAGGAAACTTACTAGTACTAGGTAGTTAATACAATTTCTGTTTTATCACTACCTGACTGCTGAGCTAACTTGTTAATCATTAATAGCCATTCATAACATAGAACACAGTCGTTCACCCTTATCTGTGGGGAATATATTCCAAGATCCCCAGCAGATGCCCAAACCCATGGATTTTACCAAAGCTTATATATGTTTAATAAATTTCTTTTTTCTTCTTCAAAATGCACAGATTTGCTCTCACCATAGATGTTAGCAACCTCAGCACATGATCTTTATCTCTCCTTTTCAGGGGAGAACTTTTACCTTTTCACTTTAAGAAAGCATTTATGGCTTCTCTTTAGCATACCCCATTTGCTAGCCTCTCTACTCTTGGCATTTGAAAACCATTATTAAATAACAGAAAGGTTACTTGAAGACAGACACTTGGGTACCACAATAGTGTATCTCATAGCCAAGGTCATTTGCAAAAATAGACAAAGTAATCCTAAAACGTATATGGAATTTCAGGGAACCCAGAACACCCTCCCTCAAAAAATCTTGAAAAAAAAAAATGTCTATAATACGTCATCATTTTAGGTTAACAAGGAGAAAACAAACTCATGATCATTTCAACAGTTATGTCAAAAAAAAAAAAAATCCAGGACATTTTCAATAAAAAAAATTAATGACTGGGAATAGAAAGAAACTTCTTTAATGTGACGTAGGATGGATAAGACTACCCAAGGGCAACATCAGACTTGAGTGAGAAAGAGTGAAAACTCTCCTTGTAATATAAAGAACAAGACAAGGTGTCTGGCTGGGCATAGTGGTTCACACCTGTTGTCCCAGCATTGTGGGAGGCCAAGGCGGATGGATTGCCTGAGCTCAGCTGAGTTTGAGACCAGAGGAAGACCAGGATGAGCCAGAGTGAGCCAGAATGAGACCCTGTCTCTCCAAAAAAAAAAAAAAAAAAAAAAAAGACAAGGTGTCTGTCTCCAGCACTTCTGTTCATAATTGTATTGGTGGTTCTAGTCAAGAAAATAGGGCAAATTAAGGAAAGAAGTGTATTTAGATAGGAAAAGAGGGTTTAAAATGATCTCCATTTGCAAATACCATTATCCTTTGTATAGAAAGAAATCTATAAAAAAAATTATCAGATCTATTTATAAACAGATTGAGCAACATCAGTGGATACAAGTTCCCACATTACTAATGAAAATCCAAAAATAAAACTACAGTTCCCTTTACAGTAGCATGAAACATAATATGATACTTAGGAATCAACTCAGCAAAAAGCACACTTGTACATTATAAACTACAAAATACTATTGATAGAAATAATAAGAGACTTGCATAAATGCAAAAAAAAATCCCAAGATGATGGATTGGAAATTTGCAGTATGAGATTATTAAAAATAATAACATTCTCCAACTAACCTACAGTCTCAGTGAAATCTGCATCAAAATACCAAATAATTATTGTTTTTAAAAAATGGACAAACTGTTCCTAAAATTTATAAGGAAGCAGAGGGAACCTAGAATAAGTCCTCCCCCAACAAAAAAGTTTTGAAAAACTAAGTTGGAATGCCTCACAGTCACCAAGTTCAAAAACTTATTACAAAAATACATTAATCAAGACTGTGCAGCACTAAGATAAGAAGAAATACAAATGGCCAATAAGTACTTGAAAGAACACTCAATATCCTTAGTGATTAGAACAATGAAAATTAAAAGTATAAGACACCACTTACATTGACCAGGATGGCTACAGAAAAGACAAGTGAACAATAACTGTTAGCAAGAATGTAAAAAAATCAACATTTCCATATACTCTTTGTGGAATGTAAACCCTTCAAGCTGCATCAGAAATGGTTCTGTACTTTCACAAAAAGTTAAACACAGAATTATCATAGCTCAGCAATTATGGTACTATTTATATACTCAAGAGACTTCAAACAGATGTACACGCAAAATTGTATAGCCAAATGCCCACAGCAGCATTATTCTTAATAACAAAATGGGACAAGAGCAAGACTTTGTCTTTACAAAATAAAAAGTTAGCTGGGTGTAGTGGCAGGTGCCTGTAGTCCCAACTACTCAGGAAGCTGAGGCAGGAAGATCTCTTGAGCCCAGGAGTTTGAGGGTGCAGTGAGTTATGATGATGCCACTGCACTCCAGCCTGGGCAACAGAGAGAGAGAAACAAACAAACAGAAAATTAAAAAACAAGAACAATAACAAAAAACTGGAAACCTAAATGTCCAATAATTGATGGATAGATAACACAATGTAGTATATCTGTAAAATGAAATATTATTTAGCCATGTAAAAACAAAAATTATTGATACATGCTTCAGAACAGATTAAACTTGAAAACATTGTTCTAAGTGGAAGAAATCAGGTACAAAAGACCATCTGTTCCATTACTTCATTCATATTAAATAACCAGAATTCACAACTGTATACAAAGTAGATTATTAGTTTCTTAATACTTTCTGTGTTACTATAAAGGAGTAGCTGAGGCTAGGTAATTTATGTTTTTAAAAAGGAGTTTTATTTAGCTGACTAGTTTACTAACTTGCCACTGCACGCTTACATTGGCAGCAACGTACAACCAACCCAGCAAGAGTTTGTAACCTTGTTACATTAGCATCTCACAGCTATGTTCATGTCAATATGAGGTTGTGTTTTACTAAGTGGAGTTCATTTTGTTGTTGTGTGTTTCGTGTGCTATTTCAAGAATGTATCAACTTGAATTAGAGCAACGAACATTAAATTTCTTGTTAAACTTGGAAGAATATGAAGGGGTTTGGGTTCACCAGATGAGGGGGTCTTAACGTGAGGAATGAAGGAGCTTGTCACAAAATTTGTGTCAGGGGACTGAGGAACTCTGGGAAGAGCCCTCCCAAGTAAATGTCTATCAGTATTTATTATCAAAAAGGAGGAGAAAGTAGTTAAAAGTTACTTATTAGACATCGCAATTTAAAAAGGGGGAATATGGAAAGTGTCAGATAGAATGTCTCCAATTTGTTTTGCAAAGTCTCTTGTGTCAAGAGACCTTTGGAATCTAGAGAATCTTTACCATAAACATTAGGCCTTGTATTGCCACTCCTCACATACACATTCTCCCTTGAAGGTCAGATTTCTGATCTCCTGCACTTACAAAACTCATGTGCCATTCCTGTGATTCTCCAGGTCTCTCAAGCAAGAAGCCAGTCTTATGCTAAATATCAGGGTTCAGTTTCCTCTACAAGAGTGGAAGAAAAGTCAGGAACATCTTAGTCCAAGTTTAGTTGTTTATGTCATACCATGAACAAAAGAGCAGTACACAAGTGAATTAAACAGAGAAAAACAGAGAGAAAGCATCACCAATGAAGACAGGTCTTCATGGCCAGTAACAAGCAGAACTGATGACAACATTGCAAAAATTTATTAAATAATGAGCTGAAATCATCAGCTAACTATGAGAAGCATAGTAGTCCAAGAAAATATCAATAGAGAAATGATTAGAGAAACATTAACTGAAAATCCTGGCATGAGGAAGGTGTGAGACTGATCTCTGGAGCTCACAGAAGAACAAAAGCAAAGGAGAGTTTGCCAAGATCTTTTGGAGAAACAAGATGATGTTTGGGGCTATATTATCACTAATGATGAAACATGGGTATAGAAATATGACCTTGAAACAAATCAGCAAAGTGCACAATGAAAGTAACTCACCTCCCCACAACTAAAATATTCCAT
Source organism: Otolemur garnettii (assembly GCF_000181295.1). NCBI lineage: Eukaryota > Metazoa > Chordata > Mammalia > Primates > Galagidae > Otolemur > Otolemur garnettii. The sequence goes on from NW_003852435.1 coordinate 4,609,895, forward strand.
CAGTTTAAATTAAGAGATAAACTATGTTGCTAACCTTTTTTGATATCAGAGGGATTGTTCATTATGAATTTGTATCCAATGGACAAACAGTTAACCAAATTTACTATCTGAAAGTGCTGAAAAAGCTGATAAAAATGGTTAGAGGAAAATAACCAGAACTTTTCACCAAGAACTCATGGCTCTTGCATCACGGCAATGCACTAGTTCACAGAGCTCTATCTGTGAGGGTGTTTTTAGACAATAAACAAATAACTGTATCGGGACACCCTCCCTACACACCTAATTTGGCCCCTAATGACTTTTTTCTTCATCTGTAGTTAAAAGAAATATTATAAATAAGAAATTTTGATGACATTCAAGAGAATGGTAATGTAATGATAGCTCTGATGGCCATTCCTTATAAAGAGTTCCAAAATTGCTTTGAAGGGGGTATTAGGTGCTGGCATTTGTGTAGAGCTTTTCCAGGGGAGTATTTTGAAGGTGGCCATAGTGATATTTTGCAATGAGGTACTGAGCCCTTTTTCTAGGATGAATTCATGAATTTACTTTGCAAGAGTACAAAAAGCACAGCAGCAGTATCTGCTTTGTTTCTGGTGAGAGCCTGATGAGTTTCCTCTCATGGCAAAAACCAAAGAGGAGTTGATGTGCACAGAGATCACATGGCCAGAGAGGGAGCTACGGAGAGGAAGGAGGTGATTCTCTCTTTTTATAAACACCTCTTATAGAAAATAAAAGATCAGGAAGTCACACTCCCCTGAGAGTGAATTTATTCATAGGTGATTCACACCTGTAACCCAAATATCTCCTATTAGACCCTACCTCCAACACTAGGGATAAAATTGCAGCACAAGATTTGGTGCGGACAAATAAATCAGATTCAAACTACAGCAAAAAACTTCAAGGGAAAGGTGTATGGGGTGTGGTTGCTGGTGAGTATGGAGTGATGAAAGTATTCTAGAATTAGATAGCAAGGATTGTGACAAAATTTTGCGAAGAAAAAACATTACATTATATTCTTTAGGCTAATTTTATGGTATGTAAATTATAGTTCAATAAAAATGGGGAGAAGCTTGTGACTACATAAAGCAGGTAGACTTTTTTTGAAAGTCTTTTTTTTGTGTTCAATAAACTATGCAAATGGAATCTTAAATAGTCTACACTGTGAGAGGTAATGTTCTTTTCAGAGAAATAAATGAATGACTATATTAACATTCATTGTTAGTGCAGGTAATCAAGTGTTGCTTAGTTGTCTTGCTAAAGCTATAGTGGAAAAAGAACAAGAAAAAAAGGGTATTTATTAATATTTTAAATAAAAAAAGACCAATAAATGATTAATTACTCTCAGAAAGAATACAACTTTTCCAAACATCAACTCTGGCTTTCTTTCCTAGTCTTCCCTTTGTTTTTGCCTTTTTAAATCTCCTCTCCACAAAACCCCCAAATAGAAATTAGAGTTTTCAGGAGAGTATAGACAAAAATTATACTTTAAAGTGATGGAATTGGGGTAATTTTGACATATTAACTATTTACATATGTGCTTAAATTCTGTCAAATAATAATGAAAAATTAGAGTGTTCCTAACATTAATATATTTACTTATTATATAGTTTCGAATCATAAGAGAATTCAAAATAAACACCAATTAATAATCCCTAAGCCTTTTAATAGAGGTAGTTCTGACATCTTATTTGATGGATAAAAAGATTATGTAATATGGTCAGGAGTAATTATACTTTTTCTTAGAAGAAAATAATAAAATATTCATAGGAACTTAGAGTAAGCTAAAAAATAGCTTAAGTAATAGTATAAACATGTATACACACTAAAATACTTAAAATCAGTTTCAGAAATGCCTAATAAAAGTATTGGCTTGATGGGGCTTCAAGAGAAAATTTTATTTCTATTAGTTACATATTCTGATTAATTTAAAAAATAACTCATTTCGAACATAGTCTCATAGTGTGTCTGTCAGAAATACATACAAAAAATGTCAAAATAAAGAAAATGCTATTAAAGAGTGTATATTTTCATATTTAACTTTGCATTCACTGCATAAGTTAGGTTTTTTTATTATTTGTAAACATGTACATCTATTTTTATGTAATAATTATAATATTAACCCAGGGACAGTTCTGTTTACACTTTCATATTCTTAAATTTGTAAAAATTTCACATTTTTCATTTCCTGTTAAACAGAAGTTTTAATGGTGAATTTATTTTTATTTATTTATTTAGGGTTTTTTTAGACAGTCTCATTTTGTTACCCTGGGTATAGTGTCATAGTGATACTGGAATTTCATCTTCAATGAGTTCTTGGTCTTGATGATTCAAAAAATGAATCCACGGACCACAGATCAGTGGTAAGATGGGATTTATTTACAAAAAAGAAAATACAAAACCAAAGTTCCTAGCAGAGAAAAAACCCAAGTTAGAGAGCAAAGCTCTCTCTCTCTCTCTCCCCTGGCTCTTTGTCCAGGGGTATATATAGGTGCATAGGTTCCTTGTGTATGAGGCCAGGAAATGAATGAATACAGTCTTTTCCACTGGGGCAAGGTAAACGAATGTATCAATGAATGGACACAGTCCCTTTCCCTGGGGCAAGGTGAATGAATGTATTAATGAATGGACACAGTCCATTCATGAAATTGAGGCCTAGGAAACTTATATGAAATTGACCTAAGCATAGGAAATGGGGGTTCCCTCTTCAGTCATAAGTTCAAAGGAAAGGAAACACCAAGGTGCCAGTGTCTCCCTGGCAGTTGCCAGGCCCCTCTGGGTACTACAGTCTGGGTGAGGGGAGTCCCCTCTTGCCTGGCTGCCCCCGCATCAACACCACCCAGGTGGAGGTGCCGATCCTCCAGCACAGCTGGGCTAAGGTTAGGGTGACCGGATTTTAACATTGGTAAAGCCGGACAACATGGCTGGGGGGTGGGGCAGGGCAGGGCCTGACAATAATGCAAACTTTGATAAGCAGTTTTCGATAATCACTTCTCAACAATTACTTGTTATTATTACAGTTTAACATTATAAAATTAACAAAAATAATATAAAACTCATATCCTGGCAAAATAGCCACATGGCAGCCGACAACCTGCCATTCCCTTCCTGTTCTTCCTCCCTCCTTCATGCATTTTTTCCAAAAATCAGGACTTTGAGGGACACGAGACAAATTGTTAAAAAGTGGGACAGTCCCACCAAAACAGGGACGTCTAGTCACCCTAGCTAAGCTAGCTGGGGCATCACCTGTCCTGTATCAATGGCATCATAGTGCACAACAACCTTGAACTCTTGGACTCAAGTGATCCACTTTTCTCAGCCTCTCAAGTAGCTGGGACTACTGGTGCTTGCCACAACACCTGGCTATTTTTTAGAGGTAGATGGGGGTCTCACTCTTTCTCAGGCTTGTCTTGAACTCCTTAGTTCAGGCAAATTATGCACTTCGGCCTCCCAGAGTGCTAGGATCACAGGCATGTGCCTTAATGTTGTATATTTTATAATATATAAATTTATTTACAGAATCAAATTGTTACCTGTCATTACATTTTAAAGATGCCAAATGCTACAAGTGAGGATGTGGAAATATAGGGCAGCAGAAGATAGCTCTACACTAAAAGATGTTGATTTTGTTGTTTTTGTTCTTTTGTTTTTCATTCTTTTTCTTTTCTTTTCTTTTCTTTTTTTGGGGTTAAGTTTTTTTTTGTTTTTTTTTTTTCCACAGTGTGGGGAAACATTATATGATGATAAAACTAAACTAGACAGGTATTCTTATTTTATGGTTATTAGGTTAAGGCCAATACTTGTGTCCAGGTTTTTCTAGAAGAAGTTGTGTTATATTATCAAGTAATGGAGTCTATTTTATATGACAATAGGAGTTAGACTGAAAGAGGAAATAGACCAATTCTATTTGGTTTGAATTTTATATTCTATATTCTTCCTGAATCAATTTTCAGAGTTGTGTTCAGGAGTAATCCTTTAAAACACACACACACACACACACACACATACCCTTGGTTTTATTTTAACTTTTAGATTTTATATCATTAGTAATAAGAGGTCTAATTAAAGGTACTGACAGTAACAGTGGTTTATATACACTAGGGCCATAAATGATTAAATTTAAACCTATTCTATCTCCAAGGTCACTCAGTCACATATTTCTGAGACTACTATTATTATTCCCACTTGTTTTTAAAACATCTCTCTGAATGAGGAAATTGCATTACTGAAGTTGTGTTGTGTTCCGTTTGAGAGAGACATGTTAATTTGGGATGGACATTCTAATAAAAAGAAACCAGGGAGAGCAGGTACAATATAAAAACTTTAAAAAGATATAAGGACTCAGAGTCCTGACCTGTCTATTCACATACACTTTTTACGTTTATACCTGAGGGTCCTGACTGTAATATAAATTCCCTGAACGCTCTGATTAATGAACTGGTGGCTTGCTGGAGACATAAAGGAGTAACTTTAATAGGCAAACACTGACACATTAACATTCAATGATATCTTCTGAGCAGGAGAAACCTAATAAACAAAGAAGTATGCAGGACGAAGATAAAAGAAAGACAGCAGGCCTTGAAAAATGGTTTTTAAATCATTTGGAACTTTCCCTCTGAAATTCTTGTTTTATTTCATAAAGTCAAGGAACTTCTATAACTTACTGCAAAGGAGCAAGAAGCAAAAGTTACATTGTTTCAAGTTTCATTTGCCTTCAGCAAGGTTTTGGAAACTACTCAAACTGTTTGTCGGAACATAAGAAGGTAGTCTGCCTGTGACTAATAAATGGCATTCCCAACAGCCTCACTAATGAAAATTCATCTTGTCAGGAACAAACTAAAGTTTATCTTACTTGGATTTGTCCCACTTTTATTTGTGGGCAACAGCAAAATATATGTATCAAGTATAATTATTTCATCATATGCATTTTTATCTAGTTCAGATATTTGAAATTGTATCATCTTAATCATACCTTGTCCTTTAGTAAATTCAGGAAGTTATTACATTTTCAGAGGCTTTTTCCCTCCTCTTGTTTGTCATAAAATCTTTGCACCCCATTCTCAATCCTAGTTTTATATCTGGTCGGGGCAGTTACTGGAAGATATATCGGATTTTATTACAAGTAAAGTTTTCATTCCAGATCCAGTGTTTTCAGAAGAGAGATCCTTTGATTGTTTTATTAATTTTACTACAGCCAAATGGCAACTGTGATAAAATCTGTGGGGGCAGCTGTGTTTGCACTTGGATGTCAATGAAACTAGTGTCCTGTATTCTATGTTTTGCTGATTCTCTGTTAAACCTTGTTAATCTGCGTTAATCTGTAAACCATGGGACATCAAGTAATATTCTAGTAAGGCAAATGAGTGCAGCAAGTGTAAGCTGACTACATGAAAGGCTGGAGTTTGTGGCAAGTATAATGCATGCTTCACCAACAGGGAGCTTGCTCTGGCTGCTGTTTTCAGAGGCTTTGCAATGCAGTGTCATCTGAGATAGCGGGTTATAGTTTTTCTTAGACTCAAAATAGATTTTATATGTAGTAAATGCATATTTTTTCTAATAATTTCAAATAATATTTTGGTTAAACAAAACATACAGCTATGCCAGATTTAGCTTGTGTGCTTTTGTTTACCATTTTCCCTCTAAACTACATTGAATCACTTTTATTTTTATCAAATCCTGATAATCCTTTACACTGTAACATTGAGGTTCTCCAGGACGACTCTGCCAAAGGTGAGAAATTCATTGTAGCCAATAACTCAATGCCAGCTAAAGACTTAGCCGTGGTGCTAATGGTGTGGGTTAAACTCTAACCGGGTAGCAAAATTATGCTTGTAAATTCTCACCTTTTATGTTAACAAATATTCTCATTTTATGGTTTCTATTGAATGATATACTCATATTTTAGTATAACAATAATGTTTATATTTACATTGATACAATTAACTTCCAGCAATCTTCACCCTATTGACTTCACATATCCTCTGGGTCACCACTAAAAACTGGAATGCTACATGGCTCCTGGTTTGAGAGCAGTGGATCACATTTAACACTTAGCCTGTGTTCACCAGTCTGTATTCCATATAAAATAAATTATGTATAAGTTGTGTAAAAACACCAAAGGACACATTTTTTAAATTTTTGTATAATATCCAAAAAGCTTTGAATGTCACCAGGTAAACAATAATTTTCCCATTCTATAGAAAACTTCCTCTGGTTCAGAATTGGGGACTCACAAGAGAATTCTCTGGTCAAAAATAGAATGAGAGATGGTTCTCCATTACAATCAGAAAACATGAGCAGCTTTTAATTACTGGTGTAGTACTTTATTGTGGAGTAGTGGTGTGTTGATTATATAAGTGTGCAAGAGTTCATTTGTTTTCACAATGCTCATGTGATGCCTACGGTATAAAAATAAAATCTACATCATAATTGTTGCCCTTGCTTTGGGTATTTAATCCTTTAAAAATCCCTAAAACTATGTACTTAAAATTTCAAATGATACTCTCAATATTTGTTCATAAAGAGTAAAAATGATCTTTCTTATTACTAGGAATTTCATTTGAATCTGGGCTTT